>NC_073388.1:5519293-5844293 GCF_028641065.1 Leucoraja erinaceus
CGGATGTTGCAGAGCTATTTAGAGATGGCAAGCCCACCAGACCTCAGCCCTGAGTCTCTCGATGCAGTGCCTAATACAGCATGAAAACCATGCACCATCTACCCCTCAATTTACTTAATCATTTAATCCCCTTCAGCCAATCGAAGATTACGAAGAGGAGCAGCTTTATCCTGTTGAAGATCTGAGGGGAAATCTTCCAATTAGTGGAGAAATCGGCAGTCGTGAGGCACGATGCCACATCAACCTCTGTGTGACACACAAAATGCTGGAGCCACTCAGTGGGACAGGCAGCATCTCTGGAGAGAAGGAATGGGTGGACGTTTTGGGTCGTCTCTTGCCCAGATTAGGGGAATGGGGAACCAGAGGACATAGGTTTAAGGTGAGGAGTTAATGGGACTGAGTCTGAAGAAAGATCTCGAAACCGAAACGTCACCCATTCCTTCCCTCCGGAGATGCTGCCTGACCCGCTGAGTTACGCCAGCATTGGGGCAAGAGATTGCAACCTTCACGTGGTCCACCCTGTTTCGACGAATGCAACCAACCTGGCGTGCACAAACAACAGATCAAACAGAACAAGTTATCTTACTTAAGGCTGTGCACGCCATATGCTAGAAGAAGACTCCAGCATTTTGTGTCTACACCCGGTTTAAACCAGCATCTGCAGTTCCTTCCTATACATTCTGTCTGTAGTAAACTCCATTCCACAATGCCTCATTTGGAATTTAGGGACAATGCATGGAAACAGGCCCTTCGGCCCATTACGTCCATACTAACCCATTCAGCAACCGAGGTCAGGATTAGGGTTGCCAACTTTCCCGTATTAGCCGCGACATCCCGTATATTGGGCTAAACTGGTTTGTCCCGTACGGGACCGCCCTTGTCCCGTATTTGACCGCTACTACTTGGGTCAGGTCGGAGCGCCGCGTCCGGCCCCGCCTCACCCGTCCCGACGTAGTGCAGCCCATGGAGTGCAGCAGCAGCAGCAGCAGCAGCGCCTCGCCCGTGGCCCCGTCGGTCGGCAGCCCAGCCAGCTGTCCGACCTTCGGACCTTCTCATGGCCGATCATCATGAGTTGGATGGGGAGCCGGACTTTGGCCCGGGCCAAAACTCCTCAGCTGGCCCCGCCGGCTGGGCTTTGCGTGCAGTCCAGCACCCAGGGCCAACTCAACTCATCAACCCAGACACGGCCCAGTCAGTAAAAATGAATTGCCGTCGGGAATCTGTCCCTTATTTTGACCGTTTCTCCCTTATTTAGTAGTGAGAAAGTTGTCAACCCTGGTCAGGATGGAACCTGGGTCTGGCTCCATGAGGCAGCAGCTCTACCTGCTGTGCCATCGTGCCATCCAGTGCTCTACGAAAGATTCCAGCATCTGCAGTTTCTTGTGTCTTCCTTGTAAGCAGAAATTAGGCATGTTGGGAATCATGTCGGAGCCACGGAAAAACAATCTTACGAAGTAGATGGATACAAAATGTTGGGCGTTTCGGGTCGGAACCCTTATTCAGACTGAAAGATAGATGTGGGAGGGGGGGGGGGGGGGGGTGGAGGTGAGAAGAGGCCTGAACAGAACAGAGTCAGCAACAAATCCGGGTGTGAGTTAGCAACTCTACCGCTGCGCCCTAGAAATTACCCTTGAGTTACTGCAGCATGTTGCACCTATCTTCAATGTAAACCAGCATCTGTAGCTCCTTCTAAAACAAGTTTGCACCTGAAGTCGAGATTCTTGAGGTTCAAGGGATTGTCTCACTTGGCCGTCATTCGCGCGCCATTTATGCAACCTCCAAAAATGTGGTCGTCGCGTTCTGATGCACGGGTAGCGCGGGACAGGCGCGTGTAGAGGCGTGGAGTGTGGAGTTGCGCGTGGTATCGCGCGGCGCTCCAGGATTTCGTACTGCACGAATTCCTCGCGCGACACCCGCATGAAGTATCGTGTACGCACGCTGACGCATTGGATATGCACGCTGACGCATTGGCGTCCCGACGTCTCACGTGTATCGCATGGTGACGCACGGCGCTGGGTATTCTAATGAAGTCACGGCATGATGACGAGTGATTTGCACGCGACGTCGCAGCGACCTATTTTACATATGACGCGTAAATGAGGTGCAAATGACGGCCAAGTGGGACAGGCCTTTAAGAGTTCAGAGAACAAGGTAGATTCAAATGTAGCATGGGAAATGTAGTGCAAATAAAATATTATATTGAAATATGACCAGTCACCCCAACAGAAATATATATTTTTTTTACTTCAATGCCCTTACTTAGCATAATTTCTCTAATAATCCTCATCAGCATCAGTCCAATTTAGTTCCTGGCAAATGAAAATTATTGATTGCAGCAAAAATAAATGGTTTAAATCTTTTATTCAAAAGATCTGCAGTGAGAACGTGATGTGAATTTCATAATTGAATATCTGTCTTCCTGGATGAAACCGCTTTGAAGTTTATAATGCAGCAAGATTTCATTGACAGGCACGGAGCAGGCTTATTCATTCACAAAAGTAGCTACCACAGTTCTGGATATAAGTAAACACTCAAGGCAAGACACAGGTTTATTGATCAGTGTGTTCATTTATCAACATTGAATATTGATTATTTATTGTTCATGAACCTGTAATCAGTTTTCTTGCAACAGGAAGGAACTGCAGGTACACAAAAAAGCTGGAGAAACTCAGCGGGTGCAGCAGCATTTATGGAGCGAAGGAAATAGGCAACGTTTCGGGCCGAAACCCTTCTTCAGACTGCAGGTGCTGGCTTACACCAAAGATAGACACAAAATGCTGGAGTAACTCAGTGGGGACAGGCAGCGTCTCGGGAGAGAAGGGACGGGTGATGTTTCGGGTCGAGACCCTTCTTCAGGCCGGGGAGAGGGAGACATAGAGATATGGAGGGATAAGGTGTGAAAAGGAGACATCAAAGGGGAAGCTGCTCAATGAAAACGTAGAGCTTGAGGGGAAGGTGACAACGAGGCACACAATCAGTAAAATTAATCAGCAGGACAGTGAAACTAGGCGGAGAACTAGGGTGGGGGAGGGACGGAGAGAGTGAGAGGGAGAGAGGATATGCAAGGGTTACTTGAAGTTAGAGAAATCAAAATTCATAATTGTAAGCTGCCCAAGCGAGGTGCTGTTCCTCCAATTTGCTGTCAGCTGCAAGGGTTAGTGCAGGGATTCATTTCTAAGGGGGAGGGAGCTGAGGATTAAGATGGTATCCACAGTGAACGCTGGAATGGAGATTAGCATAGTGCAGTGGGGAGAGGGATGATAGTGTGTGGCAGTGCTGGTGTGTATGCAGTCTCTGCGCACACAACATTAGACAGCGGCAAATGCTTCATGAGCAGCTGCTAATAACTCCAAAGAGCTTCCCCCCCCCCCCCCCCCCCACCCCCACCCCACCCCCACCCACACACAGAACAACGTGCTTCAGAATGTCCCTGCCTCCCACCGCCAGCTCCGGCAGCCCCTCTCCACAGCGGCAGCTGCCGCAAAGCAACAAAGGCCGGGCGCTTTTGTCAGAGATCATCACAGCTTGGTTTGGGAACAGCTCCATCCAAGACCGCAGGAAATCGCTGCGATTTGTGGACGCTGCCCAGACAGTCGCACAAACCGACCTCCCTTCCATTTACACCTCACGCTGCCTCAGCAAGGCCAGCAACATAATCTAGGAATAGTCGCACCCCGGCCACTCCCTCTCCTCCCCTCCCCTCCCCCATCAGGCAAGAGGTACAGAAGTGTGAAAACAAACGCACACCTCCAGATTCAGGGACAGTTTCTTCCCGGCTGTTATCAGGCAACTGAATCATCCCACCACAACCAGAGAGCAGTCCTGAACTACTATCTACCTCATTGGAGACCCTCGGACTACCCTTGATCGGCTTTATCTTGTGCTAAACGTTATTCCCTTATCATGTATCTGTACACTGGAAATGGATTAATTATAATCATGTGTTGTCTTTCCGCTGACTGGTTAGCACGCAACAAAAGCTCTTCACTGTACCTCGGTACACGTGACAATAAACTAAACTGAGCTGGCCAGATCTGTAGCACGCCTCAGCATTTAGCAGGAGAACAGATAGACTCTTCCCACATACTGTTGACAAATCAGTCCCCACAGCCCAATACCAGTTAGCAAAGTACAGGCAGCCCTTTGCTACATTTTCAATGGAACGATCGGTCAGGAGAGGGATTCTTTTTGTGTTCGGACCCTGGTTTGCCAAGGCAGGTCAGAAAGTACTGATGGGTGGCACGGTGGCGCAGCAGTAGAGTTGCTGCCTCACAGTGCCAGAGATCCAGGTTCGATCCTGACTACAGGTGCTGTCGGTACGGAGTTTGTACGTTCTCCCCGTGACTTGCGTGGGTTTTCTCCGGGTGCTCCAATTTCCTCCCACACTCCAAAGACGTACAGGTTTGTAGGCTAATCGGCTTAGGTAAAATTGTTAATTGTCCCTAGTGTGTGTGTGTGTGTGTGTGTGTGTGTGTGTGTGTGTGTGTGTGTGTGTGTGTGTGTGTGTGTGTGTGTGTGTGTGTGTGTGTGCGTGTGTGTGTGTGTGTGTGTGTGCGTGTGTGTGTGTGTGTGTGTGTGCGCGTGTGTGCGTGTGTGTGTGTGTGTGTGTGTGTGTGTGTGTGTGTGCGCGTGCGCGTGTGTGTGTGTGTGTGTGTGTGTGTGTGTGTGTGTGTGTGTGCGCGTGTGTGTGTGTGTGTGTGTGTGTGTGTGTGCGTGTGTGTGTGCGGAGATCGCTGGTAGACGTGGACTCGGTGCGCCGAAGAACCTGATTTCACGCTGTATCGCTAAGCTAAACTAAACACACTGAATAGCATTGTACAGAAAGGAACTGCAGTTGCTGGTTTACACCGAAGATAGACACGAAATGCTGGTGTAACTCAGCGGGACCGGCAGTATCTGTGGAGAGGAGGAATGGGCGACATTTCGGGTCGAGACCCTTCTTCAGACTGACATGAGCATTTTCCTTCCTGATTATATTGCTGTCAATAAAATTGAATATCAGGAGAAATTCTTAATTCCTGATTCTTCTTCAGACTGAAGAAGGGTCTCGACCCGAAATGTCACCCATTCCTTCTCTCCAGAGATGCTGCCGGTCCCGCTGAGTTACTCCAGCATTTTATGTCTCTCTTCAAATGACGTCGCACGCTCCAGACGGCTGTGCGGACGCATGATGTCACTACCGGCCTGTTGTGTAAATGACGGCCAAGTGGGACAGGCCCTTTGGGCTCTGGTCTCTTCTTCAGACTGATTGTAATGGTGGTGGGGGGGGGGGGGGGGGGGGGGGGGGGGGGGGGGGGGGGGGGGGGGGGGCGGGGGGGGGGGGGGGGGGGGGGGGGGTTTGGGGGCTTGTAAGCAGGTAGAGACGAGGGGCAGGACTGGTGGGTCACAGGTAGATACAGGTGACGGGGGGTGTTTGATAGGTAGATGGTTGGACAAAGGCCAGGAATAAAAAAGACAGAAATTGTGAGACAAAAGGATTGAAGAGTTGTCAGTTGTGAAGCCAGAGGATAGGATGTAGGTCGAGGGGGAGGGGAAGAATGTGTGTGAGTCCAGGAGGGGCGTGTGGAAGGAGGAAATGGGGAGAGTTTTATAATAATAATAATAATAATAATAATAATAATAATAATAATAATAATAATAATAATAATAATAATAATAATAATAATCTTATTTATATAGCACATTTTTAGTCAACTTGCATTGACCCCAAAGTGCTTCACATAATTACATTACATTTACACACAGGCAAAGGTGGGTGAAGTGTCTTGCCCCAAGGACACAACGACAGTATGCACTCCAGGCGGGATTCGAACCGGCTACCTTCCGGTCGCCAGCCGAACACTTAGCCCATTACGCCATCTGTATGGAGAACTCAATGTTCAAACCATGGGTTGTAAGCTAACCTCCCCTCTCGCCCCACTCCTCTCCTCCACCCTTCTGTCCCCCTCCCCCCCCTCCCCTCCCCCCCCCCTCCCCCCCCCCCCACTCCCCCCCTCCTCCCCCGCCACCCCCTTCTCCCCCTCCCCCTCCCCTCCCCCCCCCCCACCTATCTCCCCCTCTTCCCCAACCCCCCACCCTCCCTCCCCTTTCCCCCCCCACCCACTGCTGGCAATATTACTCCAGCTTGCTGGTCAAAGATGATGATATGAAGATGATGATGACACCAGGGCACTGCGTTATCCCATACATGCAGCATTAACTGCTAGGAAATGTTTCCAATTAAACTTGTAGGTTTGGCGATGAGACAAGACCGTGTTCCAGTCACTGTGCCAACGGGGCATGCAGCGGACCTGGAGATGTGGTCGCATTGGAAGCAGCCAACAGTTTGTACGCAGTCTTGTGGCATTGGTAATTACTCTTCTGGCAGTCCAACAAATCTTCCCTGGAGCGCCACAAAGTGGCAGGGATGTGCTGGCCTTGCGTTATCCAGCAGGGTCGAAAAATCTGCAGTGAACACTCAGCTATCCCTGACTCCAATAGTTCAGTTTGTAGCTACGGTTTAGTTTAGAGCAGCGGTTCCCAACCTTTTTTTGGCCATGCCCCACCTAATCACCTCTAAAATCCTGATGCCCCCCCCCCCCCCCCCCCCCATGTGGTGATATATAATTCTTATCATTTAAAAAGTGAACTCCGTTTCAGCTGAAGAAGCTTAAAACGCCAATACCTTGGTTTAAACAAGCTTCAAAAGAACATGGCATCCATGAAAAAGAAAAATTAAATAAACAAAAGACAGTTAAAGTTCTGAGCAAGAAATTACTAAAAAATTGTAAAAAAAAAGAAATACAATTGCCCCCTTAAAAATCAAATTGCCCCCCTGTGGGGCGTACGCCCCACGTTGGGAACAACTGGTTTAGAGATAAGGGTGGCACGGTGGTGCAGCGGTAGAGTTCCTGCCTCACAGTGCCAGAGGCCCGGGTTCGATCCTGACTACTGATGCTGTCTGCACGGAGTTTGAACGTTCTCCCCGTGACCTGCATGGGTTTTCTCCAGGTGCTCCGGTTTCCTCCCAATCTCCAAAGGCTTACGGGTTTGTAGGCTAATTGGCTGCCATAAAAAATCGTAATTTGTCCCTAGTGCTTGGCGCGGACTTGGTGGGCCAAACAGCCTGTTTCCATGCTGCATCTCAAAATTAAACCAAATTAGACCTACAGTGTGGAAACAGGTCCTTCAGTCCACGTTAACCAGCGATCCCCGCACACTAACACTATCCTACACACACTAGGGACAATTCACATTTTTTTTTAACCAAAGCCAATTAACCTACAAGCCCTTACGTCTTTGGAGTGTGGGAGGAAACCGAAGATCTCTGAGAAAATCCACGCAGGTCACGGGAAGAACGTACAAACTCTGTACAGAGAGAACCAGCAGTCAGGATCGAACCCGGGTCTCTGGCGCTGTAAAGGCAGCAACTCTACCGCTGCACCACCATGCCACCCTACAAGGAGTGTTCTGCTTTCAATCGAGAGACTGCCTCGCCTGACGGCAAGAAGGAAACCAATTATTTTTGCAAACGTTAGTAACTAGCAGCTGTGGAAGAGGCACGAAAGTGATCAAGCCCACTATGTAATAATCTAGTTATAGTAAGGAGAACAGCCAAAACTTGAATCAGCTCCATGCATCTGGAAGTAATTCCACTTCCTTGTCCTCATCGCTCAAACCCAACCATCATTCCCAATAATTGTTACGTGCCAACATTATGCATACATGCGACTCCAAACTTTTTCCTTTCTTTGGCAATTCTCTTCTTCCCTTTCCTGACACCCCGCTGGCTTTATGGAAGTCCGTTTGCACCTGGATTGAATTTTGTGTATAGACCGTGAACATTATTTCACTACACGCAAAGGATCAGGATAACCTTCACTGCAAAGGTAAACCAAGAAGTAGATTTAGTTTTTACACACAGTGGTGGGTGCCTGGAACGCACTGCTGGAGAAGTTTAGTTTTAAGGTAGACACAAAATGCTGGAGTAACTCAGCGGGACAGGCAGCTCCTCTGGAGAGAAGGAATGGGTTACGTGTTGGGTCGAGACCCTTGAAGTTTAGTTTTAATTTAGTTTAGAGATACAGCGCAGGAACAGGCACTTCGGCCCACCGAGTCCGCACCGACCAGCGATCCCCGCACATTAACACTATCCTACACACACACACACACACACACATTAGGGGCAACATTACATTCATACCAAGCCAATGAACCTACAATCCTGTACGTCTTTGTAGTGTGGGGGGAAACCGAACATCTTGGGAAAAAAACCCACACAGTCACGAGGAGAATGTGCAAACTCCGTACAGACAGCACCGGTAGTCAGGATCAAACCCAGGTCTCGGCCGCTGTAAGGCGGTAGCTATGCCACCATGCCGTCCTAAAGTAGATCAGAGTAGTTAAATAAAGTAGAACATAGAGTGGTGAATCTGTGGAATTCTCTGCCTCAGAGGGCGGTGGAGGCCGGTTCTCTGGATACTTTCAAGAGGGAGCTAGATAGGGCTCTTAGAAATAGCGGAGTCAGGGGATATGGGGAGAAGGCA
This sequence comes from Leucoraja erinaceus, assembly GCF_028641065.1. Taxonomy (NCBI): domain Eukaryota; kingdom Metazoa; phylum Chordata; class Chondrichthyes; order Rajiformes; family Rajidae; genus Leucoraja; species Leucoraja erinaceus. The sequence continues at coordinate 5,527,819 of NC_073388.1, forward strand.
GGAACGGGGTACTGATTGGGGATGATCAGCCATGATCACATTGAATGACGGTGCTGGCTCGAAGGGCCGAATGGCCTACTCCTGCACCTACTGTCTATTGTCTATAAATATTCTTATTAATCTCCCTTATTTCGAACCCAGTCGTTTATATTAATATTGTCATAAAATTACATGAGGTAACAAATAGATTTGAATTTGAACTCAGTCTTTTCCTGGGTTTTGTTTACTGATTATTAATTTCCATTCCTGATATTGATTTGGTCTTTCGTGGAGTTAAGAGATTTTCCCTTAGGTATGGGATCTTTCATTGTAATGTTGGCATCACCACACTTCCAAAGGGCACACTGCCATGTTGAGCTCAGTGGCTGCCTTTGTTTGCAAGGAGCGGAGAGAGAAACATTAGGAATAGAAGCATAAATGATATACAGGTCTTGCTTTGCAGTTAAATATTACCACTGCACAGTGTGTGATGAAGCAGGAGGAAGGAAGCTTTGTCACATTATTTTTTATAACAAGCTGGAGTTTGATTTGGAGCAGCATATTTTCAGTCGTCTCCAGCAAGCAACACCTTTGGATGGATACAGAATGTAATAAAAAGGCTAGGCATGGCAGATCGTTAAATATCCAACACGGTTTCCCAGGCAACGGTTGTAAGTCATTGTTTAGACAGCGGGCTGTATTACACGTTGCCACAAAGGTGTAGAGATGATAATTCACAAGTAGCATCTTGCACACGCCTAGCTTAGTTTAGAGATACAGCGCGGAAACAGGCCCTTCGGCCAACCAAGTCCGCGCCGACCAGCGATCCCCGCGCATTATCATTATCCCACGCACAATGAGGAGAATAGATAGACAGACAATAGGTGCAGGAGGAGGCCATTCGGCCCTTCGAGCCAGCACTACCCTTCAATGTGATCATCCCCAATCTGTACCCCGACAAGTTACATTGATAACCGAGCCAATAAACTGTCCGTCTTTGGAGCGTGGGAGAAAATCGAAGATCTCAGAGAAAACCCACGCAGGTCGCGGGGAGAACGTACAAACTCCGTACAGACAGGATGGAGCCTGAGTCTCTGGCGCTGTAAGGCAGCAACTCTACCGCTGCGCCACCGTGCCGCCCTAATACGTGAATGAAAGAGCTTATGCCTTTCAGAAAACCCTGAGGACATTTAAACATTAAACCAAAAATCTCTCGGCTGTTTGCACAGCTAAACTTCTTGAATTATTGAGATGCAAAGAACTGCAGGTGCTGGTTTGGTTGGATGATCAGCCATGATCATATTGAATGGCGGTGCAGGCTCGAAGGGCTGAATGGCCTACTCCTGCACCTAATTTCTATGTTTCTATGTTTCTATGTTTCTATGAATTATTGGGATGCAAAGAACTGCAGGTGCTGGTTTGGGGGGGAAAAAAGACACAAAGTGCTGGAGTAACTGCACTACCCCGGCCAATCCCACATTTCCCCTCCCCCATCGGGCAAAGGGTATAGAAGTGTGAAACCGCACACCTCCAGATTCTTCCCAGCTGTAATCAGGCAACTCAACTATCCTATGACCAACTAGAGAACAGTCCTGAGCTACTGTCTACCTCATAGAAACATAGAAACATAGAAATTAGGTGCAGGAGTAGGCCATTCGGCCCTTCGACCTCATTGGAGACCCTCGGACTATTTTGATCAGACATTACTGGACTCTTTCTTGCACTAAACGTTATTCACATTATTCCCCTATCATGTATCTATACACTGTAAGTGGCTCGATTGTAATCATGTATTGTCTTTCCGCTGGCTGGTTAGCACGCAACAAGAGCATTTCACAGTACCTCGGTACACGTGACAATAAACTAAACTCAAATACAAAGTTGTATGGCTCACAATCCAGCTAACTCAATGGCTTGTTTCTGATAACTCAATTCTGTTCATTCATGTTCATAAATTCATAAGCGACAGGAGCAGAATTTGGCGCAGAAAGTCTACTCCACCATTCAATCATGGCTGATCTCTCTCTCTCCCCCTCCGAACCTCATTCTCCTGCCTTCTCCCCATAACCCCGGACACCCGTACTAATCAAGAATCTATCTATGTTTAAGAAGGAACTGCAGATGCTGGAGAATGGAAGGTACACAAAAAAGCTGGAGAAACTCAGCGGGTGCAGCAGCATCTATGGAGCGAAGGAAATAGGCAACGTTTCGGGCCGAAACCCTAGGGTTTCGGCCCGAAACGTTGCCTATTTCCTTCACCCGCTGAGTTTCTCCAGCTTTTTTGTGTACCTAAGAATCTATCTATCCCTGACTTAAAAATATCCATTGACTTGGCCTCCACGTCCTTCTGTGGCAATGAACTCCACAGATTCACCACCCTCTGTCCAGAGAAATTCCTCCTCATCTCCTTCCTAAAGGCACGTCCTTTACTTCTGAGGCCGTGACCTCTGGTCCTAGACTCACCATTAAACCAGTTACATTAAACCTGGTTACAATTTGCTCTTGGCTGAAATTGAACCAGCTGGTGTCCACGTCATTCCTAGCCTGCACGTGAACACATCGTATTGTGTTCCTCTTACACCCCACCAGATGAAACTGTAGGGCCGGCATCTCAGGAATGACCTGAGCTGATTTATTACCTTTGCTGTTACCAACAACATTTTTTTTAGGGAACTTCTCCATTCCAAGTAATATGAGAAATGAATGTTATTTATATCACCAGGAACTTGCCTTTGGCGGGAGCTCTCCCTGCCCATGTTGTAACTGCAATCTAATTTGCTTTGTAAGAAATGCAACATTAAGAGGATTTACTTTAAACTATAACACAGTTTAAAGCTGATTACGGCACCTAATTAATCACACATGTTGTCAATTTCACCGCTGTTATCTACAGCAGCAGTAGAGTTGCATGCAGCCTTACACAATTGTCCCTAGTGTGTGTAGGATGGTGTCAATGTGCGGGGATCGCTGGTCGGTGCGGACTCGGTGGGCCGAAGGGCCTGCTTCCGCTCACCCATAGTCAGGATCGAACCCGGGTCTCTGGCGCCTCAAGGCACCAACTCTACCGCTGCGCCACCATGCCGCCCTCATGGTGGGCAGTTTGCAGGGAGTGGGTGAAAGATAACGGAGGACTAGTGTGATCGGATGATCGATGGTTGTTAGCGTGTACCCGGTGGGCTAAAGGGCTGGTTTCAATGCTGTATCTCTGAACTAAACATATTGTTTGGATCGCAGGCAGGATTAAGGGCCTGTCCCACTTACGCGACCTTTACGGCAGCTGCCGGCACCCGTAGGTTGAAATGTTGAAAATTCAGGGGTGTCCAGAAAAACGCTACGACTCTGTGGGTGACTAGGAGGCCTCTCAAGACCATACACGCGACCCCTGGCGACATGTCACGGGTGTAGTGGGGTGGCACCAGGGGGCATGTCACCAGGGGGTCACCTGTACGGTCATGAGAGGTCTCCTAGTCACGCAAAGAGTAGTAGAGTCTTTCTGGTCGCTGCTGAATTTTCAACATGGCAACCTATGACGGGTGCCGGCAGTCGCCAAAAAGGTTGCGTAAGTGGGACGGGCCCTTTAGGGTTAGGCTCATAGATCCATGGAGTCATCGAGCCATGCGGTACAAAAGCAGGCCCTTTGGCCTAACATGGCCATGGCCACCAAGATGCCCCATCTAAGCTAATCATGGGCATCACACGCATCAGCGCCTTTACCACCTCAGGCAATTGAGGAAATTCAGAGTGTCTCCGAGGATCCTCCAGTGCTTCTACGCAGTGGCGGTCGAAAGCATCTTGTCCAGAAATATTACCATCTGGTTTGGGAATTGCTCTGCCAAGGACAAGAAGGCTCTGCAGAGAGTAGTGCGTTCGGCCGAACGCACTATGGGAACTTCACTCACCCCCCCTGCAGGAACTATACAACAGGAGGTGCAACTCCAGAGCAAATAAAATCTTGGGAGACCCCTTCCACCCCTGCAACGGACTGTTCCAGCTGCTACGGTCAGGTAAACGCCTCCGTTGCCATGCGGTGAGAACGGAGAGGTTGAAAAGGAGTTTCTTCCCAGAGGCCATTCGGACTGTAAACGCCTATCTCACCAGGGACTAACTCTACTGAACGTTTTTCCTTCCATTATTTATTATGTAAAAGAATATGTGTGTCTGATTGTGTTTATAGTTTGTTTGGTTGTTTTGTTGTTTGTCTTTTGCACAAAAGTCCGCGAGCATTGCCACTTTCATTTCACTGCACATCTCGTATGTGTATGTGACAAATAAACTTGACTTGACTTGATCCCATTCATCCACATTTCTCTAAATCTTTCCTACGCATGTTCTGTCCAAATGTCTCTTAAATGTTGTTCGGTTTTAGTTTAGTTTAGTTTACTTTAGTATGGAGATACAACGCGGAAACAGGCCCTTCGGCCCTCCGAGCCCACAGCGACCAGCGATCCCTGCACAGTAACACTATCCTACACACACTAGGGACAATCTACATTGATACCAAGCCAATTGACCTACACCAAAGACCTGTACGTCTTTGGAGTGTGGGAGGAAACCGAAGATCTCAGAGAAAACCCACCCGGGTCACGGGAAGAACGTACAAAGTACATACAGACAGCACCCGTGGTCAGGATCGAACCCGTGTCTCTGGCGTTGTAAGGCAGTAGCTCTACCGCTGCGCCACCCTGCCGCCATTGTTATTCTACATGCCTCAACTACCTCCTCTGGAAGCTCGTTGCACATACCAAACGCAGAGAGGGACATTGTTGAAACTACTGACATTAAAAAATTGGATCACTGAATCCAATCAATAGTACCAGAGATATTTATTGAAGTGGAGAGACTAGTAATCCTCTTGTAGCTGATGAAAAGCAGCTCAGGGATAATAAACAAAACATAAAGAAAATGAATGTCCCTGGAAATCCAATTCTCTGGGTTGGGATAGACACAAAATGCTGAATAACTCAGCGAGTCAGGCAGCTTCTTTGGAGAACAGAGGGTGGTGAATCTGTGGAACTAATCACCACAGAGGGCTGTGGAGGCCAAGTCAGTGGATATTTTTAATGTAGAGATAGATGGATTCTAGATTAGTACGGGTGTCAGGGGTTACGGGGAGAAGGCAGGAGAATGGGGTTCGGAGGGAGAGATCAATCAGCCATGATTGAATGGCGGAGTAGACTTGATGGGCCGAATGGCCTAATTCTGCTCCTATCACCTATGAATTTATGAACATCGATAGGTGTCATTTCGGGTCAGGACCCTTCTTCAGACCAGGCCTGAAACGTCACCTATCCATCTTCTCCAGAGATGCTCCCCGAGTTACTCCAGCATTTTGTGTCTATCTTTGGTATAAACCAGCATCTGCCGTTCCTTTTGATGACATACATTTGGTCGGCTTGTACTGGGACAACCTGAGACACATTATGGGACTGATAACGGGAGTTCTTCTCCTATCGGGGTCCCCAACGAGGGATCCCAGGTTCTGGACACCGCCAGCTGGAGCTCCGCATCACAATAATAAACTCAAACCTAAAGGTGATGCTTCAAATAGTTTAGTTTAGTTTAGAGATACAGCGTGGAAACAGGCCCTTCAGCCCACTGAGTCCACACTGACCAGTGACCACCGCACAATAACATTATACTACACACACTAGGAACAATTTACACGTACCAAGCCAATTAACCTTGGTACAGACAGCACCCGTAGCCAGGATTGAACCCGGGTCTCTGGCGCTGTAAAGCAACAACTCTACCGCTGCGCCACCGTGCCTCCCTATGCAAATAATTACATAAAAATAATAAGAAGGCACGACTATTGTAATCCCATTGGACATATTTATACGTGTGAAGCCAGCATCATTTGTTAATGCATTGTAACTTTATAAGAACACAACCAATTCAATTTTAGGCACTTAATTTGCTCTCTCTTGGGAATAGCAAACCATTTGCCGAGACGTTGTAAGAAAACTATTATTAAAACTCTGGTTGCCTTGGTGACAAAGTGCTTTGGAAAATGTTATTAGTCGCAGCAATAATTCGTGTCACAGAAGAATAAGCACCTGGAGGTCTAATGAATTAACCATCTGTGCCATTGGTGCAAAGATCAGTTTGGCCCAGAGCACCTAACACAACAATTAGGGCGGCACGGTGGCGCAGTGGTAGACTCGCTGCCTTATAGTGCTTGCAGCGCCAGAGACCCGGGTGCGATCCCAACCACGGGTGAGAAAGAACTGCAGGCGCTGGTTTAAAATCGAAGGTAGACACAAAATGCTGGAGTAACTCGGCGGGTGAGGCAGCATCTCTGGAGGGAAGGAATGGGCGAGACATTTCGGGCCTGAAGAAGGGACTTGCACTGAACGTTATCTCCTTACCACGTATCTGTACACTGTGAATGGCTCCATTGTAACCACGTTTCATCTTTCTGCTGGCTGGTTAGCACAAAAACAAAAGCTTTTCACTGCACCTCGGACAATAAATGGAACTAACCCAAATCTAAGTCAGTCGAAAGACAATACGTGATTACAATCGAGCCATCCACGGTGTACAGATACATGATAAGGGGAATATTGTGAATAAAGTTTGGAGGACATAGGCTTACGGTGAAGGGGAAATGATTTAATAGAAATGTGAGGGGTAACTTTTTCAAACAGAGGGTTGTGGGCGCATGGAACAAGCTGCCAGAGGAGGTAGTTGAGGCTGGGACTATCCCAACGTTTAAAAAACAGTTGGACAGGTACATGGATAGGACAGGCTTGGAGGGATATGGGCCAAGAGCAGGCAAGTGGGACTAGTGTAGCTGGGACATGTTGGCCGCTGTGGGCAAGTTTGGCCTGTTTCCGCACTGTATCACTCTATGACTCCACTGCAGGGCAGCGACCTCACTGAACAGATAACATTGCCTGTTAATGCAAATACCACCTTGCATTGTGTCCCCATGTTCACAAACTCTCAAAAGAAAACTCATCATAGACGGTGAAGATTCAGCAAAAAGCATTTTTCTAAAAGAATTCCGACAAAATCATTTTGTTTCCTTTTATGGTTCAATAAAATGGAGCATGTGTCAGACATTCAGTTGAAGTCATGTCTAATTCAGGGTCCAAAATATTTTCGTACTTTCCCCATGTCCAGAAAGCCAAACTTGGGAATGTGTTCCCCAAACGCACAGAAACTTCCAAAGTGCATTTCCTACGGAATTCTATTTATAAAAAAATTATTGTTAATTTTTTTAGGGCGTATCAGCATTTCCAAATTTGGTCAATAGTGGTATTCATCCAGGTATTGTACGTATTGTACGATTCATAGTGGTTGCTTAGAGATACAGGGTGGAAGCAAGCCCATCAGCCCAATGCATCCACAGCGACCAGCACTTGTTCTATCCTGCACATTTGTGGATGGTCATGGTGGCGCAGCGGTAGAGTTTCTGCCTTACAGTGCTAGTAGCGCCGGAGTCCCAGGTTCGATCCCGACTACAGGTGCTGTCTGTACGGAGGTTTGCACGGAGTTCTCCCCGTGACCGCGAGGGTTTTCACCGAGATCTTCGGTTTGCTCCCCCACTCCAAAGACGTTCAGGTTTGTAGGTTAATGGGCTTGGTGTAACTGTAAATTGTTCCCAGTGTGTGCAGGATAGAGTTAATGTACGGGGATCGCTGGTCGGCACGGACTCGGTGGTCCTTTGGGCATGTTTCCACGCTGTATCTCTAAACTAAACTAAACACCAGGGACATTTAGCCTTCAAACCCGCACGCTTTAGATTGTGGGAGGAAACCCACTCGGCCACAGGGAGAACGTACAAACTCCACATAGACAGCACCTGAGGTCAGGATCAATCCTGGGTGCCAGGAGGCAGCAACTCTACCAACTGCGCCACCGAGCCGCTCAGTGGGGAGAGAAACAGAGTAATGCCCCTGTCCCACTTAGGAAACCTGGACAGAAACCTCTGGAGACTTTGCGCCCCACCCAAGGTTTCCGTGCGGTTCCCGGAGGTTTATGTCAGTCTCCCTACCTGCTTCCACTGCCTGCAACCTCCGGCAACCACCTGCAACCTCCGGGAACCACATGGAAGCCTTGGGTGGGGCACAAAGTCTCCAGAGGTTTCCATTCAGGTTTCCTAAGTGGGACAGGGGGCATTAACGTTTCAGGTGCTTTTATGGTTTTATATGCTTGCCTGGTTTATAAACTGCACGTATCTGATCACCCCTCTTTACATTTGTACATCAAAGGAAAAGATTCCCACTGTTTATTCATCTGCCCAGCTACCACAAGAAAAATCTCGAAGTACCGTGTCACAACAGCATCTTTCAATTTCCAGAGTATTTGCTTCTTATAAATCAAACGGATCGAATTTCCCTCATTTGACGTCAATTCCGAGCTCTTCTGCTGAACATAAATTGACGATGAACATAAAATTTTAGGCTTAAGAAACAATTTCATCCAGATCTATTTTCCAACCGGGTTTGTTGCCCAGAGACTGAAGTATTGGGATGGTTCTCCATTGGAGAAGGGTCCCGACCCAAAATGTCACCTCGCCATGTTCTCCAGAGAGGTGGCACGGTGGCGCAGCAGTAGAGTTGCAACCTCACAGCGCCAGAGACCCGGTGGTTCAATCCTGACTACGGGTGCTGTCTGTACGGAGTTTGCACGGAGTTCTCCCCGTGACCTGCGTGTGTTTTCTCCGGGTTCCACATTCCAAAGACGTGGAGGTGTGTAGGTTGATTGGCAGCAGTAAATTGTCCCTGGGGTGCAGGATAGAACTAGTGTACGAGTGTTTGTTTGTCAGTGGGCCGAAGGGCCTGTTTCTACGCTGTATCTCTAAACTAAACTATAACTAAATGTCTGTAACGGTATTATTGATGAAATCACCTTGATGATGTGAGGTTCTGGTCGCCCCTTTACAGGAAGGATGTGGTGGAGGCTTTGGAGAAGGTGGAGGTGGGATCATCAGATCAAACATTGGGGCAGAATCAGGCCATTCAGCCCATCAAGTCTACTCCACCATTCAATCAAGGCTGATCTAATGTTCCCTCTCAATCCCCATCTCCTGCCTTCTACCCATAACCTTTGGCACCCATACTAATGATTCTGTTCCGTTGACTCCATCTACACCTCACGCTGGCTCGGCAAGGCCAGCAGCATCATTGAGGACCAGTCTCAACCCGGTTACTCCATCTTCTCCCCTCTCCCATCAGGCAAGAGGTACAGAAGTGTGAAAACGCACACCTCCAGATTCAGGGGCAGTTTCTTCCCCGCTGTCATCCAGCACTAATCAAGTGGAGTAATCAAGAACGTATCAATATCCACCTTAAAAATAACCAATGACTTTCCTCCATCTCCATCTTTGGCAATGACTTCAACCCTCTGGATAAAGAAAGTCCTCCTCAGGTTTACCAGAATGATGCCTGGATCAGAGGGCATTAGCTATAAGGAGGTAGCGCATTGGGCCATAAGGTCATAAGTGATAGGAGCAGAATTAGGCCATTCGGCCAGTCAAGCCTACCCCGCCATTCAATCACAGCTGATCTATCTCTCCCTCCTAACCCCATTCTCCTGCCCTCTCCCCATAACCTCTGGCACCCGTACTAATCAAGAATCTATCTATCTCCGCCTTAAAGACATCCTCCGACTTGGCCTCCAAAGAATTCCACAGATTCACCACCCTCTGACTAAAGTTTTCCCTGGAATGTCAGAGGTCAAGGAGAGATCTGAGGAAAGTATGCAAATTCTGAGAGTGGCATAGATGTGGTCGACAGTCAGAGTCTTTTCCCCCCAGGGTGGAAATGTCAAAGACTGCAGAGCATGGCTTGGGGGTGAGAGGAGCAGTTTCAAGGAGATGTGCAGGACAAGATTTTTCCCCACTGAAGCTGGTGGGTGCATGAACGGAGCAGCCAGGGGTGACAGGTAGGCACATGGGTATGCAGGGAATGGAGGGATATGGATTGCATGCAGGCAGAGGATAGTTCATTGCGGCACCATGTTCGGCAGAGTTGGTTAACCGATGATGAGGGTTTGTCGGCACTGGGCCTGTACTCGCTGGAGTTTACAAGAATGAGGGGGGGACCTCATCGAAACATACAGCATAGTGAAAGGCTTGGACAGAGTGGATGTGGAGAGGGCGTTTTCACAAGTGGGAGAGTCTAGGACTAGAGGTCATAGCCTCAGAATTAAAGGATGTTCTTTTAGGAAGGAGATGAGGAGGAATTTCTTTGTTCAGAGGGTGGTGAATCTGTGAAATTCTTTGCCACAGAAGGCTGTGGAGGCCAGGTCAGTGGATATATTTAAGGCAGAGATAGATAGAGTCTTGATTAGTTTGGGTGTCAGAGGTTATGGGGAGAAGGCAGGAGAATGGGATTAGGAGGGCGAGATAGATCAGCTATGATTGAATGGCGGAGTAGACTTGATGTAGCAATGTTACAAAATTTTGAGATTTAAAAAATCAAGTCTGCAATTTATCCCATCAGATAAAGCATAACAATAAGTTTAATTTGACACCAAATTCACTTTCATATCTCAAGTATTAAAAAAGTTATGACAATTTTCATACTCGGAAATTAGCATCTTGTTCCCTATTGATTTTCAATGGACATTACAAAAAAGCTGTGATCTTGGATAGTCAAAAGCCCATTTCTTAAGGAAAGATTAACATTTTTAAATAGCCTAAGTGTCCAAAGATTATTCACAAATAATTCACAATATAACATGATTTTTATATCTAATTTACATTAATTTATAGGCCAAATGGAAGGAATTTAGTGTTCAATTGCTGTAAATAAATGCCCATTTAAATCGGCTTTCTAGTGGGTTTCTGTGAACCCGCAGGTTTAGAACGTTGACATAGCGCTGGATTAGTGCCCTCAAATGCCGAGAAAAATACTGCGGGATATAAAAAGCCCAAAATGAGCTACTCGCTATAGAAAATTATAATTATAGGGTTATATACATGCCCCATTTAATGTAAAAATAAGGTACATACCTTTAATTGTTTGCTTTATAAAACCCTGGGGCTGCGAGAGCTTGCGAACTGAACGAGAGCTTTTAAATTTATTATATCTACTATTCGAGGCCTATAAAACTAATAATAGCTTTTGGGACCGGGTCTTGCAGCGATTCTCCGTTAATGATTTACTAGGCTGAACATCTGCGATTGGAACAGCCTAGTAAAAATCGGGTTTTAAACCCGCCCCCTCCAAACAGCTCCAAAATCACACACAAGGGGTGGGGCAGATGCTCAGCCACGATTCAGGTAGGTTTTGTAACATACCTACTTGATGGGCCAAGCGGACTAATTCTAATCCTATCACTTATGACCGCATGGTATAGTGGGCCGAAGGGCCTGTTTGTACCTGCGCTGTACAGTTTTGGGAGGGATGGCGGTTCACGGGCTGAGCCGGTCGTGGTGCTACGGACGGGATCGGGAGGCGGTGGATCGAACACGCGGGAATCCGGACTTTGAACTCGGTGAAATGGCGCCCAAGATGGCGGCAGCGGCATTCTTATATATGCAAAATGAATATCACCATGTAATGGGGTGAAGGAAAGAGCGTTCACGTCGCGGCCCCGTCTCCACCAACCTTTCCACCGCCGCGCACAAGAAGGACAAGACATGACACCATTGTGTGCAGATGCCGAAACATGTGTCCAGCTCTGGCCGAACAACGTCTAATCTCGTGTGTGGACTCGATGAGAAGATGATGACCATGCAATGTTTAATTAATTGCATGCGTGACAATAAATATCCTTTGAACCATTGAACCATTATGTTCTATCCTCTCTGGGAGGATATTTCATTTTAAGAGTAGGGCTAATGATAAAGTATAAAGATTGCACTGCAAATGTAAACGGTGCCAAGTCCACACAAACAGTGGTTTCATTTCAAGTATATCTTACATGTTTTTTTACAACAGAGAGACAGGAATTGTTAGTCATCCACATGTGGTGATTCATGGTTTAATATCCGCCTGTGTGTGATCCTCCTGCTTTAAGTTTATTTAGTTTAGTTTAGTTTAGTTTTAGTTTAGGGATACAGCGCGGAAACAGGCCCTTCGGCCCAGCGACAAGCTGGTCGGTGCGGACTCGCTAGGCCGAAGGGCCTGTTTCCACACTGTATCTCTAAACTAAACTGATACTGAAAGTCTACTCCGCCATTCAATCATGGCTGATCTATCTTCCCCTCTCAACCCCATTCTCCTGCCTTCTTCCCGTAAACCCCTGACACCCGTACTAATCAAGAATTTGGCAACCTCCACCTTAAAAATATCCACTGCCTTGACATCAGTCTTGTTCAGCACGGCCAATGTGGGCCACTGGGCCTGCTCTTGTGCTGTAGTGTTCTATATAATTAAATCATGAGAGGAATAGATCGCGTAGATGCACAGACTCTCTTGCCCAGAATAGGGGAATCGAGGACCAGAGGTCATAGGTTTAAGGTGAAGGTAAAAAGATTTAATAGGAATTTTTAGGATTTAATAGGAATGCGGTGCTGGCTCGAAGGGCCGAATGGCCTCCTCCTGCACCTATTTTCTGTATTTTCTATGTAGGAATCTGAGAGGTAACTTTTTCACACAAAGGGTGGTGGGTGTATGGAACAAGCTGCCAGAGGAGGTAGTTGAGGCAGGGACTGCCCCAATGTTTAAGAAGCAGTTAGACAGGTACATGGATGGGACAGGTTTGGAGGAATGTAGACCAGACGCGGGCAGGTGGGACTAGTGTAGATTGGGTATGTTGGCCGGTCTGGGCAAGTTGGGCTGAAGGGCCTGTTTCCGCACTGTATCACTCTATGACTCTATGTTCTAACACATTCTAAAAGTTACACACCGCTACCCAACCACACCACTACACACCACCCCCAAGCAAGAACTCCCTGCCAATACCGAGCTCAGATAAAGAACAATTCAGAAGCAGTCGGCGCGCTAGATCTGACAGGTGGAGATTACGCGTGGCTGCTGAGTATTAATGCCTGAATAAATCAGTCCCTGAAGCCGTAAGTAAAGTTGACAAGAGTTAAACAGGAGCGGTGCATGCGACCAACCACCCATGGGATAAGGAAGGACTTGTGTTGAAATTAAGCCGCCGTTATTTTTTATACTGTCACATTTAATTGGACTGTATGAGGCAAAACAACCACGAAAAATCACCAAGATAAAGTAACGCCGGCCACAAATAGTTCTGACGCATTGGATAAGATGGACAGCGGTAATCAAGTAATCAAACAAGAGGACATGATTTGAGAATTAAGGGACAAAAGTTTAGGGGTGGCATGAGGGAGAACGTCTTTGAATAAGTTAGGTCTTTATTCTCTGGAGCACAGAGGGTTAAGGGGGGACTTGATAGAGGTCTTTAAAATTATGAGAGGGAAGGCAGAGTTCGTTTTTATTGAGAATAGGGAAAATTCAAACAAGAGGACAGGACTTCACGGCATTAAGGGACAGAGGTTTATGGTAACATGTGCAGGTAGATGGGACTCAGAGAGTGGTAAGCTGTTCGGCAATGAGCTAGGAAGTGGCCGAGATGGTCGTTGGTGTTTCCGTGCTGTAAATGTTATAAGGTTGGATGATGAAGGGAATGCAGGGTAATGGTATGAGTGCATAATAATAAGGGAAAAAAGTTTTCAGCATGCACTTTAAAAACGAGATGGCATAGTTGCTGTAATTGTTATGGTACATCACTAATCATTGACACACCAGATAATAACTGTGTGGAAATAGTAGCAAAAGATATGTGGTGAAGTTGGAAACATTAAAATTTAAAAAAAAATTGAAGCAAAGTCTTAGGCACGGTCAAAAGCCAGGGAGTACAAATGTGTTTTAACACTGGATTTGAAGATGGACAGTGAGGGGGCCTGTCTGATGTGCAACGGCAGGGTGTTCCAGAGTGCTGGAGCAGCAACAGAGAAGACTCTATCCCCTCAGATGCTGGTTTATAGGGACAAAGTGCTGAAGTAACGTAGCAGGTCAGGCAACATGTGTAGGAAGGAACTGCAGATGCTGGTTTAAACTGAAGGTAGACATAAAAAGCTGGAGTAACTCAGCGGGATAGGCGGCATCTCTGGAGAGAAGGAATGGGTGACGTTTCTGCTCGAGACCTTTCTTCAGACCACGCGCACACGCACACGAGTGACATTTTGGCACTGAGTCCAGAATCTGAAGAAGGATCCCATCTTCTTTCTCCAGAAGATGCTGCCTGAGCTGCTGAGTTAGTTACTCCAGTACTTTGTGCCTATCTTCAGAAATATAATGGGGTTTCCCAGAGAGTGGGGAAGCAACTCATACTGCTGGATGTCCTGCGTCAGGTACAGTGCAGATGGAGGCTGCCCAGTCCCCTGAAGGGTCATAGACCAACTCACACGTACATGGGAGGTGATGGCTGGAGGCCTTGCTGCAGCCTGGGGCTCGCCTGAGACAGGCACTGCTCATGAAACCTAGAGTGCGGACTGGACTCTGAAAATGGCACCAAAACCTGGCACATCCTCAGGGGCGGATTAAGGCTCACTGGTGCCCTAAGCACCGACCAATCTTGGTGCCCCCCTCCTTTCCACACTGACCCAGACCATTTTAGTTGTTGACCTTGTGGTACACCTGGGAAGATAACCCTAGGATGCACCATGATCAAGAAACAGATCATTATGATCAATTTGCACTAGTTTTATCAATTTTTTTTTTTTTACAAATCTTCATTTGTTTTTGTTTTTTCTTTTCACCCTTTTCCCAACTTTGTGGTGCCCCCTTTGGCCCTGGTGCCCTAAGCACGTGCTTAGTCTGCTTAATGGTTAATCTGCCCCTGCACATCCTGCATGCGGGGTCAGGAGACTACTCCTGTACGCTTTGCTAACAGGGGATGTGCTTGGCTTTGACAATACTCCACTGGACTGTGGAGAATAATTTCACTGTGTGTTTGCACTTCACACATAAAACACGATTGAACCATTATGAAACGTCTGTGCAGGAGGGAACTGCAGATGCTGGTTCACACCGAAGATAGACACAAAATGCTGGAGTAACTCAGCGGGTCAGGCAGTATCTCCTTCCACACAGAGACGCTGCCTGTCCCGCTGATTTACTCAAGCATAGTGTGTCTATCACATTTCACATTACTCCAGACATTACGTAGACCAGGTGTCGGCAACCTTGTTCTGCATAGGGGCCGGGACGCACGTCTGTGAGCGGATGGCGGGCCACGTCTACGTGTACACGTGGATCCCGCCCCCATCCCGCCCCGGATGGCAGGCATCAAATCACGTGTTTACAAGAGGTAGACAAACATGCTGGAGAAACTCAGCGGGTGAGGCAGCCTCGTGCAATCCTTGCATGTCTGGCCCGCTGAGTTTCTCCAGTATAGTTGTCTAGAAACATAGAAACATAGAAATTAGGTGCAGGAGTAGGCCATTCGGTCCTTCGAGCCTGCACCGCCATTCAATATGATCATGGCTGATCATCCAACTCAGTATCCCGTACCTGCCTTCTCTCCATACCCCCTGATCCCCTTAGCCACAAGGGCCACATCTAACTCCCTCTTAAATATAGCCAATGCACTGTGGCCTCAACTACCCTCTGTGGCAGAGAGTTCCAGAGATTCACCACTCTCTGTGTGAAAAAAGTTCTTCTCATCTCGGTTTTAAAGGATTTCCCCCTTATCCTTAAGCTGTGACCCCTTGTCCTGGACTTCCCTAATATTGGGAACAATCTTCCTGCATCTAGCCTGTCCAACCCCTTAAGAATTTTGTAAGTAATTCTACCTTTGATCTTTCCAGCATCTCAGTTCGTTCTTAAACGTGTTCACAGAAGGTGCGCGGCCATGCCAGTGGCTTTGCGCAGGATGCGGTACAGACAGAGCTCGGTCGCTGCTCAGGGGGGCGTCCAGCGCGCCGGATGATTTAGGGTTACGGGAGCCGTAGGTTGCTGGACCCCTGGGGTAGACTCACGGAGTCTCTTGCTCAGAGTAGGGGAATCGAGAACCAGAGAACAGAGGTTTAAGGTGAGGGGGGAAAAGATTTAATAGGAACCATTGTGCATCTAATATAGATACTAACCAACTAACCAAAAAAATGATGGGGCTAGTTACATCACCGGGCACAGCGGTAGAGTTGCTGCCTTACAGTGCCAGAGACCCGGGTTCAATCCCGACTACTGAATCCTCAATGCTGGAGTAGCTCAACGGGACAGGCAGCATCTCAGGAAAGAATGAATTGACCTCCTCATGCGCTGTTAATGCCTCAAGCTCAATGTCAGCCAGTCTTGGGACCATTCACCACCTATAATTCCATAAGTTACGATAGTTGTGGATACGGATAAGACTGGTCCTCAGGTGAGTCGGAAGATAGCTCATAAATATTGCCAGTTACATCTCAGCGCCAGAACCACTGGTAATAAATTAATGGAATCAATCAACCTTTCAGCACCACCAACAGCTTCCGACAGAGGCGTTGAAATAAACTGGGTAGAAACAAACAGTTTTGGCCGCAGCAATGTCTGAGGAAGGGTCTCGACCCGAAACATCTCCCATTCCTTCTATCCAGAGATGCTGCCTGTCCCGCTGAGTTACTCCAGCATTTTGTGCCTATCTTCAGTGCAAACCAGAATCTGCAGTTCCGACAAGAACCTACACTGACTGCAAGTGTAATTGATGGATCTGCTCTTGAACAAGCACCCCAATGCAGCGTAAACACTGTCATGTATGTATGCACTCAATAAACAATACACAATAGGTGCAGGAGTCGGCCATTCGGCCCTTCGAGCCAGCACCGCCATTCAATGTGATCATGGCTGATCATCCCCTATCAGTACCCCGTTCCTGCCTTCGCCTCATATCCCCTGACTCGGCTTTTTTTAAGAGCCCTATCTAGCTCTCTCTTGAAAGCATCCAGAGAACTTTGGCACGGTGGGGCAGCAGTAGAGCTGCTGCCTTACAGCACCAGAGACCCGGGTTCGATCCTGACGACGGGTGCTGTCTGTACGGAGTTTGTACGTTCTCCCCGTGACTTGCGTGGGTTTTTTTCAGAGATGTTGGGCTTCCTCCCACACTCCAAAGACATACAGGTTTGTAGGTTAATCGGCTTGGTGTAACGTCCAATTGTCCCTAGTGTGTGTAGGATAGTGTTAGTGTGTGGGGATCGCTGGTCGGCGTGGACTGAAGGACCTATTTCCATGCTGTAGCTCTAGCTTGGTTTTGTTTAGAGAAACAGCACGGAAAAAGGCCCTTCGGGTCACCAAGACTGCGCCAACCAGCGTTCCCCGTACATTCACACGAGGGATAAACTACAATTTTTACCAAAGCCAATTAACCTACAAACCTGCACGTCTTTGGAGTGTGGGAGGAAACCGGAGCACCCAGCGAAAAGCCACGCAGGTCACGGGGAGAACGTACAAACTCCGTGCAGACAGCGCCCGTAGTCAGGATCGAACCCGGGTCTCTGGCGCTGTGAGGCAGCAACTCTACCGCTGCCCCACCGTGCCGGCCTCATCTCTAAACTAAACCATAGCTACAAACTGAACTAACAGAGTCAGGGATAGCTGAGTGTTCACTGCAGATACGTCGACCCTGCTGGATAACGCAAGGACTCGGTGGGCCGAAGGGCCTGTTTGCCCGCTTCATCTCTAAACTAAACCAAACATACGGTCAAATATTGATGATTGGAGTGACGCAGCCGATGGTGACCTTGCAAGCAAGTAAGCTGGTCGAGGAAAAAGGTTCATGATCAAATAAAACCTAAACACTGCTCCCCAGATATTGGACAGCAGACTGTAAAGAAAAAATGTGACAACAAGGCTCAAAAGAAAACCGCTGTGCTATAAATACACCTAACGCCCAAGGATACTCTTCCATCTTTTAGCAAAGTAAATCAATTTGACTTCTAGATGATAGGGAACTTGAGCATAAACGTAAAAACACCAGGCAACCAGTGTGAAAACAAGGCTTAGGTTTATTACATTCAATGGCGGTGCTGGCTCGAAGGACCAAATGGTTTCTCATGATTTTGTTTGCTCTGGAGTTGCACCTCCAGGAACTATACAACAGGAGGTGCAACTCCAGAGCAAACAAAATCATGAGAGACCCCTTCCACCCCTGCAACGGACTGTTCCAGCTGCTACGGTCAGGCAAACGCCTCCGTTGCCATGCGGTGAGAATGGAGAGGTTGAGAAGGAGTTTCTTCCCAGAGGCAATTCGGACTGTAAACGCCTATCTCACCAGGGACTAACTCTACTGAACGTTTTTCCTTCCATTCTTTATTATGTAAAAGAATATGTGTGTTATGATTGTGTTTATAATTTGTTTGGTTGTTTTGTTGTTTGTCTTTTGCACAAAAGTCCGCAAGCATTGCCACTTTCATTTCACTGCACATCTCGTATGTGTATGTGACAAATAAACTTGACTTGACTTGACTTGACTTGACCAGACTATTATGGGCACCTGCACCAAGGTACGGTGAAAGGATTTGTTATTAATTTAGACAATAGGTGCAGGAGTAGGCCATTTGGTCCTTCGAGCCAGCACCGCCATTGAATGTGATCATGGCTGATCATCCACAATCAGTACCCCGTTCCTGCCTTCTCCCCATATCCCCTGACTCCGCTATCTTCAAGAGCCCTATCTAAAGGGCCTGTCCCACTTTCACGACTTAATTCAAAACCTCTGCCGAGTTTAAAGGACCTAAAGAAAATCAAGATGGTGGTAATCTGCGAACTCCTACGACCTCCCCTGACTCCGCTATCTTTAAGAGCCCTATCTAGCTCTCTCTTGACACCATCCAGAGAACCGGCCTCCACCGCCCTCTGAGGCAGAGAATTCCACAGACTCACCACTCTCTGTGTGAAAAAGGTTTTTCTCGTCTCCGTTCTAAATGGCTTACCCCTTATTCTTAAACTGTGGCCCCTGGTTCTGGACTCCCCCAACATCGGGAACATGTTTCCTGCCTCAGAGTGTCCAGACCCTTAATAATCTTATATGTTTCAATATGATCCCTTATCATCCTTCTAAATTCCAGAGTGTACAAGCCCAGCCCCTCCATTCTCTCAGCATATGACAGTCCCACCAACCCGGGAATTAACCTGGTGAACCTACGCTGCACTCCTACAATAGCGTGTGTCCAAGCCCTTAACAATCTTTGCCCTTAACAATGCCATCCCTGCAGGTCAGGTATAGTCCACACATAAATACAATCAAGACAAACTAGTGGTGTGGCGGGTGGCACCGCGCGTGGCAGCCTCGCCAGCAGTCTGTTCGTTCTTTCACCCTTTTTATTATTTTTATCCTGTTCCTGGAGGTCTCTCAGTCTTTTTTTATGTGGGGGAGGAGGGGAGGGGAAGGGGGAAACCGTTTCCAGTCATTTCCTGGTTGGGATGTGTCTTCGCCCCTCCTCGCGGCCTACCATCTGGATTGGCACGGCCTTTCCTGCCGGAGACCGGCCAGAGCTTCAGTAGCGGCACAACACTGGATTCCATCGCAGAGCGGACGATGCCTTACCGGGGATCGCCGTGTTGAGCTCCGGAGTGTTGAGCCTGCTGCTTTAACACTGTGGAGCTGTGGTTTGCGGAGCTTCCAGCCACGGGCGGCGCTGAATTCAACATCGTGGAGTCCTGGGATCCTTTGCCGGGGGTCACCAGTGTTGGAGCTCCATCCAGCTCGGCCTGTGGACTTCGGGAGCCGTGGTCTCTGGTAGGAAGTGGCCGATTCGGAAACTCCAAGCGATTGAAAGTGTTCTTCCATTCCGACATTGGAGCTCCGATCATCCCGGCAAGAGGGCCTGAAACATCGGGCCGCCCATAGCGGCGAATGCGGAGGGCTCAAAGGCCCCCGACCACGGTTGAACAGAGGAAGATGACTGAACTTTATTGCCTTCCCTCACACTGGGAAACGTTGATTCTGCTGTGGGGGATGTTCATGTCAAATTCTATCGTGTGTTGTGTTCTTTTATTCATATGGCTGTATGGTAATTCAAATCTCACTGCACCAATTGGTGCATGTGATAATATATGTCTCTTGAACTGTAGCGAGTAGGGTAGTGCTCGTGTACAGGGTGATCGTTGGTTGGCATAGACTGGGTGGGCCGAAAGGCCTGTTTCCACAATGTGTCTCCAAAGTCTTAATCATGTATTGTCTTTCCGCTGACTGGTTAGCTCACAAGCAAAGCTTTTCACTGTACCTCGGTACACGGGACAATAAAACTAAACTGAACTGAAGTCTATATGTGTAGGAAGGGACTGCAGATGCTGGTTTACATCAAAGATAGACACAAAATGCTGGAGTAACTCAGCGGGACAGGCAGCGTCTCTGGAGATAAGGAACGGGTGACGTTTCAGGTCGAGATCCTTCTTCAGGCCGAGAGTCTAAATGTCTAAAGTTTTAAAGTTGAAATTTGACTTAAAAGAAGACAAAAGCAAAAATTGAAACCGCTTGGCTCAGCAAAAATAAAAACTGACCCTTGTGTTTCTTGAGTCAATGTCTGCTTTCTTGTCATTCATGCTGTTAGTGAATGTTACAGGACGTCAATACTTTCATTTAATTTGCTGACACTAAACTTACGTGGGTTTGCACTGAGAGGTTGGAAACTTTTCCAGTTTACAGACAGAAACAATTGTGTAGGTCGACTGCAAACAGGGGGATTGTCTTTAATCGGGATAAATGTACCAATATACACAGGCAATAGCAAACGTGGTGATAATTTGAAGTGATCGCCACTGGCAAAGCAAGATAGAGATGTGGGCCTGTTTGCATTGAAAGCATCCTATCTTGTGTAGTAAATGTGAAGTGGTTTAGTTCAGTTTAGTTTAGTTTATAGATACAGTGCGGAAACAGGCCCTTCGGCCCACCGGGTCCGTGCCGACCAGCGATCCCCGCACACTATCACTATCCTACACCCACTAGGGACAATTATTACATTTACCAAGCCAGTTAACCTACAAAACCTGTACGTCTTTGGAATGTGGGAGGAAACCGAATATCTCGGAGAAAACCCACACAGGTCACGGGGAGAACGTGCAAACTCCGTACAGACAGCAGGTCCGTGGTCGAGAATGAATCCGGATCTCTGGCGCTGTGAGGCAGCAACTCTACCGCTGCGCCACCGTGCCGCCCTGGTTTTTAAAAAATGGCCTTCAAATGATCTCTTAGAGAAATGGAGTCAAAGGTTCATAGAGTTGCACGGCACGGAAACAGGCCCTTCGGCCCATCTTGTCCATGTTGACCAGCTTGGCATCCTGCATTCCATTATTGTACCATAAATCCCTTAATCCTTCCTAAATCAAATATCTCTAAATCCTTCCAGTTCAAATATCTGTTCAAAATGGCTTCCATAGCTTCCTCTGGCAGCTCATTCCAGATAGCTCCCATTGTCGGGATCGAACCGGGTTGTAAGCATTCGAACTGCTGTAAGGCAGCAACTCTACCGCTGCGCCACCGTGCCACCCCCAGCTTTAAAGCAGGAGGGGCAAATTTTATGTTGGCCATTTAGGATTGAGATGAGGAAAAACTTTTCACCCAGAGAGTTGTGAATCTATGGAATTCTCTGCCACAGACGGCAGTGGAGGCCAGTTCACTGGATGTTTTCAAGAGAGAGTTAGATTTGGCTCATAGGGCTAATGGAATCAAGGGATATGGGGAGAAAGCAGGAACAGGGTACTGATTTTGGATGATCAGCCATGATCACATTGAATGGCGATGCTGGCTCGAAGGGCCAAATAATAATAATAAAAATAATAATAAATTTTATTTATGGGCACCTTTCAAGAGTCTCAAGGACACCTTACAAAAATTTAGCAGGTAGAGGAAAAACATGTAAGGGGAATGAAATAAATAGTAGAGACATGATTAGTACACAAAGTAAAGACAGAATTCAATTCAAAACACAATATGAGGCAATTAATGCACAGATGAAAAGGGAGGGGGACGTGGGGCTAAGGATAGGCAGAGGTGAAGAGATGGGTCTTGAGGCGGGACTGGAAGATGGTGAGGGACACGGAATTGCGGATCAGTTGGGGGAGGGAGTTCCAGAGCCTGGGAGCTGCCCTGGAGAAGGCTCTGTCCCCAAAACTGCGGAGGTTGGACTTGTGGATGGAGAGGAGACCGGCTGATGTGGATCTGAGGGACCGTGAGGGTTGGTAGGGGGAGAGGAGGTCAGTGAGATATGGGGGGGGGGGCAGATGGTGGAGGGCTTTGTAGGTGAGGATCAGGATTTTGTAGTTGATCCGATGGGAGATGGGAAGCCAGTGAAGTTGTTTGAGGACTGGAGTGATGTGATGCCAGGATTTGGTGTGGGTGATGAGTCGGGCGGCTGCGTTCTGGACCAGTTGGAGTCGGTTGATGTAGGTGGAGCTGATGCCAAGGAGAAGTGAGTTGCAGTAGTCCAGTCGGGAGGAGATGAAGGCATGGATGAGTCTTTCAAATGGCCTACTCCTGCACCTATTTTCTATGTTTCTTATGATAGAGAGGGTGAGGAAGGCCTGGAACCTGTTGTTAGTGGTGGAGGCAGATACGATAGTGGCGTTTATCCGAGACTTTTGGATATGGACATGGATATGGAGGGATCTGGATTATATAAAGGCAGACAAGAGGGGCTTGGCATCATGTTTGGCACAGACATTGTCTGCTCCTGTGCTGTACTGTTTAGTTTGGAGATACAGCATGGAACCAGGCCCTTCGGCCCACCGAGTCTGCGCCGACCAGCGATCCCCGCACGCTCACACTACCCAACGCACACACTCGGGACAATTTAGATTTATACCAAAGCCAATTAACCGCTCAGAGGGCTAGCGTGGGAGGAGACCACAGGAAGATCTCGGAGAAAACCCATGCAGGTCATGGGGAGAACGTGCAAACTCCGTACAGACAGCAGCTGTAACCGGGATGGAACCAGGGTCTCTGGTGCTGCATGCGCTGTGAGGCGGCAACTCTACCGCTGCGCCACCGTGACCGACCGACCGCCCTGTGGTTTGTAAATTTGCTAACTGCTCATTATTCCTGAGCCTGCACTCACACAGCCCTGTTGTCAGCTCACTCAATCCAGTCGCAGTGAATGGAATTGCCTTTCCCTCCGCACATCCACAAAAGTCACCCAGTGAGTTTGTTAAGAATCAACTGTTCATTTTATTTGTCCGGCTCCACAAAAGGTGATCATTCATAGTCTGTCTGAACCGCGTCACGCTGTTTAATTGCTGGCCGGCAATCAAGACGTGTCCTTCAATTACAAAGAGTTGATGCCTAGTTTGAGACAGCACTAGTTGGCATGTGTTCACAACGGTGACTTGCACCAGGCGAGATGCACATCCACGTGCAAGGGCCCGCGCAGTGACGCAGCGGTAGAGTTGCTGCCTCACAGCGCCAGAGACCCGGGTTCGATCCTGACCACGGGTGCCGCCTGTGCGGAGTTTGCACGTTCTCCCTGTGACCTGCGTGGGTTTTCTCCGAGATCTTCGGTTTCCTCCCACACTCCAAAGTCGTACAGGTATGTAGGTTAATTGGCTTGGATAAAAATTGTGACTTGTCCCTAGATTGCGTCAGGTAGTGTTAGTGTGAAGGGATCGCTAGTCGGTGTGGACTCGGTGGGCCGAAGGGCCTGTTTCCATGCTGTAGACAAGGAACTGCAGATGCTGGTTCACCAAATCAAAACACAAGGTGCTGATGTAAATCGACAGGCCAGGCATCATCTCTGGAGAATATGGACAGGTGACATTTTGTGTCGGAGAGTCACAGAGTGACACAGCGTGGCAACAGGCCCTTCGGCCCAACTTTCCCATGCTGACCAACATGTCCCACAAGCCTGAAGGAAGGGTCTCGACCAAAAGCGTCACCTATTCCCTTTCTCCAGAGATGCTGTCTAACCCGCTGAGTTGCTCCATCTTTTTGTGTCTATCTTCTAGTCCCACCTGCCTGCGTTTGGCCCATATCCCTCTAAACCTGCCCTATCCATGTACCCATCGACATGTTTCATAGTCGACCCTTCTTCAGACTCTTAAGGAACTTGTCGGGACCCCTTGTTCAAACTCTTTGGCAAGTCAACATTTTTTGACAAAAAAAAAAAAAAAAAAAAAAAAAGTTTTAATGAATTTCCGTTGAAATGAAGAGAATAATCTTAAACTGCTACAAAAGCATTATATCTTTGTGAGAACAGTGCAGTGTATTGTGTATTGTGTTGGCAGGACAGCAAATGTCTACAATCACTCTATTTACAATCTTCCTAGGGGTTGGTGCTTGCCCAGCCAAGCTAAAGAGAAATGATTTAGACACAGTCCCCAAAGGCAATTCAAGTGTGAAGCCGTGTTCAGTGCCAGGCTTTATGGTGTAATGAAATTAAGAAGATTTTCATTTCAAACACATTCGATCTTTTCTTCAAACAGTGGGCGCGGAGGCCGGAAGGGTAGGGGAGCGTTACAAACTCAATTCCGCACTTTCTCCCCTTCATTTCAGCTGCCTTTTATAAAAGGAACTAATTCAGCCATTCAACCGTTAAGCCGCAATCTAATTAGATTAGGCTGCCCATTTAACTTGGAACGGGGACATGAGGCAGGACAGCGCAAGTCCGAGGCACTTCGGCCCACAATGTCCGACTGTGGCAACTGTGAGGCCAAGTTAATCTCGTCGTCCTCCTGCACGTGATCCATGTCCACCCCCACCCCCCCCCCTCCATATCCATGGTTTAGTTTTTTAGTTTAGTTTAGAGATACAGCATGGGTACAGGCCCTTCGGCCCATCGAGTCCGCGCCGACCAGCGATCACCCTGTACACTAACGTTATCCTACACACCAGTGACTATTTGTAATTTTTACTGCAGCAAATTAACCTACAAACCTGCAATCTTTGGAGTGTGGGAGGAAACTGATGGCAGTGGAGGCCAATTCACTGAATGTATTCAAGAGATAGTTAGATATGGCTCTTAGGGCTGACGGAATCAAGGGATATGGGGAGAAAGCAGGAACGGGGTACTGATTGTGGATGATCAGTCATGATCACATTGAATGCCTCGAAGGGCTGAATGGCCTACTCCTGCACCTATTGTCTATGTTTCTACGAGTCCACACCGACCAGCGATCCTCATACACTAACACTATCCTACACACTGGGGACAATTTACAATTTTTACCAAAGCCAATTAACCTACAAACCCACACGTCTTTGGAGGAAACCCGAGCACCCAGAGAAAACCCACGCAGGTCACAGGGAGAACGTAGAAAATCCGTACAGGCAGCAACGGAAGTCAGGATGGAACCCGGGTCTCTGGCGCTGTGAGGCAGCAACTCTACCGCTGCACTGGGAAATGGAACCTGCCTCCGGCCTACCAAAGTGAGCGGGACAGGCAGCATTCTCTGGAGACTTTTCAGGTCGAGACCCTTCACCAGACCGAGTATCAAGGGAGAGGGAGACACAGAGATACAGACAGTGGACCTAAATTTAAAAATTGTAAACGCTGCTGTCATATCTTCCCCCCAAACCGGCACAGTGTTCCAGGGACCTACCCCCTCTGTGTAACAAAAGACTTGCCCCGCACATCTCCTTTAAATTTTGCCCCTCTCGCCTTCGAGCGATCCCTTTTACTCTTTGACATTCAACTAATCTAGGAGAATCAGGGGTGATCTTATAGAGGTGTATACAATCATGAGAGGAATAGATTGGGTAGATGCACAGAGTCTCTTGCCCAGAGTAGGGGAATCGAGGACCAGAGGACATAGGTTTAAGGTGAAGGGGAAAAGATTTAAATGGAATTTGAGGGGTAACTTGAGGGCGTCTGGAACGAGCTGCCAGAGGAGGCAGTTGAGGCTGGGACTACCCCAACGTTTAAGAAACAGTCAGACAGGTACATGGATAAGACAGGTTTGGAGGAGTCTGGGCCAAATGCAGGCAGGTGGGACTAGTGTAGCTGGGAAGTGTTGGCCAGTTTGGGTACTTTGGGCCGAAGGGCCTGTTTCTACGCTGTATCACTATAAATCTACATTGCCTGGACACAAGATGCATCTCCTTCCATTCCACAATAGACAATAGGTGCAGGAGGAAGCCATTTGGCCCTTCGAGCAAGCACCGCCATTTACTGTGATCATGGCTGATCATCCACAATCAGTACCCCGTTCCTGCCTTCTCCCCATATCCCCTGACTCTGCTATCTTCAAGAGCCCTATCTAAAGGGCCTGTCCCACTGTCACGACTTAATTCAAAACCTCTGCCGAGTTTAAAGGACCTAAAAGAAATCAAAATCCACGACTATGTTCACGAACTCCTACGAGAATGTCTACGAATTCCCATGACTATTTCGATGCCCTCCTTACGAGTAAAAAGTTGCAATTTCTTTCATCCCGACCATTTTGTTTTACTCGTGGACATTTTTAATCGGGCTGGAAAAAACGTCCCACCTTACCTGACTCCGCGAGTACCTACAGCTGGCATAGCGAGCCGCTACGATATATCTACGAACTCCTGCCACCTCCTATGGACTCATTACGAACCTGACAACGAGGTTGAACTCTGCGAGTTTGAATCAAGGGGAAAACTCGGGAGAACTCGTGAATCACCTCGTGAAAATTGGACAGGCCCTTGACTCTATCTTCAAAGCATCCAGAGAATTGGCCATTGCCTTCAGAGCTTTCCTTATTGAATCCTTCAAATCCTGGCACCATTCTGAGGAGCCTGCACTGTACCCAATAAAATACAGTGTGCAAACATGGATCCCAGAATGGTTGTCAGACTTTGTACAACGTTTGGATTCCAATCTCTTTGAGGTAAAGCCAGCCATTATCTCATCCCCTCGTTTAGTGATTTGCCCATGAGAGCTAAATATCTCTCTGCTTCCGCCCTCTGCTTTCTCACCATTGCAGAAATATATCAGTTACAATTTACAGAGTCAGGGAGTCATACAGCGCAGAAACAGGCCATTCCGCCATTTCACACAGAGAGTGGTGAATCTCTGGAACTCTCTGCCACAGAGGGTAGTTGAGGCCAGTTCATTGGCTATATTTAAGAGGGAGTTAGATGTGGCCCTTGTGGCCAAGGGGATCAGAGGGTATGGAGAAAAGGCAGGTACGGGATACTGAGTTGGATGATCAGCCATGATCATATTAAATGGCGGTGCAGGCTCGAAGGGCCGAATGGCCTACTCCTGCACCTAATTTCTATTTTTCTATGTTTCAGCCCATGCTGATCAAGATGCCCCATCTACACTAGTCCCACCTGCCTGCATTTAGCCCATATCCCTCCAAACCTGTCCTATCCAAGTATCTGTCTAATTGTCTTTTATATGTTGTCATAGTCCCTGCCTCAGCCACCTCCTCCAGCAGCTCGTTCCATACACTCACCACCCTCTGTGTGGGAAATTTACCCCTCATGTTCCTACTGAATCTTTCCCCTCTCACCTTACACCTATGTCCTCTGGTTCTTGATTTCCCTAACCTGGGTAAAAAACGTTGTGAATTCACCCAATCTAATCCCCTCATTATTTTATCAGGTAAAAAATTGCCCGCAGAGGCATCTCTTTCACTTGTGTACAGTGGCGCAGCGGTAGAGTTGCTGCCTCAGACAGTCACAGCGCCAGAGACCCAGGTTCGATCCCGACTACGGGTGCTGATTGTATGGAGTTTGTACGTTCTCCCCGTGACCTGCGTGGGTTTTCTCCGGTTACTTCTCACACTTCAGAGACGTACAGGTCTGTAGGTTAATTGTGTTGGTAAATGCAAAAAAATGTCCCTAGTGTCAGGTACTGTTAACGTGCCCCCAGTGAGCTGAAGCTGTAAGGGCCTGCCCCACAAACATGCGATTGTCTAGCGTGCCAAACCTGGTGGCTTGAGGCGTACGGCCTCGCGGGGCCGGTCCCAATTCGAACCGCGGAGGCGTATGGAGTTGTGCGGGGCTGGTCCCGACATCATACTCACCAATCAGCTGGGCAGGAGGCGGGCCGACTGAATTTGGACGTCGCACGGCGTCGGGCGGTGATGTCATCGTGCAACGGCATGGCGGGCGGTGATGTCATCGCGCAACGGCATGGCGGGCGGTGATGTCATCGCGCAACGGCACGCACTAGGCTTACGCTGTCAAGGCGCTGCATACGCCCTCAATGCGCCTGCGGGCCGACAGGCCATTGGCGCGTTGGACCTTCGGACAGTGCAAGATTTTCGGAGCCCCGCGCGATGTCGGGACCAGCCCCGCACAACTCCTACTCCTCCGCCGATCGAAGTGGGACCGGCAACGCGAGGCCGTACGCCTCAAGCGACCACGTTTGGTCGCGCTAGACGCATGCAGGTGGGACAGACCCTGTACTGTATGACTCACTAACTCAGTGGGCCAAAGGGGCTGTTTCTGCGCTGTATTCTCTAAACCAAACTTCCCTTATGTCCTCTTTATGTCCACACTATGTCGTGTTCCCCATCTTAAAGTCATTCGCTAACCTTGGATTTAAAAAATAACTCTCTGATCTTTCATCCAACTTATTAATATGCATGACAAAAAGCCATAGCTTTTCCAGAGAGTTGAACGGGTGCTCTGTCGAGAGAGAGAGAGAGAGAGAGAGAGAGAGAGAGAGAGAGAGAGAGAGAGAGAGAGAGAGACTTCAATCAAGCAGAAAATGAAACAGATGAACTCTAGTTGCGATGATGATGATGAAACTGTTCATTTAGATTAGTGCTTTGACCGATACAGAGGCTACGCTGACAGAGTTAAATGCCGACTGGAACTAGCTTGGAAGAGTCTCGACCCGAAACGTCATCTATTCCTTCGCTCCATAGAAGCTGCCTCACCCGCTGAGTTTCTCCAGCATTTTAGTCTACCTGGCACTGCGGCGGGGTGGCTTGGAATGGGGAGGTTGGGTAAAGAAGGTTCCATTCCGATATCTCAGCGAGATCCTTAGAAACATAGAAAATAGGTGCAGGAGTAGGCCATTCGGCCCTTCGAGC
Organism: Leucoraja erinaceus; assembly: GCF_028641065.1. NCBI lineage: Eukaryota > Metazoa > Chordata > Chondrichthyes > Rajiformes > Rajidae > Leucoraja > Leucoraja erinaceus. The sequence goes on from NC_073388.1 coordinate 5,556,645, forward strand.
CAGCACCGCCATTCAATGCGATCACGGCTGATCATCCAAAATCAGATCCCCGTCCCTGCTTTCTCCCCATATCCCTTGATTCCATTAGTCCTAAGAGATAAATCTACCTCTCTCTTGAAGAGTTAGATACCCAGCGCCGGCTCTGCGATCATTTCGCTGAACACCTTCGCTCAGTCCGCCTGGACCTACATGATCTCCCAGTTGCTAAACACTTTAACTCCCCCTCCCATTCCCACACTGACCTTTCTGTCCTGGGCCTCCTCTACTGTCAGAGTGAGGCCCAGCGCAAATTGGAGGAACAGCACCTCATATTTCGCTTGGGGCAGCTTACACCCCAGCGGTATGAACATTGACTTCTCTAACTTCAAGTAGCCCTTGCTTTCCCTCTCTTTCCATTCCTCCATATTCCTAGTTCTCCCACCAGTCTGACTGTCCTCCTGATTATATTTTACTATATATGCCTCGTGGTCAGCTTCCCCTAGCTAACAACGATCTATTCTACATTTTCCTTGAGCTTGGTCCCCTTTGATGCCTGGTTTTTCACATCTTACCCTTCCACATCTCTCGTTCCCTCTCCCCTGACTCTCAGTCTGAAGAAGGGTCTCGACCCGAAACCTCACCTATCCCTTCTCTCCAGAGACGCTGCCTGTCCCGCTGAGTTACTCCAGCACTTTGTGTCTCTCTTCGTTGTAAACCAGCATCCGAGTGGATGGAGTCAATTGTGGACACAGCCCAGTCCATCACGCAAACCAACCTCCCTTCCATTGACACAATCTACACCACACTCTGCCTTGGCAAGGCCACCAACATCATTAAGGCCCAGTCTCACCCTCTTATCTGCTGTCCCGTCAGGCAGGAGTTACAGTAGTTTCGAGATGCATACTTTAGACGTTAGAGATAGACCGCAGAACCAGGCCCTTCAGCCCACCGAGTCCGTGCCCACCCGCAATCCCCGCACACTAGCACTATCCTACAACCTAGGGGCAATTACCAAAACCCACCATTAACCCACTAACCTGTACGTCTTTGGGATGTAGGAGGAGCTCGGAACACCTGGAGAAAACCCACGTGGTTATGGGGAAAACGTACAAACTCCGTACAGACAGCACCCGTAGTCAGGATCGAACCTGGGACTCTGGCGCCGTGAGGCAGCAACTCTACCGCTGCGCAACGCACAAGTTGGTCCCAATGGAAATTTGACGGGGTACTGCCCACCAGCATTGAGAGAGGATTTAGGCAGATAGTCGGTTTAGAAAGTAAATCTAAATCTCGTCGATGTTAGCTGCGAGCATAAAATCACACTACAATCAGCCAATATAATTGCTGTAATGAGCGCTCTAAACTAAACAAAGCATGGACAGGGGTGGTGATAATCACCAAGACAATCAAATTGGCAATCGACCATACTTGGTCAAATCTTGAAAGCCTTATAATTGGTTTATCCAGAGTAACAGCCCCATTTTAAATGGAGAACAATGGACTCCCGGAAATGATTACAAAGAAGTAATTTAAATCATCGGATTACGACATGAATCAATGAGCAAAACTCAAGCTGTTAATTAACCCGAGAAGGTATGGTTAGATTACAAGCCTTGAAATCCCTTTCAAAGCCAGGCCTCGCTTCCATTGATTCCACCCATGCCACACACTACCAGCAGCATGATGAAGGGCCAGTCTCACCCCGGACGAACCCGCCGACAAGGGAGGTGCCGTGGTAGTCTGGCGCGTCGATCTCTACAAAGCAGAGGCCATGCGCCAACTCTCGGACACCTCCTCCTACTTACCCCTGGAGCACGATGACCCCACAGATGAGCACCAGGCCACTATCTCTAGCACCATCACTAACTTCATCCACTCCGGCTCCCTGCCCCCCCCCCCCCCCCCCCCCCCCGAGCCTCCATCGTCATCGTTCCCCAGCCCCACACCCCCCGAAGTTTACCTTCTCCCCAAAATCCACAAACCTGACTGTCCCGGTAGACCCATAGTCTCTGCCTGTTTGTGCCCCACCAAACTTATCTCCACATACCTCAACTCCATCCTATCCCCCCTGGTTAAATCCCTCCCTACCTATGTTAAAAAAAACAAAAAAAACATCAGTCTGAAGAAGGGTTTCGGCCCGAAACGTTGCCTATTTCCTTCGCTTCATAGATGCTGCTGCACCCGCTGAGTTTCTCCAGAACGTTTGTCTACCTTTGTCTCACCCCGGACATTCCCTCTTCTCCTCTCCCCCATCGGACAAGAGGTAGAGGAGTTTGTAGATCGACACACAATGTTGGAGAACTCAACGGGATAGGCAGCACATTATGTGCTTTTCTTCGATTTAAACCAGCACTTTGTGCCAATCTTCAATTTAATTATGAAGAGACAGGGCAAGAGTTATGAATCAAGAGTGTTTTATTGTCATATGTCCCAGATAGAACGATGACATTCTTACTTGCAGCAGCACAACTGAATTATATAAACAGTATGTGTATGAATATGTCAAGAGTCAAGAGTCAAGAGTCAAGAGTCAATTTAATTGTCATTTGGACCCCTAGAGGTCCAAACGAAATGCCGTTTCTGCAGCCATACATTACACACAAATAGACCCCAGACACAACACAATTACATTTACATAAACATCCATCACATAGCTGTGATGGAAGGCCAAGCAAAACTCTCCCTGCACTGGAGACCCGACCATAATAACAATTATGTAAAGAATATGAAAACGCACACGTCCAGATTCAGGGACCGTTTCTTCCCAGCTGTTATCAGGCAACGGAACCATCGAATCACCAACTAGAGAGCGGACCTGACCTACCATCGATCTCATATTGGAGACGGTTGGGTCGTCTTTTATCTGAGTTTATCTTGCATTAAACGTTATTCCCTTTATCCTGTATCTGTCGGCTGATGGCTCAATTTGAGTCCGATTGTAATCTTTCCGCTGAGTGATTAGCGCGCAACCCAACAATAAACTAAACTAAACTGCAGTGTGGATCCTTTGGTCCTTTGGTCTGGCCTACACCACCAAATGATCTTCAACCAGCAACCTTTGAAATCTTCCTCATCTGGACAGCACGGTGAAGCAGCGGTAGAGTGGCTGCCTCACAGCACGAGAGACCCGGGTTCGATCCCGACTACGGGTGCTGTCTGCACGGAGTTTGCACGTTCTCCCCGTGACCAGCGTGGGTTTTCTCCGAGTTCATCGGTTTCCTCCCGCACTCCAAAGGCGTGCAGGTTTGTAGGTTAATTGGCTTGGTGTAAATATAAATTGTCCCTAGTGTGTGTAGGATAGTGTTAGTGCGCGGGGATCGCTGGTCGGCGCGGACTCGGTGGGCCAAAGGGCCTGTTTCCGCCTTGTATCTCTAAACTAATATCCAATATCAGGCAAACTAACCTCCTAACAAATGATTGAATCATGACTATTAATCGAACCAGGAATGTCATTAAAGAAATATTGAGGGAAAAATTATTCTTAGTCATCAGCAACAAAGCCAGGTGTCAGTGTTGATAATACAAGGAACTGTCTGAAGAAAGGTCTCAACCCGAAGCGTCACCTATTCCTTCGTTCCATAGATGTTGCCTCACCCGCTGAGTTTCTCCAGCTTTTGTTTCTACCGCAGATGTTGGAATAGTGAGTAAAACACAAAGGCTCGGATAGAGTGGATGTGGAGAGGATGTTTCCACTAGGGGGAAACTCTAGGACCAGAGGACACAACCTCAGTATAAAAGGACATCCCTTCGCATAGGAGATAAGGAGGAATTTATTTGGTCAGAGGGTGGTGCACCTGTGGAATTCATTGCCACAGACGGCTGTGGAGGCCAAGTCAATGGATATTTTTTAAGGCAGAGATGGATAGATTCTTGAATAGTACGGGTGTCAGGAGTTACGGGGAGAAGGCAGGAGAATGGGGTTAGGAGGGAGAGATGGCTGAAAGGCGGAGTAGATTCGATGGGCCGAATGGTCTAAATCTGCTCCTAGGACATATGAATTTATGACAATGTGCCGGGATATCCCAGCAAGTCAGGCAGCATCTGGGGAGGGAATGAACAGGCAATCTTTTGAGTCAAGACCCTTCTTAAGACAATTCAAATTACAAATTCAGTGTTGGCTGCCAATTCCATTAAATTCCTAAAATGAATCTCTGAAGCATGCTATGTGTTAGCAAACCAAAGACAATGTTCTTCCTATTCGACACAGTGAAGTCATAGTCACATAGCGCGGAAACAGGCCCTTCAGCCCAATTCGACAATATCAACCAAGATACCCATCTAAGCTTGCCCCATTAGCCTGTGTTTAGCGCATAACCCTCTAAACCTTCCTATCCATGTACCCGTCCCAGTGACCTTTGGTCTGTAGAAGGGTTTCAACCCAAAAATGCCACCTATTCTTTTTCTCCAGAGATGCTGCCTGACCCGCTGAGTTACACCAGCATTTTGTGTCTATCTTCAGTTTTAACCAACATCTGCAGTTCCTTCCTGCACAAATGTTTAGTTTAGTTTAGCGATACAGCATGGAAACAGTCCCTTCGACCCACCGAGCCCGCTCTGACCAGCCATCCCCTCCACAATAACACTATCCTACACACACTAGGGACAATTCACATTTATACTAAGCCATTTAACCTACAAACTACGTCTTTGGAGTGTGGGAGGAAACCAAAGATCTCGGAGAAAACCCCCGCGGGTCATGGGGAGAACGTGCAAACTCCGTACAGACAGCACCGATAGTCAGGATCGAACCCAGGTGTCTGGAGCAGTGAGGTGGCAACTCTACCCCTGTGCCACCGTGCCTCTCCTGCTGTCTTTTAAATGTTGTTATAGTATCTGCCTCAACTACCTCCTTTGGCAGCTCATTCCACACCCACCACCTACAAGCTAATACAAAGCATTAATGGTTCAAAAATCAATATCACAGAGAGCGGTCAATTACATGAAAGGGCAGAAGGATGTGATCGACTAAGTTCTCGGAGAAAATCCACGCAGGTCGCGGGGAGAACGTACAAACTACGCACAGACAAGCACCCGTAGTCGGGATCGAACCTGGGTCTCCGGCGCTGTAAAGGGCCTATCCCACGTGGCGATTTTTTTCGGCGACTGCCGGCATCATTGACTGATGTATCAGGTCACCCGAAAAATTTGCGGCGTGGCAACGTATTGGCGCGCGGTGATTTTTCAAGTGTCGCAACATTTTTTTTGTCACCGCTGGATTTTGAAATGTTCGAAATCTTTTTGGCGACACTGATATATATAACGTCGGCAGTCGCCGAAAAAAATCGGCAGGTGGGACAGGCCCTTAAGGCAGCAACGCCACCGCTGCACCGTTGACCCAAGCACGCAATCAAAGCTTTTCACCGTACCTCGGTGCACGTGACAATAAACTGAACTGATTTGATCTCGGAAAGGAGATCAGACTGGAAATGGAGAATAATTTTGAAACAGCACTTGGAAGTGAAATAAAGGCATCATTATACATCTTCAATCAATTCCATTTTGAACAGCGGTCCCTGTGCAAGAACGCTTCCTTGCCATTCACAACAGGGAGGTTAGAAAGCCAAACATCTCCAAGGCTCTTGCCAGCTACAATGCTTTTTGCCATTCTGGAGCTAATTTCCTCAGACTTCCCCTTCTTCCCCTTCTTGTAAGAGCATCTGGCTTCCATTCAGAGCTTGTGCACATTGACATTGCTCGGAGAAAAGGCTCGACGCTATTCCCTGTGCCAACTTTGCCTCCCGCGGCACTGTGCCCCGCAGGCTACAGTTCCAACGGGCCGTGCCAAAGCCAAGCCCCTCAGCAGAACCAAGTCAACTGTTTGGCAACGCTTTTCCCCAGTCCAAACTGGCTTCTGTATTGTACTAATACATTCAACTGGAAAGATGTGGAGTTGAAATTGGGTTGAGCTGAGCATGGGAGCCGCATGCCCAAGACTTGTTCCTGGCCCATTAACAAAAAAAATGTTTCCCCTTAGTTGCTATTGTGTATAAAATCATCAGAGGGGTAGATCAGGTAGGTGCACAGAATCTCTTGCTCAAAGTAGAGGAATCGAGGACCAGAGGACAAAGGTTCAAGGTGAAGGGGAAAAGATTCAATAGGAATCTGAGGGGTAAGTTTTTCACACAAAGGGTGATGGGTGTGTGTAACGAGCTGCCGGAGGAGGTAGTTGAGGCTGGGACTATCCCAACGTTTAAGAAACAGTTGAACAGGTACATGGATAGGACAAGTTCATGGACCAAGCACAGGCAGGAGGGATTAGTGTAGCTGGGACATGTTGGCCGGTGTGGGCAAGTTGGGCCAAAGGACCTGTATCCACACTGTATCACTCTATGATTCTAATTACAACACAGAAGGGTTTTCAGCCTTGTTCATCTATGCTATGGCACAGACAGACCCCAGTTCCCATTCGGTTCAAGTCGATTTAGTTTATTTAGTTTAGTTTAATTTACAATACAGCAGAAGGAGTCCATGCCGACCCGCCCTTACAGCCTTTGTACCCATTCATATCTCCATTTCTATCCCCCGACTCTCACTGAAGAAGGATCCCGACCCCGTCACCCATTCCTTCTCTCCAGAGATGTTGCCTGTCCCGCTGACTTACTCCAGCATTTAGTTAATTTCTAAGGGGGGGACTTGATAGAGGTCTTTAAAATGATGAGAGGGATAGACAGAGTTGATGTGGAAAGCTTTTCCCTTTGAGATAGGGAAGATTCAAACAAGAGGACATGACTTCAGAATTAAGGGACCCGGGGTAATAATAGGGGGAACTTCTTTACTCAGAGAGTGGTAGCGGTGTGGAATGAGCTTACAGTGGAAGTGGTGGAGGCAGGTTCATTGGTATCATTTAAAAATAAATTGGATAGGCATATGGATGAGAAGGGAATGGAGGGTTATGGTATGAGTGCAGGCAGGTGGGACTAAGGGGAAAAAATGTTCGGCACGGACTTGTAGGGCCGAGATGGCCTGTTTCCATGCTGTAATTGTTATATGGTTATATGTTATATGGTTATTTAGTGTCTATCTTCAGTGTAAAGCAGCATCTGCAGTTCCTTCCTACATATTCCTATTTCCTACACAGTAGGGACAACTTACAGAAGACAATGAACCGACAAACCTGCATGTCTGGGAGGAAACGAGAATGTCCAGAGATTACCCCAGAGATGCACGCAAAATTCAGGAGTAACTTAGCGGGACAGGCAGCATCTCCGGAGAGAAGGAATGGGTGATGTTTCGGATCGAGAGACCCCTCCCCCCCATAGCTGTACCACCCAACACATTCCAGGCTTTGTCCAATCTCCACCTCCCTTCCAGCCTTCTCCCCTCCACTCGCTCCCCTACAATCAGTGTGAAGAAGGGTCCTGTCCCGAAACGCCACCTAGCTATACCCTCCACAGATGACAATAGACAATAGACAATGGGTGCAGGAGTGGGCCAATCGGCCCTTCGAGCCAGCACCGCCATTCATCATCCACAATCAGTACCCCGTTCCTGCCCTCTCCCCATATCCCCTGACTGCGCTATCTTTAAGAGATCTATCTAACTCTCTCTTGAAAGCATCCAGAGAAATCACCTCCACTGCCTTCCGAGGCAGAGATTTCCAGATTCACAACTCTCTGGGTGAAAATGTTTTTCCTCATCTCCGTTCTAAATGGCCTACCCCTTATTCTTAAACTGTGGCCCCTGGTTCTGGACTCCCCCAGCATCGGGAACATGTTTCCTGCCTCTAGCTTGTGCAACCCCTTAATAATCTTATATGTTTCGATAAGATCCCCTCTCATACTTCTAAATTCCAGAGTGTACAAGCCCAGTTGCTCCATTGACAGTCCCGCCATCCCGGGAATTAACCTGGTGAACCTGCTGCCTGATCCGCTGAGTTATTCTACACGATATGTTCAACCCATGAGAGTGCCTATGGACCTGTCTCACACTTCACCCGAAGAAGGGTCCTGACCCAAAACCTCACCTATCCATGTTCTCTAGAGATGCCTGCTGACCCGCTGAGTTACTCCAGCACTTTGCGTTTCACAAAGCTCACAATCTGAAGTTCTGTTAGGTAGAAAGCACACTGATTATATCACGGTGGCGCAGCGGTAGAGTTGCTGCCTCACAGCGCCAGAGACCCGGGTTCCATCCTGACCACAGGTGCTCTGTATGGAGTTTGTACGTTCTCTCCCTGACCTGTGTGGGTTTTCTCTGGGTGCTCCGGTTTCCTCCCACACTCTAAAGCCGTGCTGGTTTGTAGGTTAATTGGCTTTAGTAAAAATAGTAAATTGACCCTTGTGCATAGAAAATGCAGGAGTAGGACATTCGGCCCTTCGAGCCTGCACCGCCATTCAATATGATCATGGCTGATCATCCAACTCAGTATCCTGTACCTGCCTTCTCTCCATACCCGCTGATCCCTTTAGCCACAAGGGCCACATCTAACTACCTCTTAAATATAGTTAATGAACTGGCCTCAACTACCTTCTGTGGCAGAGATAGGGTTAGTGTACAGGAATCGCAGGTCAGCACGGACTCGGTGGGCCGAAGGGCCTGTTTCCTCGCTGTATCGCTCTGAATCTCTAAAGTCTGAACCCTTTGTTTGAATAACAGTGGCCAACTTGAACATTGCATCCATTTCTTCAAAATGATGTCCGTGTTGGCACAAATATCTAATGAATGGTTGTAAAATGTATTTCAGTACATTATTAAATGCCGCTGCGATAGATCATATTTCATGGCAGGGTAATCAATTTTGTTTTCTGTATCTGTAAGTGGAGAAGCATTTTGCTTGGCATTCAGGCCTACAGCGGGAAGCAAGGAAATCCACACCATCCTAGGGGACCATTTCCCCAATCTTCAGTGGGCCACAAGATTATCAAAGTGCAATTCTTGGCTTTACGCCATTCATTTTTCCTTAAGTATGCATGTAAAATAAACACTCTGTACTGTAGGTAATGGGAAGGGTGGTTTGGGCGCTCCACACAAACTCTGCTGGTCTGTGTTTGAGAGATCGCATGAACAGAATACAGGGCGGCACGGTGGTGCAGCAGTAGAGTTGCTGCCTTACAGCGCCAGAGACCCGGGTTCCATCCTAAACCACCGTTACTGTCTGTACTGGGTTTGTAGGGCCTGTTTCCATGCTGTATCTCTAAAACAAAAAAATGATAGATTCTTGATTAGTGCGGGTGTCAAGGGTTATGGGGAGAAGGCAGGAGAATGTAGTTGAGAGGGGGAGATAGATCAGCCATGATTGAATGGCGGAGTAGACTCGATGGGCCGAATGGCCTAATTCTGCAGCCACGACTAGTGAAATTATGAGGTTATGAACATGGGATCGGTGACATTCTGAGTCAAGATCTACGTGTCGACGTGAAACGTCACCTGTCCATGTTCTCCAACGATGCTGCCTGACCCCGCTGTGTTACTCCAGCACTTTGTGGCCTTCTAAATATTGCGGAGTGATTGAAACTTTATTGTCACGTGTAGTTGGTACAGTGAAATTCTTTGTTTTGCAGATGATACACAAGGTATGCAAAGAGTCGCCACGTATAGGGCACCAACACAGTGGGACTCAAATGAGATTCGCCACGAGAGTGGTGAATCTCTGGAACTCTCTGCCACAGAGGGTAGGTGAGGCAAGTTCATTGGCTATATTTGTGGCTAAGGGGATCAGGGGGTATGGAGAGAAGGTAGGTACGGGATACTGAGTTGGATCATCAGCCATGATCATATTGAGAGTGATGGCTCGAAGGGCCGATACACACACAATTTCTATGTTTCTACTATGAATGGCCACGTCCGCTCAATGTCTAATGGACATGTCAAGCATACACACACACACACACACGCACACACGCGCACGCACACACGCACGCACACGCACACACGCACACACGCACACACGCACACACGCAAATCTGTGCAATTAATTGCCACAGAAGGCTGTGGAGGCCAAGTCAATGGATATTTAAGGCAGAGATCAATAGATTTTTGATTAGTACGGGTGTCAGGGGTTATGGGGAGAAGGCAGGGAGAGATACATCAGCCATGATTGAATAGCAAAGTGGACTTGATGTGTCGAATGGCCTAATTCTGTTCCTGGAACGTTTAACTTGTGAAAGACAGACACCAGCCAACACGGAGAACACATCATCTTCCTCGTTGTCAGAGCGCTGTTCTACCGATGCTGTCTCCTAGCAACAAGCTTCTACCAGCAGCCAGTCTGCACTCATCAGAGGAGGAGAAATAATCATTGCAGGAGCTGGAAGCTGGGGCATGGCAGGCGGGGAGGGGGTGAAACTAGCACAATGAGCCAGGCAGGAGAGGGAGGGGCAGCTGCCTTGTCTCGTTTCAAAGCCGCAATGCACAAAAAAAAACCCCAACATGCCTGCCGCGAGCAGACAGCGCGGCCCAGAGTTCCCGATCTCCCCCACTCCCCATCAAACTCCCCCGAGATCGAATCCGGGAAAACCAGCGAGAAACAGTCGCCGGGATCAGATGATGCGATTTGTTTCAATCGCGCCTTTCCCCTCCTCCACTCATGCTGCTTCTGAAGGAACTAATTACGGCAATCTCCTGAAATAAGGCAGCTTCCCAATACCTTGTGAACCATGTGTGTGGGAAGGAACTGCAGATGCTGGTTTACACTAAAGATAGACACTAAATGCTGGAGTAACTCAGAGGGACAGGCAGGATCGACTGTGTGTGTGTGTGTGTGTGTGTGTGCGTGTGTGTACCTAATGTGTATATGTATGTCTGTTTGTGTGTGTGTGTGTGTGTACATGTGTGTGTGTGTGCGTGTGTGTGTGTGTGTGTGTGTGTGTGTGTGTGTGTGTGTGTGTGTGTGTGTGTGTGTGTGTGTGTGTGTGTGTGTGTGTGTGTGTGTGTGTGTGTGTGTGTGTGTGTGTGTGTGTGTGTGTGTGTGTGTGTGTGTGTGTCTGTGTGTGTGTCTGTGTGTACCTAATGTGTATATGTGTGTCTGTTCGTGTGTGTGTGTGTGTGTGTGTGTGTGTGTGTGTGTGTGTGTGTGTGTGTGTCTGTGTACATGTGTGTGTGTGTGTGTGTGTGTGTGTGTGTGTGTGTGTGTGTCTGTGTGTGTGTGTGTGTGTGTGTGTGTGTGTGTGTGTGTGTCTGTTCGTGTGTGTGCGTGTGTGTGGTGTGTGTGTGTGTGTGCACGGTGAGGTGGTGATGGGAGCTGGGGAAGTGAGTGGAATGAGCGATTATGGTAGCACTGGGCACAGCTGCTCCGCACAATACAGAGGCAGGTGAAGGATACACACATTTTACATCTCATTTCCGCCCCTTCACCTCCCCTTGACTAATGCAGAAGCTGCAACTGGGGAGACCAAGAGTCAAGAGTGTTTTATTGTCATGTGTCCCAGACAGAAGAATGACATTATTACTTGCTGCAGCACAACACAATACGTAAACATAGTACAATGTAAACAATATAAATGAGAAAAATAAATCAGTGTGTGTAGCTACATATACACAGATACATACACACACACACACGCACAGAGATACACATATGTGTGAGAGAGTGTGAGAGTGAGTGTGAGTGTGTGAGTGTGAGAGTGTGAGTGTGAGAGTGAGTGTGAGAGTGTGAGTGTGAGAGTGAGAGTGAGTGTGAGCGAGGGTGTGAGCGAGAGTGTGAGAGAGAGTGTGAGCAAGAGTGTGTAAAATACACACACACACACACACACACACATACACACACACACACATACATAAAAACAAACAATAATAGCAAGTAGACAAGACTAGTGCCCCCAAGTCTATGTGGTTTGGAGCTTGTTTGGAGCCTGTAGTGTTTAATAGCTTGGTGGCTGTCGGGAAGAGGCTGCTGCTGTTCAGGCTGGTGTTGTATCTGGGTCTAGTCGCTGGTTTCTGCAGCCAGCTGTCTGGTGTGGTGCAGCATCGCATTCATCCCAATCCCCCGGCTGAACCAGCGACGCCACTGTGCAGATGGGGGGGGGGGATATTGATGGCTGTTTCCGTCTCCAAATAGCTGCGATCATTTCTCCGCAGCTTTCTGCCACAAGGCAGCTTATTCTACGCATCCCGCCAACTTCTCAATGGGTCAACGGTTGATTATTATCACGTACGCCCCGCGCGATGACATTCGCTGATCCGTCGCCCTTTACAAAATGACAAGTCCAATTTGCGGAGCGGCACGGTGACGCAGCGGTAGAGTTGCTGCCTCACAGCGCCAGAGACCCGGGTTCCATCCTGACTACGGGTGCTGTCTGTACGGAGTTTGCACGTTCTCCGTGTGACCTGCGCGGGTTTTCTCCGGGTGCTCCGGTTTCCTCCCGCACCCCAAAGGCGTCCAGGTTTGTAGGTCAATTGGCTTCTGTAAAATTGTAAATTGTCTCTGGTGTGCAGGATAGCGCTAGTGTACGGGGCGATCGCTAGTCGGTTAACTCAGTGGGCCGAAGGAACCATTTCTGTGCTCTACCTCCAAAGTCTAAGGTCAGATGTTGGTTAATACATGAAGGACACAAAGTGCTGGAGTATCGCAGCAGGTCAGGCAGCATCCCCAGACGTACCTTTAGAATGGAGATGAGGAGGGTGGTGAATCTGCGGAATTCATTGCTACGGACAGCTGCGGAGGCCAAGTCAATGGCTAGCTTTAATATGGAGAATAGGAGGGGTGGGAAAATGAGAGCTTGAAGGGAGACCTGATAGAAGTATATTCAATTACAAGAGGCACTGATAGAGTAGACAGTCAGAGAATCTTTTCTCCAGGGTTGAAATATCAAAGAATCAACTTTAAAGTGAGAATGGAAATGTTCAAAGGAGGTGAGCAAGGCAAGTTTTTTTTTTATCAATGGGTGCCTGGAACATGCAGCCTGGTGTGGTGGTGGAGGCAGATACAACAGTTGCATTTGAGGTACTTTTGGATCGGCAATTTGATAGTTTCTTTGGTTAGCTTCCAGCGGAGGAACATTCATCTTCAAAGTCCTGAGAGGAATAGATCGGGTACATGCCCAGAATATCTTGCCCAGAGTAGGGGAATTGAGGACCAGGGGACATAGGTTCAAGGTGAAGGGGAAAAGATTTAATAGGAATCCGAGGGGTAACTTTTTCCACACAAAGGGTGGTGGGTGTGTGGAACAAGCTGCCAGAGGGGGTAGTTGAGGCTGGGGCTATCCCAATGTTTAAGAAATTATAGACAATAGACAATAGGTGCAGGGGTAGCACATTCGGCCCTTCGAGCCAGCACCGCCATTCAATGTGATCATGGCTGATCATCCACATTCAGTACCCGTTCCTGCCTTCTCCCCATATCCCCAACTCCGCTATCTTTAACAGCCCTATCTAACTTTCTCTTGAAAGCATCCAGAACACGGCCTCCACAACTGAATTCCACAGACTCACAACTCTCTGGGTGAAAAAGTTTTCCCTCATTTCCGTTCTAAATGACCTACCCCTTATTCTTAAACTGTGGCCCCTGGTTCTGGACTCCCCCAACATCGGGGACCTGTTTCCTGCCGCTAGCGTGTCCCCTCTCATCCTTCTAAATTCCAGAGTGTACAAGCCCAGCTGCTTCATTCTATGCACATATGACGGGTGCATAGATAGGACAGGTTTGGAGGGATGTGGACCAAGCGCAGGCAGGTGGGACTAGTGTAGCAGGGACATGTTGGCAAGTTGGGCCGAAGGGCCTGTTTCCACACTGTATCACTCTATGAGTCTACTTTAACTGTCTGACTCACTTCATTAGCTTTCAAGGTCCCAAGGTCCCAAGGTCATTGTATTGTCAGATGTATCAATTAAGGTACAGTGAAACTTGAATTACATTAGAGTCATAGTCACACAGCGTGGACACAGGCCGTTCGGCCCTTCCCGCCAATGATGCCCCATCCACACTAGTCCCATTCGGCTCGATTACTAAGGAACCTACAAAATGAATCACATTAAAGGAAGGGTCTCGGTGGAAATGCTACGGATGCAGCGTTTAAATCATTTCACTTCCATTCAAAGGAAACAAGATATTTTAAATCTGGCTGTGCATTCAGCACAGTAATCAGACCTTAGATGTGTGCATCAATTAGCATATGATTTCACAATCATCATTAAAACCACCAATTAAATGGAGTACTTTCAGCACAGCAGCATACGTTAGCAATACTTAGAAGAGTACTGTTTAATACTCAAGAGTTTCTAGTTTTAGAGATACAGCGCGGAAACAGGCCCTTCGGCCCACCGGGTCCGCGCCGACCAGCGATCCCCGCACATGAACACGATCCTACACCCACTCGGGACAATTTTTACATTTACCAAGTCAATTAACCTACAAACCCGCACGTCTTAGGAGTGTGGGAGGAAACCGAAGAAATCTCGGAGAAGACCCCTCGCAGGTCACGGGGAGAAGGTACAAACTCCGTACAGACAGCACCCGTGGTCGGGATCGAACCCGGGACTCCGGCGCTACATTCACTGCAAGGCTGCAACTCTACCGCTGCGCCACCGTGACCGCCCCGTTTATGACATGGATTTTCTCGAGCTATAAATGTTCCTGAGATATTACAGACGTTAGGAGTTGTTGAAACAGTTGCCACTGATGGACCAAGACTTGCTACTGATGACTGTACGAGGCAAGGCAGTCGCTCCATGGTGGAGGCAGTCTTCTACAAATGCACGAGCCAGTCACACTGTGAGCCCAGGAATGCAGTATTGACACAGCAACGGGAACCCTGGATAATGAACACTCCACCGGTAGGTGATCTCAGCAGGATCCTGACTCTAACATGGACACCTTTTGAGACAGGCCTAGTCCTGCCCATTGTTTACAAGACACACAATGCATGAGCAATGACATGAAAAAGGACAATCCAGGAAACAGCAGCAACATTGCTCATCTGCGAGGGAAAAGGCAAGGTTCCAAGGCATGGTGGCACAGCGGTAGAGTTGCTGCCTTAAAGCCCTGTCCCACTGTACGAGCTCATTCAAGAGCTCTCCCGAGTTTAAAAAAAAATCAAACTCGTGGTAAGCACGTAGAATGTACGTAGCGGGTATGTTGGAACTCGGGGACGTCTCTTAGCGGCTCGTAACGCTAACGGCAGGCACTCGGGAAACGCGGTAAGCTCGTGATGACTTTTCAACATGTTGAAAAATGTCCACGAGAGCCCCGAGTACCTACGAGCGGCCATTACCGTAATTCTCAGAGTTCGAATCAGGGGAAACGCGGGAGAACTCTTGAATTACCTCGTACAGTGGGACAGGCCCATTACAGCGCCAGACACCCTGACCACGAGGTTCGATCCTGACCACGGGTGCTGTCTGTACTGAGTTCGAACTTTCTCCCCGTGACCTGCGTGGGTTCTCTCCGGGTGCTCCAGTTTCCTCCCACACTCCAAAGACGTGCAGGTTAGTAGGTTAATTGGCTTCGACATAAATTGTAAATTGACCCCGTGTGTGTGTGTGTGTGTGTGTGTGTGTGTGTGTGTGTGTGTGTGTGTGTGTGTGTGTGTGTGTGTGTGTGTGTGTGTGTGTGTGTGTGTGTGTGTGTGTGTGTGTGTGTGTGTGTGTGTGTGTGTGTGTGGTGTGTGTGTGTGTGTGTGTGTGTGTGTGTGTGTAGGTGTGTTGTGTGTATGTGCCAGTGTGCGGGGATCGCTGGTCGGTGCGGACTCGGTTGGCTGAAGGGCCTGTTTCTGTGCTGAATGTCTAAAAGTCTAAAGATTTCTAATATCTAAGTGCTGGAGTAACTCCCCCCCTCCCCTCCACATGTATCCACCTACATTCGCTAAGATTTGCCCTGCCCCCACCAGCTCCACTACTTAATCCATGATAGATTTGGAAACACCGAGTGCTGGAGTAACTCAGCGGGTCAGGCAACATCTCTGGAGAACATGGATAGGTGATGTTTCGGGAAGGGACCTTTCATCGGACTGAATGTGGATCGCCTACCAGCGATCCCCGCACGCTAACACTATCCGACACACACACACACACACACACTCTAGGCACAATTTCCAATGATACCAAGCCAATTAAACCTACAAACCTGTACGTCTTTGGAACATGGGTGGAAACTGGAGCACGAGGAGAAAATCCAGAACGTACAAACTCCGTACAGACTGCACCCGTAGTCAGGATCGAACCCGGGTCCCTGGCGCTGGGAGGCAGCAACTCTACCGCTGCGCCACCGTGCCGCCCATGGTTTAAAGCCGTATCTGCAGTTCCTTGTGTTAAAAGTAGATGGGAGAGCACTCATGAACAAAACAAAATAAGCTTCAGAGTGAAAGAAGGAGGTTTTACTATCCAGAATCTTCTCAAAATAGACAATAGACAATAGATGCAGGAGTAAACTAGTCGGCCCTTCGAGCCAGTACTGGCATTCAATGTGATCATGGCTGATCATCCCCAATCAGTAGCCCGTTCCTGCCTTCTCCCCATATCCACTGACTCCGCTATCTTTAAGAGCTCTATCTAGCTCTCTCATGAAAGTATCCAGAGAACCCGCCTCCACCGCCCTCTGAGGCAAAGAATTCCACAGACTCACAGCTCTCGGTGTGAAAAAATGTTTCCTCACCTCCGTTCCAAATGGCTTACCCCTTATTCTTAAACTGTGGCCCCTGGTTCTGGACTCCCCCCAACATTGGGAACATGTTTCCTGCCTCTAGCGTGTTCAAACCCTTAATAAGATCCCCTCTCATCCTTCTAGATTCCAGAGTGTATAAGCCCAGCCGCTACATTCTCTCAGCATACAACAGTCCCGCTATTCCGGGAATTAACTTGGTGAATCTACGCAGCACTCCTTCAATTCACTGGAGTTTAGAAGGATGAGGGGAAGATCTTATAGAAACATATAAAATTATAAAAGGATTGGACAAGCTAGATGCAGGAAAAATGTTCCTGATGTTGGGCGAGTCCAGAACCAGGGGGCCACAGTCTTAGAATAAAGGCGAGGTCATTTAAGACTGAGGTGAGAAAAAACACACCAGGGAGTTGTGAATTGGTGGAATTCCCTGCCACAGAGGGCAGTGGAGGCCAAATCACTGGATGGATTTAAGAGAGAGTTAGATAGAGCTCTAGGGGCTAGTGGAGTCAAGGGATATGGGGAGAAGGCAGGCACAGGTTATTGATAGGGGACGATCAGCCATGATCACAATAAATGGCAGTGCAGGGCCGAATGGCCTCCTCCTGCACCTATTTTCTATGTAGCTATGTTTCTAATAGCAGCTTTTCACTGACATTCTGAGAAAATGTTTTGCCTGCAGTCCATCAAATCTACACATTGCGGTTTGGAGGCTAAATGTCGATTATTTGCTACCTGTGGATTAGCTGAGAGTCACCAAATGCCCGAGGGGAGAGAGCGGGCGTAGCATTTCCTGATTACTCCCCAATTGCAGAGCAATAGAGTGCGATCAAACCACTTACAAGGAGCAGTTACCTCTTGGCAGAGTTGCAAGAACCACAAAACATTCTGCACCACTTTGTAAAACACAGGGTTTGGGACGAGAGCCAAACATTCACAATGTAGCTCACTCGCAAACACTGAGAGCAACGACAGCGACCCTGTGTGTAGAAGGCTCTCTGCCCAAGATCACTCACCTTGCATACAAACCATAGGAGGTAGACACAAAACGCTGGAGGAACTCAGCGGGTCAGGCAGGCGACATCTCTGGAGAGAAGGAATGAGTGACGTTTCGGGTCGAGACCCTTCTTCAGACCAAGAGTTGGGGTGAGAGAAACGAGAGATATAGACCCGATGAGTTACTCCAGCTTTTTGTGTCTATCTTTGGTTTCCTTCCTAAACATAGAAAATAGCTGCAGGAGTAGGCCATTCGGCCCTTCGAGCCTGCCCCCATTAGGGTGCACTAGGCAAATAGTGGCACAGTGGTAGTGCTGCAGTCTTACAAGTCCAGAGACCCAGGTGCTGTCTGTATGGAGTTTGCATGTGACCACGTGGGTTTTCTCCGGGTGCTCTGGTTTCCTCCCACATTCCAAAGACATACAGGATAATGCTAGTGTAGGATAATGCTAGTGTACGGGTGATCGTTTGGTCAGCAGGGACTCAGTGGGCCGAAGGGCCTGTTTCCGTTCCGTATCTCCGAAACTGTGAGCAAATTTGGGCTTCCATATCTGAGGAAGGATGTGCTGGCTCTGGAGAGGGCCCAGAGGAGGTTTACAAGAATGATCCCAGGAATGAGTGGGTTAGCATATGATGAGCGTTTGACAGCACTGGGCCTGAACTCGCTGGAGTTTAGAAGGTTGAGGGGGGGGACCTTATTGAAACTTACCGAATAATGAAAGGCCTGGATAGGGTGGATGTGGAGAGGATGTTTCCACTGGTGGGAGAGTCGAGGACCAGTGGTCATAATCTCAGAATTAAAGGGCGCTTTAGAAAGGAGGTGAGGACGAACTATCAGAGGGTGGTGAATCTGTGGGAACTCATTGCCAGAGAGGGTTGTGGAGGACAAGTCAGGGGATATTTTTAAGGAAAAGATAGACAAATCCTTGATTAGAATGGGTGTCAAGGGTTATGGGGAGAAGGCAGGAAAATGGGATTGGGAGGCAGAGATCAGCCATGATTGAATGGAGGAGTAGACTCGATGGGCCGAATGGCCTAATTCTACTCCTATAACTTGTGAACTAAAACTAAAATTGATTACTATAATAACATGAGAAGGTACAACCTAACCCGATCAGGGGCAATGATTCTGTTTGTCCTCTCAGAGTTCTCCAGTCTGCAGTTCAAAGGATTAAAGCTGGCAGCAGCAAAAGCCATAACTGCACAGATTCCTCCCTTGATGGCTTTTCTAAATTGCCAAGCAATACCATAAAACATTCTGTTCCACAGCTTTATGTGGAAGTTTGTTCTACGCTGTGGACAGATTGCCGTCTCTAGATATGAACAAGCCAAGTAGTTGTGCGGCACGGTGGCGCAGTGGGTGGAGTTGCTGCCTTACAGCGCCAGTGACCCGGGTTCGATCCTGACCACGGGCGCTGTCTGTAAGGAGTTTCTACCTTCTCCCCGTGACCTTTGTGGGATTTTCTCCTGGTGCTCCGGGATCCTCCCACAGCCAAAAGATGTGCAGAATTCATTGGCTTCTGCAAGTTGTAAATTCTTCCTAGTGCGTCAGATAGAAACATAGAAACATAGAAATTAGGTGCAGGAGTAGGCCATTCGGCCCTTCGAGCCTGCACCGCCATTCAATATGATCATGGCTGATCATCCAACTCAGTATCCCGTACCTGCCTTCTCTCCATACCCCCTGATCCCCTTAGCCACAAGGGCCACATCTAACTCCCTCTTAAATATAGCCAATGAACTGGCCTCAACTACCCTCTGTGGCAGAGAGTTCCAGAGATTCACCACTCTCTGTGTGAAAAAAGTTCTTCTCATCTCGGTTTTTTAAAGGATTTCCCCCTTATCCTTAAGCTGTGACCCCTTGTCCTGGACTTCCCCAACATCGGGAACAATCTTCCTGCATTAGCCTGTCCAACCCCTTAAGAATTTTGTAAGTTTCTATAAGATCCCCTCTCAATCTCCTAAATTCTAGAGAGTATAAAAACCAAGTCTATCCAGTCTTTCTTCATAAGACAGTCCTGACATCCCAGGAATCAGTCTGGTGAACCGTCTCTGCACTCCCTCTATGGCAATAATGTCCTTCCTCAGATTTGGAGACCAAAACTGTACGCAATACTCCAGGTGTGGTCTCACCAAGACCCTGTACAACTGCAGTAGAACCTCCCTGCTCCTATACTCAAATCCTTTTGCAATGAAAGCTAACATACCATTCGCTTTCATTACTGCCTGCTGCACCTGCATGCCTACCTTCAATGACTGGTGTACCATGACACCCAGGTCTCGCTGCATCTCCCCCTTCCCCAATCGGCCACCATTTAGATAATAGTCTGCTTTCCCGTTTTTGCCACCAAAATGGATAACCTCACATTTATCCACACTATACTGCATCTGCCAAACATTTGCCCACTCACCCAGCCTATCCAAGTCACCCTGCAGTCTCCTAGCATCCTCCTCACAGCTAACACTGCCCCCCAGCTTAGTGTCATCCGCAAACTTGGAGATATTGCCTTCAATTCCCTCATCGAGATCATTAATATATATTGTAATATAGTGCAAGTGTACAAGATGATCACCGATCAGTAGGCCGAAGGGCCCGTTTCAACGCGGTATCTGTAATGTTAACTCTGAAATCTAATAAGGATAGGCTGAAGAAAGGCCCCAACCCGAAATGTCGCCCAACCATTTTCTCCAGAGATGTTGCCTGACCTGCTGAGCCACTCCAGCACATTGTGCATTTTGTTTTGAGGATAAGGCAGGCAGAATATTAATGTAGAACAATTCTTATGTTAAATAACAGGTAACTTAGTTGAAACACTGAACAAGGGCATGTGGGCAGACTTCAAATAAATACCCGAGCAGGAAAGAACTGCAGGTACACAAAATTGCTGGAGAAACTCAGCGGGTGCAGCAGCATCTATGGAGCGAAGAAAATAGGCGACGTTTCGGGCCGAAACCCTTCTTCAGACTGATGAGGGGTGGGAGGGGAGAAGGAAGGAAAAAGGGGAGGAGGAGGAGCCCGAGGGCGGGGGGATGGGAGGAGACAGCTCGAGGGTTAAGGAAGGGGAGGAGACAGCAAGGGCTAGCAAAATTGGGAGAATTCAACATTCATGCCATCAGGATGCAAGCTGCCCAGGCGGAATATGTTGGTTTAAATCGACGATAGACACAAAGAGCTGGAGTAACTCAGCAGGACAGGCAGCGTCTCTGGAGAGAAGGAATGGGTGACGTTTGGGGTCGAGATCCTTCTTCATGAACCTTCAAATACCTGATTGGCTCAGACTCAGTCTGACAAAGGTCCTGTTTCCACGATGTATCTGTAAAGTCCATCACCGGCTCTGACCTCCCCACCGTCGAAGGGATCTATCGTAGTCACTGTCTCAAAAAGGCGGCCAACATCATCAAAGACCCACACCATCCTGGCCACACGCTCATTTCACCACTGCCATCGGGTAGGAGGGACAGGAGCCTGAAGACTGTAACGTCCAGGTTCAGGAATAGCTACTTCCCCACAGCCATCCGGCTATTAAACACTACAACAAATAAGCTCCGAACTGGAACAGACTTTTATTATTATTGCACTATAATTATTTGTTTATTTATTGAGTATGCGTGCATGTGTATATACACACTGAACTTTTTTTCTTCTCTAGTCATGTACTATGTGTACATATTCTGTTGTGCTGCAGCAAGCAAGAATTTCATTGCCATATCTGCGACATCTATACTATTACTAAAACTCTCATCTTGACCAATTCCTGTCTGCGTTGTAATTAAATCTGCACGAAAACGATCCCCACAGCGCTACGATTTTTCGCCACCTTACTCACCATTCTTCTCTGCTGCAAGTCAAATAAGTTTTGTTCCGATCAGTGAAATAGTACAAAAGCTATGAAGGTTTTGAAAATTCACCCGCCCCCACAGTCCCTCCCCCCCACACCCCCCCCCCCCCCCCCCATACCCCCTCCCCCCCCACCCATACCCCCCCACACACAATCCCTCCCCCACCCCACCCAACAACCCCCCCCTCCCACACACCACCCCCCCCTTCCCCACACACCCCCCATTCCCCCCTTTCCCCCACACCCCCCTCCTCCACACACAACCCCTCCTCCCCCACACCCCCAGCCCTGTGCCCACACACACACCCTCCCCCCCACACACACACACCCTCCCCCACACACAAAAACCCACACCACACACACACACACCCCACCCCCACACACACACACACACACACACACACACCACACCCTCCCCCACACCCCTAGTATGATAATTAAACACTCTTGACTCTTTTGAAAAGGTCTAACAAGCATTTGCTTACAAAAATAAATTGTAAGAATATCTCCCGATGTAAGAATGTAAGAATGTTCCCGATGTTGGGGGAGTCCAGAACCAGGGGCCACAGTTTAAGAATAAGGGGTAAGCTATTTAGAACGGAGATGAGGAAACACTTTTTCTCCCAGAGAGTAGCGAGTCTGTGGAATTCTCTGCCTCAGAGGGCGGTGGAGGCGGGTTCTCTGGATACTTTCAAGAGAGAGCTAGATAGAGCTCTTAAAGATAGTGGAGTCAGGGGAAATGGGGAAAAGGCAGGAACGGGGTACTGATTGGGGATGATCAGCCGTGATCACATTGAATGGCGGTGCTGGCTCGAAGGGCCGAATGGCCTACTCCTGCACCTATTGTCTATTATCTAACGCTAGCCTACTACACACACAATGGGGACAATTTACAATTGTACCAAGCCAGTTAACCTACAAACCTGCACGTCTTTGGAGCGTGGGAGGAAACCGGAGCACCCGGAGAAAACCCACGCAGGTCACGGTGAGAACGGACATACAGACAAGCACCCGTGGCAGGAATGGGGTACTGATTGGGGATGATCAGCCGTGATCACATTGAATGGCGGTGCTGGCTCGAAGGGCCGAATGGCCTACTCCTGCACCTATTGTTTACTGTCTACCTCCCTAAAATCACACACAATCCGCAAAAGAGAATCGAATGACGTTCAAGTTCCTGCTTAGAATTTTAATTATCACTTTTTGCTCTCGATTTACCGCAGAACTGACTTGAAATCTTTGTTGCAACCGCATTAATTGCTACCTATCCAAGAACTTGGATGTTCTCGGTCATTAAGCTGCAATTTTTATGTTTGTGGATCTCTGCCAGAGACTAAAGTGTACTTAAAATATTCCTTCCTCTCTTTTGACTAATGCAGATTTAATGTCATCTTGTAAAAATATGCAGTGGTGAATAAATATGTTTTTCAAATCAAAGAGTAGGGACTTCACCACATGCAAGAACGAATAACTTCACCGAGGATGGTAACTTTCCACAAGAGTAAGGAAACGGACTCGGCAGGGGGTGCAAGTGCAGACGGCTAGCAGAGAGAGGAATCATGCGGACTCAGGGCACCATGCTGGGAACCCACGCCGATAATAGTGAAAACCAGCGACTACAAGTGATTTAAATGGCCCGGTTGCAAGTTAGGGCGAAATAGTCTGGATAGGCTTTCAGAGCCTCCCCCACCCCCACCAGCCTGTGACTACGCTAGACTTTAATATACAAGTATGCAAAAACAAACTAATTAGTGCCAAAGTTAAAGTACAGTTACGGCAACCGACATATCTTGGCAGTGATTAGTATTCAAATTCCATATATTCTCCACAGATAGATACATAGAAACATAGAAAATAGGTGCAGGAGGAGGCCATTCGGTCCCTTTGAGCCAGCACCGCCATTCATTACGATCATGGCTGATCATCCCCAATCAATAACCCGTGCCTGCCGCCTCCCCATATCCTTTGATTCCACTAGCCCCTAGAGCTCTATCTAACTCTCTCTTAAATCCATCCAGTGATTTGGCCTCCACTGTGGCAGGGAATTTCATGGCTTAAATGGCATCCCCTTTATTCTAAGACTGTGGCCCCTGGTTCTGGACTCGCCCAACATTGGGAACATTTTTCCTGCATCTAGCTTGTCCGGTCCTTTTATAATTTTATATGGTTCAATAAGATTATCCCCCTCATCCTTCTAAACTCCAGTGAATACAAGCCCAGTCTTTTCAATCTTTCCTCATATGACAGTCCCGCCATCCTCTTATGACAGTCCCGCCTTCCCGCTGAGTTACTCCAGCACTTTGTGTCCATCTTCACATTCGATATACTTGTGCTTAATAAACACCAAAGGTAGACACAATAAAACTGGAATAGCTCAGCAGGTCAGGCAGCATCGCTGGGGAAAAGGAATAGGGAACGTTTCGGGTTGAGACCCTTCTTCAGACTGAGAGTAAGGGGAAAGGGAAAAGAGGGATATCTACCCACTTGTGACATTCTTTAACATTTTTTTTGTATACCAGATTAAATTTTGTTTACATCTGAATTTTTATAATGGAGATTGATACATTCTTGATTAGTACGGGTGTCAAAGGTTACAGGGAGAAGGCAAGAGACTGCAGTTGATAGGGGGATACAGATAGATCAGCCATGATCGAATGGCAGAGCAGACTCGATGGGCCGAATGGCCTAATTCTGCTCCTATGTCTGCCGGTATGGCTTATTTCCCTTCACACAAATCATCACAATATTAATTTTCCAGCGAGGATATTGAAAAAGCTGGAAGGTAGACAAAAACGTCACCCATTCCTTCCCTCCATAGATGCTGCCTCACCAGCTGAGTTCCTCCAGCATTTCTGTCTGCCTTCGATTTTTCCAACATCTGCAGTTCTTTCTGAAAAAACTGGTGCAGCTCGGCGGGTCAGGCAGCATCTCTGGAGAAAAGGAAGGGGTGACTTTTCGGGCGAGTCCATTCTTTAGACTCTGAAGGGTCTCGACCCAAAACATCAACTATCCCTTTTCTCCTGAGATGCTGCCTGACCCGCTGAGTTACTCCAGCTTTTTGTGTCTATCTTTGGTGTAAACTGCATCTGCAGTTCCTTCCCACACATGAATTTTCCAGCATCTGTCACAGATTCCACTAAGTACCAAACGACATGTCTTGAAGAAGTGAGCAACATGAAAACTTTAGTTTGCAGATACAGCGCGGAAACAGGCCCTTTCGACCCACCGGGTCCGCGCCGACCAGCGATCCCCGCACATTAACACTATCCTACACCCACTAGGGAAATTTTTACATTTACACCAAGCCAATTAACCTACATACCTGTACGTCTTTGGAGTGTGGGAGGAAACCGAAGATCTCGGAGAAAACCCACGCAGGTCACGGGGAGAAGGTACAAACTCCGTACAGACAGCGCCCGTAGTCAGGATCGAACCCGGGTCTCCCGCACTGCATTCGCTGTCAGGCACCAACTCTACCCACTGCGCCAGCCACCGTGACCGCCCTTTGATGCAAGTATATGCGTTTATTGAGAAGACACCACCGACACGTGGACAGGACATTGACATACCTGCTTCCTTCAGGTGAAGTCCTCAATCTCCGCGTTGCTCCTGGTCATTCCCAATCACACGACCTCTCAGGAAATAGCAGAGCCAATTGAGCCCAATCAACTAGTGTTGACGTTAGATGTGAACTTTTGCGTGGGCCACACATGATAAGTTTGATTTCTCTCAGACGCTGAGCTCCCATTTCCATCACATCAGAGTCATAGCGCGATGGAACAGGCCCTTCGGCCCAACATGCCAACACCGACCAACATGCATGCCCCTTCTATACTAGTCCCATCTGCCTAGATTTGGCCCATTTCCCTCTCAATAGATAATAGGTTTTAGGAGTAGGCCATTCGGCCCTTCGAGCCAGCACCGCAACCTATCCTATCTGTCTGAATGTTTCTTAAATGTTGCGATAATCCCTGCCTCAACGACCTCTGGCAGCTCATTCCATACACCCTCTACCCTTTGTGTAAAATAGTTACCCCTCGGATTCCTATTAAATCTTTTCCTCCCCCCTCACCTTAATCCTTTGTCCTGTGGTTTTCGATTTCCCAACTCCTAGCAAAGACTGTGTGTTTACCCAATCTATTCCTCTTGTGATTTTGTACACATCTATAAGATCACCCCTCATCCTCCTGTGTTCCAAGGAATAGAGTCCCAGCTTGTTCAACCTCTCCCTGTTGTTCAGGCCCTCGAGTCCAGGCAACATCCTCGTAAACCATCCCTGCGCCCTTTCCAGCTTGGCACCATCCGTCCAATGCAAGAGGGTGCCCAAAACTGAACACAATACAGCCTCTATAACTGCAACTTCCACCCTCAATATTCTGACTGATGGAGGAATAATGAGATGTCTGCTTCATACGAGTGGAAGACAAGCACCGCAGACACATTGCAAAACTCATGGATCTTTCTTATTTCAAACTACTGGAGACTTGGGGTGGCACGGTGGTGCAGCGGTAGAGTTACCGCCTCACAGCGCCAGAGACCCGGGTTCGATCCCGACAACGGGGGCATGTCTGCACGGAGTTTGTACGTTCTCCCCGTGAGCTGCGTGGGTTTTCTCCGGGAGCTCTGGCTTCCACCCACTCTCCAAAGATGTACAGGTTTGTAGGCTAATTGGCTTGGTAAAACTGTACGTTCTGCCTCGTTCGTGCAGGATAGTGTGTAAATGTGCGGGGATCGCTGGTAGGCATGGGCTCGGTGGGCCGAAGGGCCTGTTCCCACGGTATACCTCTAAACTAAACTAAACTAAACTGGGGCCAAGTCTTCAAACTACATTGCAAGGTCAGAATAACTCATGGATCCTCCTTAATGCTGACAATTTGTTATCTTGACACTGCCCTGACAATCCTCGCCCACATCCGAACAGAGCCTCAAGGACAAAGCTGCAAAGACTCCACTTCAACGAGTCATTCTTCTATATCGGGAGATGCGGTCATGAGCCGTGCATCTTAGTAACGTCAGTCTGCAACTTCACTTGACAGCCACCATCTGCAGTTTCTTCCCACGTAACAAGTTGGATCAATTGGATCGCCCCTCTCCCATCTGAGTCTGAAGAAGGGTTTCGACCCAAAACATCACCCATTCCTTCTCTCCAGGGATGCTGCCTGTCCCGCTGAGTTACTCCAGCATTTTGTGTCTATCTTTGGCAAAAGGTACAGAAGTGTGAAAACGCACGCCTCCAGATTCAGGGACAGTTTCTTCCCGGCTGTTATCAGGCAACTGAACCATCCTACCACAACCAGAGAGCGGTCCTGAACTACTATCTACCTCATTGGTGACCCTCGGACTCTCCTTGATCGGACTTTGCTGGCTTTACCTTGCGTTAAACGTTATTCCCTTTATCATGTATCTGTACACTGTAAGTGGCTCGATTGTAATCATGTATTGTCTTTCCGCTGACTGGTTAGCACGCAACAAAAGCTTTTCACTGCATCTGACAATAAACAAAACTGAACTCAACCTTGCCTTAAATGATATTATTAGGGGACGTTTAACCACTGCCCCATTTAATATCTCCAAATATACATGAGCAATGGTTGCAAGATTTAAAAAATGAATTTACACAATAGTGTATCAGAAGAGACTGCATCAATCCCACCTTTCTCTCGTGTCCCTTGGTGGCTTGTGGCCTTGGCAATATTTGGAGAAGGCATACCACCAATTTTTTTTAAACATATAAAACGCAGACAAAGTTTCAGAAATCAGTGGAAGGCCTTAGATCCATTTTGAATAAAGACTTTACACTTTAATGATACAGCGTGGAAACAGGCCCTTCAGCCCACCGAGTCCGTGCCGGCCAGTGATCACCCCGTACACCAGCACTATCCTACACACTAGGGGCAAATACAATCTTTGCTGAATCCTCTTAACCTACAAACCGTTTTCGGATGTGGGAGGAAACCAGAGCACCTGGAGGGAAACCCACACGGTCACAGGGAGAATGTACAACCTGTGTGTAGGAAGGAAATGCAGATCAGTCTGAAGATTGGTCTCAACCCAAAACGTCGCCCATTCCTTCTCTCCAGAGATGCTGCCTCACCCGCTGACTTACTGTAGTTCATTATGGTGCTCCAAACATATTATGGACCAAATCTCATTATTACGCAAGCACAAAGCTGGATAACGCTACTGTACAAGGGAAGGGGAGGAATTCAGGTGTGGTCGATCTAACGCTCCCACAATCAGCCTGTACCCAGAGAATTTCTATTAGAGTTGCTGCCTTACAGCACCAGAGACCCGAGTTCGATCCTGACTACGGGTGGTGACTGTATGCAGTTTGCCTGTTCTCTCTGTGACCACGTGGGTTTTCTCCGGGTGCTCTGGTTTCCTCCCACACTCCAAAGGCGTGCAGGTTTGCTGTGTATTTGGCTTGGTATTAAAAAAAAAATAATAATAATAATAAATAAATAAAAATTTGTAAATTGTCCCTAGTGTGTGTAGAATGGAACTTGTTTACAGGTTGATCAGTGAGCTGTAGGGCCCGTTTCCATGCTGTACCTCTAAACTAAACTAGTTCACTATATTAGCTGTATTACATCAACACTGACGGGAGTAAACTTAATTACCCAAGTCCAACTTTGGATAACACCAAAGAGTCTGAAGAAGGGTCTCGACCCGAAACGTCACCTATTCAATCTCTCCAGAGATGCTGCCCTGTCCCGCTGAGTTACTCCAGCTTTGAACCGATCTGATAATACTACCGGGACTGGGTATGAGACGAGTTGATGATTTGTAACAAACGACATTGGTTTCATAATGATTTATCTGACGTTATATACAACAAGTATATACAATAGAACTTTATTCATCCCAGGAGGGAAATGGATCTGCCAACAGTCATAAAACACACAAGATACTTGAAACATGAAATTACAGAATCAAGGGATATGGGGAGAAGGCAGGAACGGGGTGCTGATTTTGGATGATGAGCCATGATCACATTGAATAGCGGTGCTGGCTCGAAGGGCCGAATGGCCTACTCCTGCACCTATTGCCTATGTTTCTAAAGTGACGAGTGGAAAGGATTATGGATGTGCAAAGATTGGGGAGGATGTGGGGAGGAGGGGGGGGAGTCAGTCTACCCCACGACAGAAGGGGGAGAAGTTATACAGTTTGATAGCCACAAGGAAGAAGGATCTCCTGTGGCGTTCTGTGCTGCATCTTGGTGGGACAAGTCTCCTGCTGAAGGTGATCCTCGGGTTGACCAGTGTATCACCATTACACACACACACACACATACACAATAAAGTAGAAACATTGGGATCGTCAGTCATTTAGATAGATCACAGGTTTCATTGGACAGATCCATTATCAGTTGTTCAGGACTCGTACAGGCACAGACATGATATCTCACCTGGAGGAGGAGAAAGACTCACCTGTTTGCCGTCCAAGGTGTAGAGTTTCTTCACGATCCCCGTCTCGAGCTTGATGGCCTCGGTGATGTCGGTCAGGACCTGCTCGAAGGAGTGCGCGGTCTTCTTGTTGAGCAGGACCCTGACGGCCTTGCGTGGCTTGACGCCGCTGCGGATGACAGTCACCAGCTTGGGGCGGACAAAGTCCTTGGTCTCCTTAACCTCGGTCATGTTCTTGGCGCTGGCAAGTGACTGGGGCACCTTCTGGGTTCCAGAGGTCTTGACGTTGACCGACCAGTTGGGATTCACGTTCTTGGTGTAGTCCACCTTCTTGAAGATGTCATGCGAGGAGCAAACGTAGCTCTCTCCTAAACGGACGAGAAAGAAAATGCAAGGTACAATTTGGCGGCACAGCAGTAGAGATAGATAGGTATAGATATGCCATTTATTGTCACTATACATGTACAATGAAATTAAAAGCTGCTCGTACTCAGTGCATACATATAATTTAGTACAAAAAACAAGAAACAGAAAACAAAAACAAAAGGGAGAAGGGGTGGAGGGGGGGGATAGGTGCACAATTCTGCGGCGCTATATACATATCTATAAAGGCAAAATGGTGAAGGAGATGTTTAAAGATTATATTAAATATTTTTTTTTTTTTAATTTTAATGTTAAAAATTACAGTTTCAATACACATTACAGTTCCAAATTTCATTATGTGGATATAATAGATGGAAGTCTGGGTGTTGGGCTGTAAAGTCAGTGCATGTGTGAATTAAGAGTAGTTATAATTTTCGGAATTGACTTAAGAGTTGCTGACTATGGTGACTATGGGTCCCGACTATGGGTGCTGTCTGTACGGAGTTTGTATGGACACTCCTTCCACCAGAAAAAACTTCACTACTACGACTGTATGTACGTATATATATTTATTGCTCATTATTCTATGTTCGCTCTTCTGGGTGAGATGCTAACTGCATTTCGTTGTCTCTGTACTGTACACTGCACAATGGCAATAAAGTTTGAATCTGAATCTGAATGTTCTCCCCGTGACCTGCGTGGGTTTTCTCTGGGTGCTCCGGTTTCCTCCCACACTCTAAAGACGTACAGGTTTGTCAGCTAATTGGCTGAGCATAAATGTAAATTGCTCCTAGTGTGTGTAGGATAGTGTTGGTGTGCGGGGATCGCTGGTCGGCGCAAACTCGGTGGGCTGAAGGGCCTGTTTCCGCACTAAACTAAACTAAAAGCTTGCGCGGCACAGTGGCACAGCAGTAGATTTGCTGCTTTACAACTCCAGAGGTCCGGGTTCGATTCTGACCACGGGGGATGTCTGTACAGAGAGTTGGTACATTCTCCTTGTGACCATTGACTTACTTATTGGAACAAATGCTCTGAGAGCATTAGAACCTGTATAGATAATTAGGAGCCAAGGGGATGGACAGTATGATATGAAGACATTGCTAGAATGGCTCCTTGTGCTGAAGGACCTGTTTCCACGCTGTATCACTCCATGACTTTGTTATCACCTCGTCCCCAGCCAACAATGGACCATTGTGGGCTCCACTTTTCCCCCGAGTCCTCGAAGCAGGCTCTGCTTAGATCTGTACCTTCCCACACCTCTAGTTTCCCCTTCCCCGACCCTCAGTCTGATGAAGGGTCTTGACCCGAAATGTCACCTACTCCTTTTCTCCACAGATGCTGCCTAACCCGCTGAGTTACTCCAACGTCTTGTGTCTGCCTTTGACTTTAACCAGCATCTGCATTTCCTTCCTACACACGGTTTTATGAATGGGCTCAGTACGCACTTTGTTCCGTCAGATTCTTAATTGCTTCTCTCTTTGCTTTTGATCCCAGTTGAGACATCGAGTTAAAAGCCTTGTGTAACTTCACACTTAAAGAGCTAAACTAAAAACTCACTAATGTCTACTTTTATTCAATTAATTAATAACATTTGAGCTAAGGTTCTCTCTTGCCTTTTGGGGATGGTAACAGAAGAATAATAATATTGCATTCCCAAAGTTGAGAAAAATGTACAAAAGAGATTAATTTAATTCATAAATACATGGTATTCCATGAATATTCAGGAACATTTCTAGCAAGATCAGGCATTTTGTCCCAATTGTTAATTGGACTTCATTGTTATGATGCTGAAATCTTGCCTAAAACACAAAGTGCTGGAGTAACTCAACGGGTCGGGCAGCATCTCTGGAGAACATGGATAGGTGACAATTCAGGCCAGAACCCACCATCAGACTGAAGAAGTGTCCTAAACCAAAACGTCACCCTTCTTTTTTTCACTAGAGATGCTGCCTGACCCGCTGAATTACTCCAGCACTTTGTGTTTCTTTTGGCATAAACCAGCATCTGCAGTTCTTTTGTTTCTACGAATGCTGGAATTTTGCTTGGAACACAGAATGCTGGAGTAGCTCGGTGGGCCAGGCAGGGTGGTGGGTGCATGGAACGAGCTGCCGGAGGAGGTGGTTGAGGCAGGGACTATCGCAACGTTTACGAACCATTTGGACAGGTACATGGATAGGATAGGTTTAGAGGGATATGGACCAAGCGCAGGCGGGTGGGACTGGTGTAGGTGAGGCATGTTGGCCGGTATGGGCAAGATGGGCCGAAGGGATTGTATTGTATCCATGCTGTAAGACTCCATGAAAACTGAAGCCATGGTAACTGTGTCAATGAACCTACAGCATTTCCTCATTTGACTGGCGGTGCCTGCCTGTAAATCATTCTAATGCCAGTGTGAACCATTACCATGCATCAAGTGTGTAGGAAGGAACTGCAGATGCTGGTTTAAACTGAAGAAACAAGACACAAAAAGCTGGAGTAGAGGGCCTGTCCCACGTGCATGCGACTGCAAGCGGCGAGCGAGACCTAACGTGGTCGCTTGAGCCGTACGGCCTCGTGTGGCCGGTCCCACTTCGATCGCCGGAGCCGTATGGAGTTGTGCGGAGCTGGTCCCGACATCGCGCGGGGCTCCGAAAAACTGACCGTGTTCAAAAATTCTGCGCGGCAATGACTTGTCGGCCCGCAGCCGCATTGAGGCCGTACGCAGCGTCTTGACAGGCGTACGCTAGCGCTGGTGTTGCGCGATGACATCACCGCCCGCCGTGGCGTTGCATGATGACGTAACCGCCCGACGCCGTGCGACGTCCAAATTCAGTTGGCCCGCCTCCTGCCCAGCTGATTGGTGACTATGATGTCGGGACCAGCCCCGCACAACTCCAAACGGCTCCGCGGTTGGAAGTGGGACCGGCCCCGCGAGGCCGTACGCCTCAAGCCACCACGTTTGGTCGCGCTAGACCCATGCAACCGCATGCTGGCGGGACAGGCCCTTAACTCTCTCTCTCTCTCCATACCTCCACCTTCCCAGTTCTCCGACCAGTATGACTGCCCCCCTGAATACATGTTACCTCTGTTTGCTTTATTGTCACCTTCTCCGGGCTAACAGTGATCAATTCCACATTTTCCTCGATCTCGATCTCTTTTGATGTCTCGTTTTCACACCTTAGCCTTCCTTATCTCTGTGTCTCTCGCTCCCCTAGCTCTCACTCTGAAGAAGGGTCTCGATCCGAAACGTCATCCATTCCTTCTATCCAGAGATGCTGCCTGTCCCGCTGAGTTAAGGGCCCGTCCCACATGGCGACTTGATTTTTTTCGGCGACTGCCGGGGTCATATCAGGGTCGCCAAAAGATTTCGAACATTTCAAAATCCAGCGGCGACAAAAAAAAATGTTGCGAGACCTGAAAAATCACCGTCGCGTCTTGCTGCGGATTTTTCCTTGACCAGATACGTCAGTCAAAGATGCCGTCGCTCAACAAACCTTGTTCGGCAAAAAGCAAAAAGTGATATGAAATGTCTCTGGCAGCAGGGCCAAAAATGTAGGCATCAAGTCAAAGCACTTGTAGCTTCCCACATTAAATCCTAAATATGCCCATAAAATGACTCCTCGTATCCAAAGGAAATACATTAATAATGAGATGACTAACAAAGTGAATTGCTGTCACATAAATAAGCAAACACCAAATGAAAGGCAACCAATTAAATGAGGAGTGTATCTCACCTAGCTTTACAATGCTGCCATTAAATAAATACTCACAAAGCTATCAGCTCCAAACACATTCTACGCCCTGCCCTTTGCCTTAAGCCAGCCAGCAAAATAGAAACAGACAGGAGTCCACTAATATTGCATCATTTCTCGTCTTGTTGAGGGCACACCATGGCCATGCCTGCTGTTCATTGTCATCTTCAGGGTGTGACAGATTTGAGAGAGTCCATATCCACAGCTCCCATTTTAAATGTGAACAATGGCCCAGAAATTAAATCACTTAGCCCCTGTTCATTTCAGTGGCACACGATTCAAAATGGAACCTGGACAGAGTGAAATGTGATATCAACCATTCCCCGACTCATCTCTCTTTATGTGTAGGAAGGAACGGCAGATGCTGGCTTTACACCGAAGATAGAGGCACACACAGAATGCTGGAGCAACTCAGCGGGTCAGGCAGCATCTCCTTCCACCCACTGATGCTGCCTGTCCCGCTGAGTTACTCCAGCATTGTGTGTTTCTATCTCATTT
The DNA here is from genome assembly GCF_028641065.1 of Leucoraja erinaceus. Taxonomy (NCBI): domain Eukaryota; kingdom Metazoa; phylum Chordata; class Chondrichthyes; order Rajiformes; family Rajidae; genus Leucoraja; species Leucoraja erinaceus. Next base: position 5,589,988 of record NC_073388.1, read on the forward strand.
CATATCACTCCAGGAGGCGCGTAGGCACACGGAGTCTCTTGCTCAGAGTAGGGTAATCGAGATCCAGAGAACATAGGTTTAAGGTGAGGGGGGAAAGATTTAATAGGAACCACTACACACCTAACTGATATATAACATAATACTAATCAATTAACTTGAGTATTGGGATGTAATGTTAAAATTGTACAAGGCATTGGTGAGGCCAATTCTGGAGTATGGTGTACAATTTTGGTCGCCTAATTATAGGAAGGATGTCAACAAAATAGAGAGAGTACAGAGGAGATTTACTAGAATGTTGCCTGGGTTTCAGCACCTAAGTTACAGAGAAAGGTTGAACAAGTTAGGGCTTTATTCTTTGGAGCGCAGAAGGTTAAGGAGGGGACTTGATAGAGGTCTTTAAAATGATGAAAGGGATAGACAGAGTTGACGTGGATAAGCTTTTCCCACTGAGAGTAGGGAAGATTCAAACAAGGGGACATGACTTGAGAATTAAGGGACTGAAGTTTAGGGGTAACATGAGGGGGAACTTCTTTACTCAGAGAGTGGTGGCTGTGTGGAATGAGCTTCCAGTGAAGGTGGTGGAGACAGGTTCGTTTTTATCATTTAAAAATAAATTGGATAGTTATATGGACGGGAAAGGAATGGAGGGTTATGGTCTGAGCGCAGGTAGATGGGACTAGGGGAGAATACGTGTTTGGCACGGACTAGAAGGGTCGAGATGGCCTGTTTCCGTGCTGTAATTGTTATTGTTATATGGTTATAAATGACGGGACTAGTTACATCAACGGGTGACACAGCGGTAGAGTTGCTGCCTTACGGCGTCAGAGACCCGGGTTCGATCCAAACTATGGGCGCTGTCTATACGGAGTTTGTACGTTCTCCATGTGACCTGCGTGGGTTTTCTCCGGAATCCCCGGTTTCCTCCCACACTCCAAAGATGTACAGGTTGGTGGGCTAATTGGCTTGATAAAATTGTAAATGATCCATAGTGTGTGTGAGAGAGTTTTAGTGTGCGGGGATTACTGCTCGGCTCGGACACGGTGGACCGAAGGGCCTGTTTCCGCGCTATATCTCTAAACTAAAGTGTACATAGGTGGCGCCGTAATGACCGCCTCGCCAACAATCCGTCTCATCCTTTTCTTTCTTTGTTGTTCTTTAAATATGTGTTGAATGTATGTTTTAGTGTTCTTTAGCTTTGTTTTATGTGTGTGGGGGGAACTCTTTCTAATCTCTTACCTCGACGGAGGTACCGTATCTCCGTCCGCACTGCGGCCTAACATCGAGGAGCTGGCGGCCTCTAGCTGGGGACCGACTTTGAGAGCTCCACCTGCAGGAGCCTGTGGACTTTAACATCGTGGAGCTCACGGTCCCCTTGGTTAGGGACCCACTTCGGGAGCTCCAAGCCTCAGGATCTTCGACCGCCCCCGACACGGGAGCTTTGATCGCCCCGATCGCGGATGGTTTGACTGCCCCGACCGTGGGAGAATAAAGACGGAAGAAGATTAGACTTTATTGCCTTCCATCACAGTGGGGAATGTGGGGAATCCACTGTGGTGGATGTTTATGTTAACTGTTATGTAGTTGTGAGTCTTGTTGCTTTTGTACACATGACAATAAAGGACTGTTGAACCTTCGAACATCTTGGTCAGCATGGGCAAATTGACTGAAGGGCCTGTCTCCATGTTGAATGACTTCATGATGAAGAATTAGCTAATAAAATCAGATGAATACGAATCGCAATGTGCTGTTTATGAATTCACATCCTGTTTATACATTAGGTTCTTATCTATATGAAACTAGTGCACAGACATAGGTTAAAGGCACATCAAAAAAATACATTCTAAAGACTTGGCAAAGAAGTGGTATTTGGACTGAGCCAACACTCCCCACATAGCAAGCCAAATATAATAAGACTTATGGCATTATGACATGTACAGGTCACACTAGGATTCACTGTATCTCAGAATAGACTGCAAACTGTGATGGCCATGCCTTTGTTTAGAACTTCAATTAATTATCAAGTGAAATGAGCAGCCCAAATTTAAATCAAATGGCCTGTAATTACTAGGATATTTTTACCACATGAGATTAACGGTTATTAATGCACAGCTGACGTTTGGTTTAGTTTAAGAAGGAACTGCAGATGCTGGAAAAAATCAAAGGTAGACAAAAATGCTGGAGAAACTCAGCGGGTGAAGCAGCTATTCCATAGACCATAGGCTCCTTCTCTCCATAGATGCTGCCTCACCCGTTGAGTTTCTCCAGCATTTTTGTCTACCTTTAGTTTAGTTTAGTTTAGTTTAGATCCAGCATGGAAACAGGCCATTCGGCCCACTGAGTCCGTGCCGACCATCGATCACCCATTCACACTAGTGCTATATTATCCCACTTTACGCCCATTCCTTACACACCAGCGACATTTCTACAGAGATCAATTGACCGTGGGATGTGGGAGGAAACCGGAGCACCCGGAGGAAACCCACGCGGACAGAGGGAGAACGTGCAAACTCCACACAGACAGCACCCGAGGTCAGGATCGAACCCTGGGGATATAATGAGGCAGTGACTATACTTGATGGATTACGCCTGTGCACTGCCTCAGTATAATCCATTATTATTCCACTCTTGTACCCAAGTGTGATTGTGTCTGTGCATAATAAGATTTTTAATGAACGATATGATTTAAAAAAAAATCATTTTTACCTCGGTACATGTGGCAGTTAGGTGACCATTGACTATTGAGTACTAAGTATCAGAAAGTAGACACAAAATGCTGGAGTAACTCAGCGGGACAGGCAGCATCTCTGGAGAGAAGGAATGAGTTTCGGGTCGAGACCCTTCTTGAGACCGTCCCGCTGAGTTACTCCAGCATTTTTCTTCTATCTTCAGTTTATCTTCGACTGCCAATAACTGACCCTCTTCTCACTTTTCATTTTAATCCTCAGCCTTCAAGGGTCGTCAAGAGAGTTTTACTGTGATACGTCTCAAACCGGAACGACAAAATTCTTATGAATGAATGCATGAATTCAATTAATTTATTCCTCAGAATAAAAAGTATCTTTGCAAAGGAGATGAGGAGGAATTTCTTCCGTCAGCGGGTGGCGAATCGCTGGAATTCAATGCTACAGATGGCTGTGGAAATCAAGTCAATGGGTATTTTAAAGGATTTAAGGATTTGAGTAGAGGAGCAGAGAGGTTCTACTGCAGTTGTACAGGGTCTTGGTGAGACCACACCTGGAGTATTGCGTACAGTTTTGGTCTCCAAATCTGAGGAAGGACATTATTGCCATAGAGGGAGTGCAGAGACGGTTCACCAGACTGATTCCTGGGATGTCAGGACTGTCTTATGAAGAAAGACTGGATAGACTTGGTTTATACTCTCTAGAATTTAGGAGATTGAGAGGGGATCTTATAGAAACTTTCAAAATTCTTAAGGGGTTGGACAGGCTAGATGCAGGAAGATTGTTCCCGATGTTAGGGAAGTCCAGGACAAGGGGTCACAGCTTAAGGATAAAGGGGAAATCCTTTAAAACCGAGATGAGAAGAACTTTTTTCACACAGAGAGTGGCGAATCTCTGGAACTCTCTGCCACAGAGGGTAGTTGAGGCCAGTTCATTGGCTATATTTAAGAGGGAGTTAGATGTGGCCCTTGTGGCTAAGGGGATCAGGGGGTATGGAGAGAAGGCAGGTACGGGATACTGAGTTGGATGATCAGCCATGATCATATTGAATGGCGGTGCAGGCTCGAAGGGCTGAATGGCCTACTCCTGCACCTAATTTCTATGTTTCTATGTTTCTATGTTCTAAAGCAGAGAGTGACAAAACTCTTGATTAGTGCGTGTGTCAGGGTAATGGTGAGAAGGCAAGAGAATGGGGTTGGGAGGGAGAGATAGATCAGCCCTGATTGAAAGGCGGAGTAGACCCAATGGGCACAATGGCCTACTTCTGCCCCCATGACTTATAGAGTCACAGAGTGATACAGTGTGGAAACGGGACACTCAGCCCAACTTGCCCACACCAGCCATCATGTCCCAGCTAGACAACATCTTTCTTGTAACACAGTGCCCAGAACTGAACACAATACTCGAAATAAACTTGCAGCAGCAAGTGCACACAGCCGTGAGCTTACACAGTTAAACAGCCATCATATTATTACCTGGAGGAATTAAATGGGGAAGTTCTGCCTCAAGTAAAATGAGGCAGAAGGAGCAGCTTTGTTGCCAGAAGGCAAGTGCAAATTCAAAGAGGTTCCAGATGCTCCCGGCTCACCCCAAGGAACTATTCAAGATAGAGCCATCCAGTTACACAGTGTGGAAACAGGCCCTTCGGCCTAGCTTGCCCACACTAACCAACGTGTGGACACACATGCTAGAGGCAGGAAACATGTTCCCGATGTTGGGGGAGTCCAGAACTAGGGGCCACAGTTTAAGAATAAGGGGTAAGCCATTTAGAACGGCGATGAGGAAACACTTTTTCTCACAGAGAGTTGTGAGTCTGTGGAATTCTCTGCCTCAGAGGGCGGTGGAGGCCGGTTCTCTGGAAACTTTTAAGAGAGAGCTTCATAGGGTTCTTAAAGATAGCAAAGTCAGGGGATATGAGGAGAAGGCAGGAACGGGGTACTGATTGGGGATGATCAGCCATGATCACATTTAATGGCGGTGCTGGCTCGAAGGGCCGAATTGCCTACTCCTGCACCTATTGTCTATTGTGTCCCACCTGCCTGCATTTGGTCCATATCCCTCCCAACCTGTCCAATCCATGTACCTGTCTGCTTCTAAAAATGTTGCGATGGTCCTTGCCTCAACTACCTCCTCTGGCGGCTCGTCCCATACATCCACCACCCTTTGTGTAAAAATAGTTACCCCTTAGGTACCCCTATTAAATCTTTCCCGCTTCACCTTAAACTTATATCCTCTGGTTCTCGATTCCCCTACTCTGGGCAGCATCTATGGAGCGAAGGCATATGTGACATTTCGGGTTGAGACCCTTCTTCAGACTGATGTGGAGGTGGGGTGGGGGTGGGGGGGGGTGGGAAAGAAGAAAGGAAGAGGCGGAGACAGTTGGCTGTGGAAGAGCTGGGAAGGGGAGGGGAGGGGAGGGGAGGGGAGGGAGAAAGCAAGGACTATCTGAAATAGGAAAAGTCAATGTTCACACTGCTGGGGTGTACACTGCCCAAGATTTTTCCAGCATCTGCAGTTCTTTCTTAAACAATCAGCAAGACCACCCACTTTTGTACCATCAGCGAACTTGCTAATCTTGCCGTTTGCATTCTCTATTACCTCGAGGAATTAAATCGGCAGCTCCAAATGAAATTAGGTTGAAGGGATGGCTTTGGTGCCTGAAGTGTGGTCAAATTCAATGAGTTTCTAGACACTCCCAGTGGACCCAAGTGCACTATTTGAGATCTATAGACACAAAATGATGGAGTAACTCAGCGGGACAGGCAGCATCTCTGGAGAGAAGGAATGGGTGACGTTTTGGGTCGAGACCCTTTCCTAGAGTGATGTTTTGACCCGAATCGTCACCCATTCCTCCTCTCCAGAGCTGCTGCCTGTCCCGCTGAGTTACTCCAGCATTTCGTGTCTTCCTTCGGTTTAAACCAGCATCTGCAGTTCTTTCCCACATGGAAACTGCCTCAGAGGGCAGAGGGTGGAGGCCGGTTCTCTGGATGCTTTCAAGAGAGCTAGATAGGGCTCTTAAGAATAGCGGAGTAATGCCCCTGTCCGACTTAGGAAACCTGAACAGAAACCTCTGGAGACTTTGCGCCCCACCCAAGGTTTCCGTGCGGTTCCCGGAGGTTTTTGTCAGTCTCCCAACCTGCTTCCACTACCTGCAACCTCCGGCAACCACCTGTAACCTCCAAGAACCGCACGGAAACCTTGGGTGGGCCACAAAGTCTCCAGAGGTTTCCGTTCAGGTTTCCCAAGTGGGAAAGGGGCATTAGGGGATATGGGGAGAAGGCAGGAACGGGGTACTGATTGGGGATGATCAGCCATGATCATATTGAATGGTGGTGCTGGCTCGAAGGGCCGAATGGCCTACTCCTGCACCTATTGTCTATTGGAACTATTTGAGATGATTAGTTTCCAGGCTTTGGTGAGAATTTAAAAAACTAAATCTTACAGCCGGTAACTTTTCTTTAAGTGTAACTATCAAATTCCAGGGTAGGTTTATGAAGGAAGGCTATTAATATTTCTGCTAACTAACAGTGAGGAATTTATTGGGCAGGGCAGTGCGTGGAAAGGAATTATTTCACAGCTGCTGCAGGGTGTATAAGAGTGGATTAGTCGCCTAAATGGTAAATGATGCGATACTGATCTCACTCCTACATATTCTTCTAAAGGCAACCAAAGAGACTATCAAACCACTATCGCCAACTAACTCCACAATGATTGGAATAAGAAATAAAGCTGGCAGGTTAACACCAACAATATGTAGGAAGAAACTGCGGATGCTGGTTTAAGGCGTAGACACAAAATGCTGGAGTAACTCAGCGGGACAGGCAGCATCTCTGGAGGGAAGGAATGGGTGACGTTTTGGGTCGAGACACTTCTTCAGACTAATCTTGTTTCGGGTCGAGACCCTTCTTCAGACTGAAGTATCTCGACCCGAAACGTCACCCATTCCTTCTCTGGCTGCCCAGCTGAGTTAACTCCAACAATTATCATTTTAAATGCTTTAGAAAATCCAAAGACAAACAAGTTTCAATGGTGTTCAAGAAGGAACTGCAGATGCTGGAAAATCGAAGGTACACAAAATTGCTGGAGAAACTCAGCGGGTGCAGCAGCATCTATGGAGCGAAGGAAATAGGCAACGTTTCGGGCCAAAACCCTTCCTCAGACTGAGGTTCAATTGTAAATTGTCCCTAGTGTATAGGATAGTGCCATTGTACAGGGTGATCGCTGGTCGGCACGGACTCGGTGGGCTGAAGGGCCTGTATCTCAAAAGTCTAAAGTAAAAGTGTCAAAAATTACTTTATGGAATTTCCAGCACACACAGTTTAAAATGAAATGCACATTTCGAAATCTATTAGGAGATTAGAGGCAGTAGGTGGATATGAGTTGCCAGAGGAGGTAGATGAGGCAGATACTACAACAACTTTAAAAAACATTTGTACCAGCTCATGGTTTGGAGGGGTATGGGGCAAACACAGGCAGGTGGGACTAGTGTAGATGGGACATGTTGGTTGGTGTGGGCAAGTTGTGCCGGAGGGCCTATTTCCATGTTGTATAACTCTAAGAAATAAATGCCCTTCCCAAATCCAATATTATAGAAAGGATTAATACATGCACAACTTAAGATAGATTCTTGATCAGTACAGGTGTCAGAGGTTATGGGGAGAAGGCAGGAGAATGGGGTTGGGGGTGAGAGATAGATCAGCCATGATTGAATGGCGGAGTAGACTTGATGGGCCGAATGTCCCAATACTACTCCTATTGGCCTTATGACCTTAAGTTTAGTTTAGAGATACATCATGGAAACAGGCCCTTTGGCCCACCATGCTGACCATCGATCATCTAGTCATAATAGTTATCCCACTTCCACACTCACAACACACTGGAGACAGTTTTACAGGCGCAATTAACCTACAAACCCGCATGTCCTTGGGATGTGGGAGGAAATCGGAGCACCCGGGCGAAACCCACACGGCCACAGGGAGAACATGCAAACTCCACACAGACAGCAATTCAGATGAGGATCGAACCCACGATCTGTGGCGCTATGAGGCAGCAACTCTATCAGTTGCCCCCGCCCTTAACTTCCTGACTATTCCCCCCCCCCCAACTCCTTCCTGCTAATGACTGGCAATTATGTTCCAAGTAATCAAAAATAAAAGAAACATAGAAACATAGAAATTAGGTGCAGGAGTAGGCCATTCGGCCCTTCGAGCCTGCATCGCCATTCAATAGGATCATGGCTGATCATCCAACTCAGTATCCCGTACCTGCCTTCTCTCCATACCCTCTGATCCCCTTAGCCACAAGGGCCACATCTAACTCCCTCTTAAATATAGCCAATGAACTGGCCTCGACTACCCTCTGCGGCAGAGAGTTCCAGAGATTCACCACTCTGTGTGAAAAAAGTTCTTCTCATCTCGGTTTTAAAGGATTTCCCCCTTATCCTTAAGCTGTGACCCCTTGTCCCGGACTTCCCCAACATCGGGAACAATCTTCCTGCATCTAGCCTGTCCAACCCCTTAAGAATTTTGTAAGTTTCTATAAGATCCCCTCTCAATCTCCTAAATTCTAGAGAGTATAAACCAAGTCTATCCAGTCTTTCTTCATAAGACAGTCCTGACATCCCAGGAATCAGTCTGGTGAACCTTCTCTGCACTCCCTCTATGGCAATAATGTCCTTCCTCAGATTTGGAGACCAAAACTGTACGCAATACTCCAGGTGTGGTCTCACCAAGACCCTGTACAACTGCAGTAGAACCTCCCTGCTCCTATACTCAAATCCTTTTGCTATGAAAGCTAACATACCATTCGCATTCTTTACTGCCTGCTGCACCTGCATGCCTACCTTCAATGACTGGTGTACCATGACACCCAGGTCTCGCTGCATCTCTCCCTTTTCCTAGTCGGCCACCATTTAGATAATAGTCTGCTTTCCTGTTTTTGCCACTGGTGCAAAAGAAGAGTAAGGAAAAGGATGGTTCTCAACTCTGGGAGAAGACCCGTCAAAGAGTCGCTCAATAAGGAAGCATTACAGTAACAGAGAGACTCGAACATCCGCAGTCCCTTGTGTCGTCAAAGAAGCATTATCAATGTTTCCACAAGCTGACCATGCTACCCACACTTTACAAAGAAGGAACTGCAGATGCTGGTTTACATAAAAGGACACAAAGTGCTGGAGTAACTCAATGGGTCAGGCGGCATCTCTGAAGAACATGGATTGGTGGCGCAGAGCAGGAGCCTTCTTCTGAAGTAGGGTCTCGACCCGAAACGTCACCAATCCAGGTTCTCCAGAGATGCTAGGTAGACAAAATTGCTGGAGAAACTCAGCGGGTGCAGCAGCATCTATGGAGCGAAGGAAATAGGCGACGTTTTGGGCCGAAACCCTTCTTCTGACTGATGGGGGGTGGGGGGGGGGGGAGAAGGAAGGAAAAGGGGAGGAGGAGGAGCCCGAGGGCGGGCGGATGGGAGGGTGGGAGGAGACAGCTAGAGGGTTAAGGAAGGGGAGGAGACAGCAAGGGCTGGCAAAATTGGGAGAATTCAATGTTAATGCCATCCGGACACAAGGTCCCCAGGCGGAATATGAGCTGCTGTTCCTCCAATTTCCGCTGTTGCTCACTTTGGCAATGGAGGAGACCCAGGACAGAGAGGTCGGATTGGGAATGGGAGGGGGAGTTGAAGTGCTGAGCCACCGGGAGGTCAGGTTGGTTATTGCGGACTGAGCGGAGGTGTTCGGCGAAACGATCGCCCAACCTACGCTTAGTCTCCCCGATGTAAATCAGCTGACACCTAGAGCAGCGGATGCAGTAGATGAGGTTGGAGGAGATACAGAGATGCTGCCTGATCCACTCACCTACCTTCATGTGAGCTTTGCCTTTCAAATTCAAGCCAATAGGTTTGGTTTAGTTAAATATATTTATTTGAATTGTGAAATCTTCATCAAAACAAAAAAAACAAACAAGACCAGATTTCCATACGTCCATTCGTAGATGACAGTGTTATCTGATGTAGAATGGTATAGTATACGTAAATACTCCAGCAAAAGTGCAGCATCGGAAACTGAAAGATGTAAATGAAAATGAGAGAGTGAAATAAAATATAGTGAAAGGCTGGGATAGATTGGATGTGGAGAGGATGTTTCCACTAGTGGGAGAGTCTAGGACCAGAGGTCATAGCAGCAGAATTAAAGGACGTTCTTTTGGGAATTGAGATGAGGAGAAATTTATTTTGTCCGTGGGTGGTGAACCTGTGGAATTCTTTGCCACAGAAGACTGTGGAGGCAAAGTCAGTGGATATTTTTAAGGAAGAGATAGATAGATTCTTGATTAGTTCGGGTGTCAGAGGTTATGGGGAGAAGGCAGGAGAATGGGGTTAGGAAGGAGAGATAGATCAGCCATGATTAAATGGCAGAGTAGACTTGATGGGCCGAATGGACTAATTCTACTGCTGCGAGGTTAATTCCAGGGATGGCGGGACTGCCATATGTTGATAGAATGGAGCGGCTGGGCTTGTACACTCTGGAATTTAGAAGGATGAGAGGGAATCTTATTGAAACATATAAGATTATTAAGGGTTTGGACACGCTAGAGGCAGGAAACATGTTGGGGGAGTCCAGAACAAGGGGCCACAGTTTACGAATAAAGGGTAAGCCATTTAGAAAGGAGATGAGTAAAAGCTATTTCACACAGAGAGTGCGAGTCTGTGGAATTCTCTGCCTCAGAAAGCAGTGGAGGCCGGTTCTCTGGATGCTTTCAAGAGAGAGCTAGATAGGGTTCTTAAAGATGGTGGAGTCAGGGGATATGGGGAGAAGGCAGGAACGGGGTACTGATTGTGGATGATCGGCCATGATCACTGACTGGAAGGGCCGAATGACCTATTCCTGCACCTACTGCCTATTGTCTATTCCCCCGCTCATGACCTTACTAAAGAAGCTTTGAACCAGTGAGATACTAACCTTCCTCTAGTTCATCAAGGCTGCTGACCTTCCCAAGTCCATCAATGTTGAAGATTAGGCGGACTCCCTGGGGAAGGTTGACGTTATCGGACAGGGTCCGGGTCAGGTCGGCGAGCAGGGCCTCGAAGGAGCGGAAGCGGTCACCGGAGATGGCGTAGACGATGCCCTTGAAGTAGCGATCGCCGTTGCGGTAGAAGCGGACCTTCTTGGCTTTCTTCTCGGTGGTGAGGGCCTGCAAGGTGCGCGTGCGGTAGAAGCTGCAGTGGGCGCTGTGGGTGGGGCTGGGCAGGCCGTTCATCCTGGTGCCCTTGGAGTAGCGAGACTTGTCCCGCTCGTCAAAGTGGCCAAAATCCAGCTCCTTGTCTTGGAACATGCTTCAGTCAACTGGACAGAGTGGTAGACCAACAGACCTGAAACACAACAAGGGTCATTGAGATCTAGAAAACATCCCGCCTACAGCCTCCACATGTCCCTGTGACAAGGGTCCCTTGGAGATCTAGAAAACAGAACATCCCTCAGCCTACAGCCTCATCTATGGAGCGACAACGTTTCGGGCCAAAAACCCTTCCAGACGTGAAGAAGGGTTTCGGCCCGAACGTGTCCTTCGCTCCATAGATGCTGCTGCAATGGAATTCTCTCCAGCTTTTTTGCTTCGATTCTCCAGCATCTGCAGTTCCCTCTTAAACACAGAACATAGTAGGCATTGACTATCAAAACGCATGAATAAATAAACTGATTAGTAACCAGATCATTACACCAATTTACACCACTTCCCGTCCACCAAGAACATGTTAAATGGGCAGATAAACCGAAGATAGAAACAAAATGCTGGAGTAACTCAGCGGGACAGGCAGCATCTCATAAGGTTATAAGGAATGGAAGTAGAATTAGGCCATTCGGCCCACCAGGTCTACTCCGCCATTCAATCATGGCTGATCTACCTCTCCCTCCTAACCCCATTCTCCTGCCTTCTCCCCATAACCTCTGACACCTGTACTGATCAAGAATCTATCTATCTCTGCCTTAAAAGTATCCACTGACTTGGCCTTCACATCCTTCTGTGACAAAGAATTCCACAGATTCACCCACCCTCTGACTCAAGAAATTCCTCCTCATCTTCTTCCTAAAAGAACGTCCTTTAATTCTGTGGCTGTGACCTCTGGTCCTAGACTCTCCCACAAGTGGAAACATCCTCTCCACATCTACCCTATCCAAGCCTTTCATTATTCTGTATGATGATACAGGTGATAAGAGTCACTGCCTCACAGCACCAGAGACCCAGATACGAGTTTGGCCGTTCTCCCTGTGAATGCGTAGGTTTTCTCCGGGTGCTCCAGTTTCCTCCCACATCCTAAAGAAGTGCAGTTTTGGAAGTTAATTGGCTATGGTAAAAATTGTCCCCTTGTGCGTGCAGGATAGCGCTAGTGTGCGGAGTGATCAATGGTCAGCACTGACTCGGTGGGCCGAAGGGCCTGTTTCCAGTCCACGCTGTATCTCCAAAGTCTAAAGTATGGCTTTTTGAGTCGGCGGCTCCTAATACATCTCTTCGATGGTTGGGAGGTCAGTACCCATGATGGATTGGCCAATGTCCACCATCCGCTGTTACCGCCTTCATTCCCGAGTGCTCTTCTGGACATTTAGAAACATAGAAACATAGAAATTAGGTGCAGGAGTAGGCCATTCGGCCCTTCGAGCCTGCACCGCCATTCAATATGATCATGGCTGATCATCCAACTCAGTATCCCGTACCTGCCTTCTCTCCATACCCCCTGATCCCCTTAGCCACAAGGGCCACATCTAACTCCCTCTTAAATATAGCCAATTAACTGGCCTCAACTACCCTCTGTGGCAGAGAGTTCCAGAGATTCACCACTCTCTGTGTGAAAAAAGTTCTTCTCATCTCGGTTTTAAAGGATTTCCCCCTTATCCTTAAGCTGTGACCCCTTGTCCTGGACTTCCCCAACATCGGGAACAATCTTCCTGCATCTAGCCTGTCCAACCCCTTAAGAATTTTGTAAGTTTCTATAAGATCCCCTCTCAATCTCCTAAATTCTAAAGAGTATAAACCAAGTCTATCCTGTCTTTCTTCATAAGACAGTCCTGACATCCTAGGAATCAGTCTGGTGAACCTTCTCTGCACTCCCTCTATGGCAATAATGTCCTTCCTCAATTTGTCTAACTTTCTTTGTGTTGGATGGAACTGCAGATGCTGGTTTAAACCAAAGACAGACACAAAAAGCTGGAATAACTCAGCGGGTCAGACAGCATCTCTGGAGAAAAGGACCAGGCATAGTCACCAGAGATGCCTTTTCTCCAGAGATGCCGTCCGACCGGCTGAGTAACTCCAGCTTTTTCTGTCTATCTAACTTTTTTTTAAATCATGTTCAAATTTAAAAGAAAAACTTCTTTGTTCTACCCTGCAAAATGTCATCTTGCGATTGAGAAAATTACAATTAACTCAATGGCTGGTGGGGAGATAAATTGGGGGGGGGGGGGGGGGAGGTTATTTCTAAGTGGTTTTGCTGCTGCGATGAAAGTGCTGAATTGAATGAGTGACAGGACTGAATCTCAGAGTGAATCTTAGTCTCAATTTTCAAACCTCAGGGAATTGGAGCAATCTCCAAGCTCTCTAGAGTATACCCGTCACATCCCCACCCACACTAGCCAGTCTAACATTACAATATCTCACATCTCTGATTCACCAACATTCATAAATAATTATTCACAGGACAATCAGGGACATCTTTGAATACGGATACACATCTGTACCCAGTGTCCATCATCCATTTATTCCCAAGATAGACACTAAAAGCTGGAGTAACTCAGCGGGACAAAACATCCCTTGAGAGAAGGAATGGGTGACGCTTTGAGTAGAGACCCTTCTCCAGTCTGAAGAAGGGTCTCGACCCAAAACGTCACCCATTCCTTCTCTCCAGAGATGCTGCCTATACCATTGAGTTACTCCAGCATTTTGGTTCTATCTTTGGTTTAATCAAGCATCTGCACTTCCTTCCCATCCAGCTGCGCCTCACGCTGGCTCGGCAAGGCCAGCGGCATAATCAAGGACGAGTCGCACCCTGGCCTCTCCCTCTTCTCCCATTTAGGCAAGAGGGTACAAAAGTGTGAAAACACACACCTCCAGATTCAGGGACAGTTTCATCCCAGCCGCTAGCTATGTCATTGGAGGCCGTCGGACAATCTTTGATTGGACTTTACCTTGCATTAAACGTTATTCCCTTTATCATGTATCTGTACAATGTGGATGACTCGATTGTAATCATGTATTGTCTTTCCGCTGACTGGTTAGCACGCAACAAAAGCTTTTCACTGTACCTCGATACATGTGACAATAAACTAAACTCAACAATTATTGGACATATGGACGCACATTTGCTAATAAACATAGACAATAAACTAACTACACATCTTGAAGATGTGTGCAATACAAAATATTGTATGTTCATCTCCCTCCACGGATGCTGCCTGACCATCCGAGTTTCCCCAGCTGTTTGAGTTCCAGCATCTGCAGTCCCTTTGTGTCTCCAAAAAGGTTTCAACCCTGAGTTTTATCTGATACAACACACATTAATCTGGACACAGAATTGCTCTCTCCAAAACAAAACGCCATTTCATGAACAGTATCTATTACAGTAATCCCACTTTAGCGGAAGAAAACCTTCATTTATTGTCCAGTCCCAAGGGCATTGGGTATATTTCACAGCACTAAGCAAGGAAGGCGGCAATTTGAAGTCAATGCCTTAGAGCACAGGAGGATGAGGGGTGATCTTATAGGGGTGCACAAAATCATGAGATCTCCAATTTTAAATACCCTCTCCTGTGCTCCCTCATCCCGCCCATTGCTCTCACTATCCTTCCCCCCTCCCACTTCCACCTAGATTCTTCCCAGATGGACATTTCACTCATCTGATGTCTCTTTTTCATCTCTAGCCTTTGTCATTTATTCCATCCATCAACCCCTGTATCCATCCATCACTCCCTAGGCTTTGCCCCCCCCCCCCCCCCCCCTGCTCTTTTTCAGCTTTCTTGCCCCAACTACAATCAGTCTGTAGATTCCCACTTCCCACAGATCACTAATTGGATTTTATTGGAACAGAATGCCCTTCTAACAACATTCCAGTGTCAATTCATAGTGAAAGGTTGGGTAATTAGTGAATTGGAAGCACAACTGTGGTCTTCCACTCACCAAACATGCAAAATGATATTCTGGGCGATATTACTTCCCATCTAAACTGGAAATGTTGGCCATAAGGTCATACGACGTGATAACAGGTTCTTTGGCCCAACTTGCACAGGTCGACCAACATGTCGCATCTACAATAGTCCCACATGGCTGCTTTGGGCCCCATATCCCTCTAAACCATACCAACCTCAAACCTATAGAGTGGTGAAAGGCCTGGATAGAGTGGATGTGGAGAGATGGATAAAATTCTTGATCAGTACGGGTGTCAGGGGTTTTAGGGGAGTGGGGGCTTAGGAGGGAGAGATAGATCAGCCATGATTGAATGGCGGAGTAGACTAGATGGGCCGAATGGCCTAATTCTGCTCCTATCACTTGTGAACTTGTGAAGAGATTGAATTTTTTTCACCTTGCATCACCGTGAGGAATGTGGAGGAGTCACTGTGGTGGATATTTATGTTAAAATGTGTTTTGTGTGTTGGACTTGGCAAATTAAATTCCTTGTATGTTGCAAAACATACTTGGCTAATAAAGTATAAGAGAATCATATTGTATCACTTATAGACTTATGAAACCAATCCTATCCATGTACCTATCCAAATGTTTTTTTAAATGTTGTGATAGTCCCTGCCACAACAACTTGCTCTGGGACCTCATTCCATACACCCACCACCCTTTGTGTAAAAAAATAATTTCAACTTTGTCTGGGATTTCCTTTTTATAAATAAAAAAAAAAAAGCAAAGAAGCAGATGCTAAAAATCCTGAAATAAAAACAGAACCTTGAAAACACTTAGCCGTTCAGGCAGCATCTGCGGAGGGAGAAAGTTGACATTTCATACAAGAGTCAAGAGTGTTTTATTGCCACATGTCCCAGACTGAACAATTACATTCATATGAATGACGCCTCAGAATAGAAAGGGGTAAATCAGTGTTAATAATATCCAGATAACCAAAACATCATCATTATTTCTTCCCAGCAATAATGGATTGTGTGTAGTTCTGGTCATCACACTAAAAGAAGGAAGTATTTAAACTAGGATGGATGCAGATAAGATTCACAATGATGTTACCTGGATTAGAGGACTCCAGGCAAATGTAGACACAAGGAACTGCAGATGCTTGCCTACAAAGAAGACACAAAGGTCCAGAATAACTCGGCAGGTCAGGCAGCATCTCGTGTTCTAACTATGGGTGCTGTCTGTACGGAGTTTGTACGTTCTCCCCGTGACCTGCGTGGGTTTTCTCCGGGTGCTCCGGTTTCCTCCCACAGTCCAAAGACGTGCACAGGTTTGTAGGCTAATTGGGTTGGTAATATTGTAAATTGTCCCTAGTGGGTGTAGGATAGCACTAGTGTGCGGGGTGATCGCTGGTCGGCGCGGACTCGGTGCTTCCTCACTGTATCACTAAACATGGATAGGCAACGTTTTTGGGTCGGGACCCTTCTTCAGATTGCATGATTGTCAAGAAAGTGTTTAATCATGTAGGAACGAATGGCAGATGCTGGTTTAAACTGAAGATAGACACAAAATGCTGAAGTAACTCAGCGGGTCAGGCAGCATCTCTGGAGAGAAGGAATGGGTGACGTTTCGGGTCGAGACCCTTCTTCAGTCTGATCATGCTCTAGGGGCTAGTGGAATCAAGGGATATGGGGAGAAGGCAGGCACGGGTTACTGATTGTGGATGATCAGCCATGATCACAAGGAATGGCAGTGCTGGCTCGAAGGGCCAAATGGCCTGCTCCTGCACCTATTTCCTATGTTTCTGTCACCCATTCCTTCTCTCCAGGGATGCTGCCTGACCCGCTGAGTTACTCCAGCATTTTGTGTCTATCTGGCGTTTCATTGTCAAATGTACCAAAAAAGGAACTTCTTACTTGCAGCAGCTCAAGAGGCCTCTGAACATCACGTAGAGATAATATATAATAAGCAAAAACGCAATAAATTCAATGAATGATTCAGAAAATTGCTGCATCTTTCAACTTGTGGTCAGAAGAAATAAATAGACTTCAATCCACAGCAAGATTTCATGGCCAAGAAGAGTGTTTTATTGTCATGCGTCTCAGATGGAACAATGAAATTCTTACTTGCAGCAGCACAGCAGAACATGCATCATAGTGCTCTGTAAATAATATATTAAACAAGGGGAAAAAAGTTATATATATATATAAATATAAATATAAATATATATATATATATATATATATATATATATATATATATATATATACATATATATATATATATACACACACATATATATATATACACACACACATACACATATATATATATACACACACACACACATATATATACACACACACACACATATATATATACACACACACACATATATATATATACACACACACACATATATATACACACACACACATATATACACACACACACATATACACACACACATATATATATACACACACACACACACATATATATATATATATATACATATATATATACACACACACACACATATATACACACACACACACATATACATATACACACACACACACACACATATATATACACACACACATACACACATATATATATATACACACACACACACATATCGCCCTTTCGACGAATACAATCAACCTGGCGTGCACAATCAAATAAGTTCAAGTAGAAAAAGTTGTCCTACAACTTTAGCACGTGCTCGACATACGCAAGAAGAAGAAGACCCACTCCTTCTCCCCAGATGCTGCCTGTCCTGCTGAGTATGTCTATCTTTGATTGTGTGTGTGTGGCTGTGTGCAGACAGACATACATATACACACACACGCGCGCATGCTTCCACACATATATGTACATATACACATACATGTATGGACGTGTGCATGTGTGTATGTACACACACACACACACACACACAATCACCAGTGCAGAGAGACCCACTTACTTCCAAATGACCATTAAAACCTCAAACATATAATGTGGTGCTGTGGATCCACAGAGACACCGCTCACTGAGATGTGGGCAATGTCAGGCTAATGCACTATAGGAGGGAGGGAGATAAGGATGGGGGGGGGGGGGGGGAGGAGGGGGGGAGAGGGGGGAGGAGGGGCGGGAAATGAGAGGGTGGGGGGGGGGATGGGGGGGAAGGAGGGGGGGGTGCAGAGGGAGGAGAGAGGGGGGGGAGGGAGGATGAGATGGGTGTAGTGGGGCGATGAGATTGGAGAAGATGAGAGTAGGGGGGGGGGGGATGAGAGGGGGGGAGAGAGGGGGGAGGGGGAGATGAGATGGGGGGGGATATGAGCATGGGGGAGGGGGAGGGGGGGAGGGGGAGGAGATGAGATGGGGAGGGGGGGGGGGGATGAGATGGGGGAGGGGGATGATATGAGGATGTGGGAGGGGGGGGGGGGGGAGATGTGGAGATGGGAGGAGGGGGGAGGGGGAGATGATGAGGATGGGGGAGGGGGAGGGGGATGAGAGATGAGATGGGGGGGGGGAGAGATGAGGATGGGGGAGGGAGGAGATGAGGATGGGGGAGGGGGAGAGATGTGATGGGGAGGGGGGAGATGTGATGGGGGGGGGGGAGATGGGGGAGGGGGAGGAGAGGGGAGATGAGATTGGGGGGTGTGGGGGGGGGGGGGGGGGGAGGAGGAGGGGGGAGTGGGGGGGTTGGAAATTCTGTTTTGAGGTGGGAGCCACGGTAACACCGATGAAGAGGCATGCAAGACATGACCCGCACGACACCAAATGTGACACAGACAGACAGACAGACAGACAGGCGGGGGAGGTACAACTAGTCCCTATATGACATCATCCAGTCTTTACAACAAAAAAAAATCTGCCTCAACCGGTATTTATTCCAGCCCCTGGCAGACCTTCAAAATTAACCAAATAGTGAAACAGGGTTACATATATATTGTGTGTGTGTGTGTGTGTGTGTGTGTGTGTGTGTGTGTGTGTGTGTGTGTGTGTGTGTGTGTGTGTGTGTGTGTGTGTGGGGGGGGGGGGGGGGGGGGGGGGGGGGGGTAAGTCCTTGCCCCCAGCAGAAACCTCCAACACTAACGGCAATTCTGACCTCATGGCTCTTTAGGTAACACAAGGATTTGAGGAGTGGCTACTCCTTGCAATGAAGACTGCATACATATATATACGGTGGGTATAACGGGAGGGATGAAAGAAAAGACATGATTTATAAAACTGCTGTGTAACGGTGGGGAATAAGCAGAGTGCAGAGCAAGACTCATACTTGTTAACAAAAGAGGCGACAAATAAAACATTAAAAAGCCCCGCGAACAGTTCCTGTCAAAGACGCACTAACAAAGGGATTACATGGATACGGTTTATCAGACGCCGGCTTGGTCCAGAAAGAAAGATGTGACTTTCACTTAAATAGGCGGATGATGCAAGATTAGATACAATTCCTCTTACAATTATGTAACATAAAATAAAAGAGTTGAAAGGCGGGGGAGAGAAGAGAGAGAGAGAAAGAGAGTATCATTGTTCCCAATTGCTACAATGGGCTGAATGGGAAATGTATCATTTTAATAGATACATTCGCAAAATAAAACACGGCGTTTTAAAACACCAGCCGTCTGCAAGGGAGCACGGCTTTGCTTTGTGGAACAGAATTTGGGGGAAAAAAACCTCACCGTCTCCATGAATCAATTCACATCGTGTCAATTTCTGTACTGCAGAACAGCAATCCCCAGCTCGATTTAAAAAAAAAAGTGTTCACACACCGTTACTCGCACGGAGAAATATACACATTACACACCCTGTCTTTTCATTATTTGTTAATGCAAAGAAGCCACTCACCAGAAACTGTGTATGGTAGGTGGGGTGTGGATGGATGCAGGCAGGCAGGCAGGCAGAGAGAGAGAGAGAGAGACAATTCAAGTCTGCTTTTGTTGTCTACGTTCCGGCAGCCAGACCCTCTACCGAGCAATAGAATGATTCTCCGGGTCCTAGCGCGAGTTTAGGTTGGTCTGAAACATCCCAGGGGGGTTCTTTACCCAATGCAAAACCCCACGCAGGCGTTCCCTCAACGAGAGGGTGGGGAGTGGCAGTTTGCTTAATATACACATCAAGCAGGAATACTCAAACAAGCCCACAGACCAACATACACAAAAGCAATCACATTGTGCACACACACATTTGCATACATGTATCCCTTCTTTATAGGTTCTTCCAATGCCAACAATGGACCATTGTGGGCTCCACCTTTCCTTTGGTCATCGGTGCGGGCTCTGATTTGTTCTGTACCTTTTAATGCTTTCCCCTCTCCCCTGACTCTCACTGCGTCCAGGTTCAGGAACAGCTTCTTCCCCACAGCCATCAGGCTATTAAATTCGCCACCAAACAAACTCTGAAATATAACAAAGTGTTTAAGAAGGAACTGCAGATGCTGGAAAATCGAAGGTAGACAAAAGCGCTGGAGAAACTCAGCGGGTGCAGCAGCATCTATGGAGCGAAGGAAATAGGCAACGTTCGGGACGAAACGTTGCCTATTTCCTTCGCTCCATAGATGCTGCTGCACCCGCTGAGTTTCTCCAGCATTTTTGTCTACCTTCTGAACTGTAACAGCCTAGTGCAGTTTCTCTGCTTATTGAAGTGTATATTGAACTGAACTGTTCTGTGTTTTTGTTTACAATATCCTGTTGTGCTGCAGCAAGCAAGAATGTCATTGTCCTATAGCAAAAGGATTTGAGTACAGGAGCAGGGAGGTTCTACTGCAGTTGTACAGGGTCTTGGTGAGACCACACCTGGAGTATTGCATACAGTTTTGGTCTCCAAATCTGAGGAAGGACATTCTTGCCATAGAGGGAGTACAGAGAAGGTTCACCAGACTGATTCCTGGGATGTCAGGACTTTCATATGAAGAAAGACTGGATAGACTCGGCTTGTACTCGCTAGAATTTAGGAGAATGAGGGGGGGATCGTATAGAAACTTGCAAAATTCTTAAGGGGTTGGACAGGCTAGATGCAGGAAGATTGTTCCCGATGTTGAGGAAGTCCAGGACAAGGGGTCACAGCTTAAGGGTAGAGGGGAAATCCTTTAGGACCGAGATGAGAAAAACATTTTTCACACAGAGAGTGGTGAATCTCTGGAACTCTCTGCCACAGAAGGTAGTTAAGGCCAGTTCATTGGCTATATTTAAGAGGGAGTTAGATGTGGCACTTGTGGCTAAAGGGATCAGGGGGTATGGAGAAAAGGCAGGTACAGGATACTGAGTTGGATGATCAGCCATGATCATATCGAATGGTGGTGCAGGCTCGAAGGGCCGAATGGCCTACTCCTGCACCTATTTTCTATATTTCTATGTTTCTATCTGGGACACATGACAATAAACTCTCTTGACTTGACTCGACCCAAAATGTCACCTATTCCTTATCTCCAGAGATGCTGCCTGCCCCGCTGAGTTACTCCAGCACTTTGTGTCTGTAGGAAAGGAACTGCAGATGCAGGCTTACACATACACACACGCGAGACCCTTCTTCAGACTGGGAGTCAGGGGAGAGGGAAACTAGAGGTGTGAAAGGGTCTGAAGAAGGGTCTCGACCCAAAACATTACCCATTCCTTCTCTCCAGAGATGCTGCCTGTCCCGCAGAATTACTCTTTGTGTCTAACTTCGATTTAAACCAGCATCTGCCTACTCATGTACAGGTATATATATATATAGAGGGAAACTAGAAGCGTGAAACGGCACAGAACAAATCATAGCCGGCACCGATGACCAAAGGTGGAGCCCACAATGGTCTATTGTTGGCATGGGAAGAGGCTATAAAGAAGGGATACATGTATGCAAATTTGTGTGTGTACAAGGTGTATATATATATATATATATATGCAAGATTTTCCAAATTCTGTTATATATGTAATGGCATATATATATACACTTTACAACTTTCTTTTATCATTTATTATGGATTTTACAAATTATGATACATTATCTGTTGAGCCGCTGCAAGTAAAAACATAGAAATATAGAAACATAGAAAATAGGTGCAGGAGGAGGCCATTCGGCCCTTCCAGCCAGCACCGCCATTCATTTTTATCATGGCTGATCGTTCCCAATCAATAACCCGTGCCTGCCTTCTCCCCATATCCCTTGACTCCACTAGCCCCTCGAGCTCTATCTAACTCTAGGGGCTGACCTAGCTCTATCTAACTCAGTAGTTCCCAACCTTTTTTTGGCCATGCCCCACCAAATCACCTGTAAAATCCTGATGCCCCCCCCCCCCCCATGTGATAATTCTTATCATTTAAAAAGTGAACTCCGTTTCAGCTGAAGAAGCTTAAAACGTCAATACCTTGGTTTAAACAAACTTCAAAAGAACATGGCATCCATGAAAAAGAAAAATGAAATAAACAAAAGACAGTTAAAGTTCTGAGCAAGAAATTACTAAAAAATTGTAAAATAAGGTTCTCCCATGCCCTCGCGCGCTTCGTGCGACGTGCATGAAGAGCGATGGCGCGGTGATTATGTAGTAACTACACAATAAAGACCTTTTTTACCCAAAAAAAATGATTTACTCAAAATAACATCTGAAACATAAACTACATATGTTTACCTGATGGAAAATCCAAAAAAATAAAAATTGAAAATTTGGACCCAGACCTCCTCAGTCGCGTTCAATTGCCCCCCTTAAAAATCAAATTGCCCCCCTGTGGGGCGTACGCCCCACGTTGGGAACCACTGATCTAACTCTATCTAAAGTAAGAATTTCATTGTTCTGTTTTGGGGCTTATGACAATAAAACACTCTTGACAAAGCAGCATAAGTATTCTTGATTAGTATGGGGGTAGACAAAAATGCTGGAGAAACTCAGCGGGTGAGGCAGCATCTCTGGAGCGAAGGAATAGGTGACGTTTCACGTCGAGACACTTCTTCAGACTGATGGGGGGGGGCGGGGTGGGAAAAAGAAAGGAAGAGGCGGAGACAGTGGGCTGTGGGAGAGCTGGGAGGGGGAAGGGAAGGAGGGAGAAAGAAGGGACTACCTGAAATTGGGGAAGTCAATGTTCATACCGCTGGGGTGTAAACTATCCAAGCGAAATATGAGGTGCTGCTCCTCCAATCTGCGGTGGGAGGGGTTAAGGAAAGAAGGCAGGAGAATGGGGTTAGGAGGCAGAGATAGATCAGCCATGATTGAATGGTGGAGTAGACTTGATGGGCTGAATGGTCTAATTCTGCTCCTATCACTTATGAACGTATCTGCAGAAAGGGAAACAGAGTTTGCATTTAAGATTGACCAGCTTTTATCAGGAACTTTGTTTCCAAAGTCTAATCTATTGGGTATTTGCCTTTATTAGATTAAATTCCATTATACTTTGCTGTTGCTATTCTGTGTGGAATCATCTATCATGATATTGCACAAGATAAACAAACAAAGCAAGACATAGAAAACTCAGCTGGTTAACTCTACCTTCAGAACAGCTATAGTTGATTTAATTCAAAATAATTCTCATGGGCTGGAATGATATTTGTCATAGAGTTATATCACATGCAAACAGGCCCTTCCAGCCAAGGAGACCATCTTAGCTAAGATGCCCCATTCTGCTCCCATCACTTATGACCTTATGAACCCGAGGCTCGGAAAATGGCGTAATCGGGCGGGAGCCGCTGGAGATGTTGGCCGCGAGGAGCGGGGGGGGGGGGTGGGAGGGTAAGGGTAAGCCGGGGTATTGCCTCCAGCGTCTTCAACGTCGGCAACAGGAGGTGCCCCCCGGGACACAGAGATGACTGGGTGAGGAGAGGAGAGGAGCTGATCAAGAGTCTGTCAATCTCTGCATTAAAAATACCCATTGACTTGGCCTCCACAGCTGCCTGTGGCATGAATTCCACAGATTCACCACCCTCTGATTCACCACCCTCTGGTGTTGGGGGGTGGGGGGGGGGGGGGGAGGTGTTGGGGGGGGTGGGGGGGGGGGGGAGACATCACTAATGAGAATCCATACTCCACATTTTCACATCTGGTTTCTTTGTTTTGTGTTCAGTCACTGCAACATTCCTTTAATTTTTCAGGGATTAATCTTGTTAAAAATAAATATGGACAAAATATGAGAAAAAAATATCTATCATTACTGCCCTACGCTGCTGTTGACATTTTAACCCCATGATATGTCGAAAATATCCTCAGCTGAACACAGCAACTTGTACAGGGAAGAGAGACACAAAATGCTGGAGTAACTCAGCGGGACAGGCGGCATCTCCGGAGAGAAGGAATGGGTGACGTTTCGGGACGAGACCCCGTCTTCAGACCCGAGACATTTTGTCCCGACCCGAAACGTCACCCATCCCTTCTCTCCAGAGATGCCGCCTGTCCCGCTGAGCTACTCCAGCTTTTAGTGTCTACCTTCGGTTTAAACCAGCATCTGAAGTTCCTTCTACAGGGGAGAGGTGGGCTTTGGGACCCTGGAGAGGCCGTAATGGACCAAACCTCTAAGAAATTGCAGTCCATCGATTTTGCAATGCAGGTGTGGCCTGATATCTAAAACCATTTACCACCATGTGTCAGATTTTCATCTCTAGTTTTAAACAGATTTACAATGGCAGAAATACATACAAGAAATATGCGTGCATTGTGTGAAATGCTAAGGGAACGTGTGTATTTTTTCCCACTGTGAAATATCTTACAAAGAATTCTCTGACTGCAGTGGCAGCAGCAGGGTTTTTCATTTTGTTTATTTGGTTTCAACCAACGAGGCCCTAAAGGGGTGGCGTTTCATTCACACAGCGATCAATATCTATTTAACCCCCCCAAAAAATACTGTTACTAGATAATGAAGGTATAATGGCATTGTCTGTATGTTTTCCTAACCATAAGATAGATGGCCCAACATTAACCTGTCTTTTAAATTAATTTATTGACATTTTTATTAGTTTTCTAAAGTCAAAGCCTCAGACTGTGGCTTTTAATCATTTCTTCCATTCTTTTAGAAACATAGAAACATAGAAAATAAGTGCAGGAGTAGCTGTTTTCTATGTTTCTATGTTTCTAAAAGAATGGAAGATATATCTTATATATATCTTTACATTTGTTTTCTTCTGTTTTCTCTTACTGTTTATATTCATGCCCTGTAGGTTTAGTTTAGTTTAGTTTAGAGATACAGCGTGGAAACAGGCCCTTCGGCCCACCGAGTCTGTGCCGACCAGCGATCCCCGCACACTAACACTATCCTACAGACACTAGAGACAATTTACATTTACACCACGCTAATTAACCTATAAACCTGCACGTCTTTGGGGTGTGGGAGGAAACCGAAGATCACAGAGAAAACCCACGCAGGTCACGGGGAGAACGTACAAACTCCGTACAGACAGCACCCGTAGTCGGGTTTGAACCCAGGACCCTGGAGCTATGAGGCAGTAACTCTACCGCTGCGCCACCGTGCTGGGTCTAGAACTAGGATCAGGAAATTCAGCTGAGGACATTGCTACCATTATGTGAACAATATCCCAAGTCACAGAAATATACCAAATAGTGAAAGGCCCGGATAGAGTGGATGTGGAGAGGATGTTGTCACCAGTGGGAGAGTGTAGCACTGGAGGGCACGGCCTCAGGATAAAATCAATCATTCTCTAGTGGCAGTGGAGAAGGGGGCTTTGCTGAAGCCAAGGTTGTGCCACAATCCGTCTCCATCTGCTCAGCGAACTCTCCGCATCCACTCACCATGACGGAACAGTGAGAAATCTATCATCGTGTGGAAACTAATGGCCCTGTCCCGCTGTACGAGTTCATCCCAAGAGCTCTCCCGAGTTTAAAAATAAATAAAACTCGTGGTAAGCACGGAGAATGAACGTACTGGGTACGTCGGAGCTCGGGGACGTCTCTTAGCGGCTCGTAACGCTAACGGCAGGTACTCGGGGAGACTCGCTAACGGCAGGTAAGCACGGGAAGACTCGTGAAGATTTTTCAACACATTGAAAAATGTCCACGAGAGCCCCGAGTACCACGCTTTTGATTTTTTTTTTCAACTCGGGAGAGCTCTTGAATGAACTCGCATCGTGGGACAGGGCCATTACTATATCAGTGTTCACATTTGTTAAAAGAAGTAAAAAAGTATCAATGTGAGAGCTTCGTTGAAACATTCCAAAGTAACCAGCACGGTGGCGCAGCGGTAGAGTTGCTGCTTCACAGCGCCAGAGACCCAGATTTGATTCTGACTACGGGTACTGTCCGTACAGAGTTTGAACGCTCTCCCTGCGTGGGTTCTCTCCAGGATCCTCGGTTTCCTCCCACACTCCAAAGACGCACAGGTTTGCAGATCAATTGGCTTGGTATAAATGTAAAATTGTCCCTCGTGTGTGTAGGGTAGTGTTATTGGTGGGGAATAGCTGGTTAGTGTGGACTCGGTGGGCCAAAGGGCCTGTTTCTACGCTGTATCTCTAAACCAACCTAAACCTGGGTCTCTGGAGGTGGAAGGCAGCAAATGCTGCTGAGACACTGTGCCAGCCTTGAGTCAGGGAAAATAAAAATCTGGTCACTGCATGTTCAAAAGCCAAGACTTATAAACCTATCTTTCATAATATTGATAGACCTTGTGACTACATCATTTTAAAATTTATTAAAGAAGTAAAAAAGTTAAAGTGTGAGTGCTTCTCCGCAACATTTCAAAGTGTTTCAGATAATAAATGGCATTGTCAGAATCTTTCTCCCACTGGTACTCATCTCGGAGAACATTATGTTTTATTACCATTGGCAGCAGGATGACGCAGTATCATCTAAACATTAATCTCTTGCATTTATTGGGAAGTACCTCCGATCCCCATCACTAACTCTGATATATAGTCAGAGGGTGGTGAATCTGTGGCCACAGAAGGCTGTGGAGGCCAAGTCAGTGGATATTTTTAAGGCCGGGATAGATAGGCAGAATTAAAGAACGTTCTTTTAGGAAATTAAAAATTGGCAATTTTATTGGCCAAGTATGTACACATACAAGGAATTTGCCTTGGTGCTCCGCTCGCAAGCAACAACACAATGGCAATTAAGAATTACACTTAAAACATTAAACATCAATAACAAAACATTACAAGAAGACGAGGAGGAATTTCTTTAGTCAGACGGTGGTGAATCTGTGGAATCCTTTGCCACAGAAGGCTGTGGAGGCCAAGTCGGTGGGTATTTTTAAGGCAAAGATAGATAGATTCTTGATTAGTGCGGGTGTCAGGGGTTATGGGGAGAAGGCAGGAGAATGGGGTTGGGAGTGAGAGATAGATCAGTGTGATTGAATGGCAGAGTAGACTCGATGGGCCGAATGGACTCATTCTGCTCCTATGACTTTATGAACTTATATATACAGCCGGAGGTCCCACCTTGGAAGGGTCATGAGCTCATTAAAATCTGACCACACATCATTAAATCCATCCCACACACTGACAATCATCGGAATTGGAGCAAGGCGGTTCGTTCGGCCTGTTGCCTTTATCATTGATACTTTTTTGCATATCTTTCATTCATTTCTTCTATACTTCTCCATATGGCCGTCTATATCTCTCATTTCCCTCTCCCCTAACTCACAGTCTGAAGAGGGGTCCTGACCCGAAACATCAACTCTCTGTGTTCTCCAGAGATGCTGCCTGACCCGCTGAGCTACTCCAGCACCTTATGTCTTTGTCTAAGGCTATTTCAAGTGTCGGACATCACGTTTAATTGTAAACCGAGTTTCATACACTATGTCCATGAAATCTCTTCACATGTCAACACCTACAGCTCCTGACTCCACTCTTCCCTGAGATCACCTGCTGTTTTAATGTTTCCGGATGGTAAGAATATTGTCTTCTCTCAAAAACAAATGTAGTGTACTTCATTGTCTGTGATGTAATGAGAGAATGTTAAATTGTTTTTTGTACTCCTATATACCGGCGAGACCAAGCGCAGGCTTGGCGATCGTTTCGCTGAACACCTCAATTCAGTCCGCCTAAACCTACCTGATCTCACGGTTGCTAAACACTTTAACTCCTGTCTGAAGAAGGGTTTCAGCCCGAAACGTTGCCTATTTCCTTCGCTCCATAGATGTTGCCTCGCCCGCTGAGTTTCTCCAGCATTTTTGTCTGCTTTAATTCCCCCTCCCATTCCCACACCGACCTTTCTGTCCTGGGCCTCCTCCATTATGGTAAATGGTAGGGAATTGAAGAATACAGTTGAACAGAGGGATCTGGGAATAACCGCGCATAGTTCCTTGAAGGTGGAATCTCATATAGATAGGGTGGTAAAGAAAGCTTTTGGTATGCTAGCCTTTATAAATCAGAGCATTGAGTATAGAAGCTGGGATGTAATGTTAAAATTGTACAAGGCATTGGTGAGACCAAATCTGGAGTATGGTGTACAATTTTGGTCGCCCAATTATAGGAAGGATCTCAACAAAATAGAGAGAGTACAGAGGAGATTTACCAGAATGTTGCCTGGGTTTCAGCAACTAAGTTACAGAGATAGGTTGAATAAGTTAGGTCTTTATTCTCTGGAGCGCAGAAGGTTAAGGGGGGACTTGATAGAGGTCTTTAAAATGATGAGAGGGATAGACAGAGTTGATGTGGACAAGCTTTTCCCTTTGAGAATAGGGAAGATTCAAACAAGAGGACATGACTTCAGAATTAAGGGACGGAAGTTTAGGGGTAATATGAGGGGGAACTTCTTTACTCAGAGAGTGGTAGCGGTGTGGAATGAGCTTCCAGTGGAAGTGGTGGAGGCAGGTTCGTTGGTATCATTTAAAAATAAATTGGATAGGCATATGGATGAGAATGGAATGGAGGGTTATGGTATGAGTGCAGGCAGGTGGGACTAAGGAAAACAAAGTTGTTCGGCACGGACTTGTAGGGCTGAGATGGCCTGTTTCCGTGCTGTAATTGTTATATGGTTATATGGTTATATGGTCAGAGTGAGGCCCAGCACCAAATTGGAGGATCAGCTCCTCATATTTCGCTTGGGCAGCTTACACCCCAGGGGTATGAACATTGACTAACTTCAAGTAGCCCTTGCTTCCCCTCTCTCTCCATTGCTCCCCCATGCTAGTTCTCCGACTAGTTTCAATGTCCTCCTGATTAAATTTTACTGTTTGTGTGCCTCGTTGTCACCTTCCCCCTCAGCCAACAACGGACCATTCTACAATTCCTTTTTTGAAATCCTCTGCTTTGATCTGTCGTTTTCACACCTTACCCTTCTACCGTATATCTCTAGACTCCCTCTGCCGTGACTCTCGGTCTGAAGAAGGGTCTCGACCCGAAACGCCACCAGAGATGGGGTCTGTCCCGCTGAGTTACTCCAGCTTTTTGTGCCAATGCCGGGTTTTGGTTGCAGTGGCCACAATGTACGTTAGCAATAACTAAAGGAGATAAGATATGTAAAATTCATCCAAAATAGCGAGCCAAACACCCTCTCTTCCCCCCCCCCTCCCCTCCCTTCCCTGTGCCCCACCTAGGTGCAAACCCATTCTACCAGTATCCAGTCCCCCTTTCCCCATCCCATTGCTCACTTCCATCTATCTCCTTTCCTCTGGCTTCACAATTCACTCACCTTCTCTCCTTATCTGAAATCATTTTGTCTGCTTTTTCAAAAACCTCTGGTCTTTGTCCACACATCTGCCAATGCAAACCCCCTCACCTGCATCTACCTATCACTTATTGTCACCGTCCCCTTCGATCTACATCCCTTCCTCTGGCCTCACAATTCATGTCTCCCTTCCTTAACTCCTCCATCCTTTTGTCTCATTTTCATCTCTGGCCTTTGTCCATCCATCCGCCCTCAATCCCCCCTCACCTGTATCCACCTCTCACTTGCCTGGCTTTGTCCTGCTACCACCTCCCTTTTCTAGCTTTCTTCCCCTTACTACAATCAGTCTGAAGACCCCAACCCAAAACGTTGCCTATCCAATTCATTTACAATTCTGCTTGACCCGCTGAGTTACTCCAGCACTTTGTGTTTTGTTTGAAATTCCAGCTTCTGCAGTTCCTTGTTTCTTCGTAGACACAAGGTTCGTCACCGATCCATCGTCACCGAAAGGCACGGTGGCGCAGCGGTAGAGTTGCTGCCTCACAGCGCCGGAGACCATGGTTCAATCCTGACCACGGGTGCTTGTCTGTATTTCCGTTCTCCCCGTAACCTGCGTGGGTTTTCTCCAGGTGCTCCGGTTTCCTCCCACGCTCCAAAGACGCGCAGGTTTGTAGGTTAACTGGCTTGGTACAATTGGAAATTGTCCCCATTGTGCGTGTAGTAGGCTAGCGTTAGATAATAGACAATAGGTGCAGGAGTAGGCCATTCGGCCCTTCAATCCAGCACCGCCATTCAATGTGATCGTGGCTGATCATCCCCAATCAGTACCCTGTTCCTGCCTCCTCCCCATATCCCCTGACTCCTCTATCTTTAAGAGCCCTATCTAGCTCCCTCTTGAAAGTATCCAGAGAACCCGCCTCCACCGCCCTCTGAGGCAGAGAATTCCACAGACTCACCACTCTCTGTGTGAGAAAGTGTTTCCTCTTCTCCGTTCTAAATGGCTTACCCCTTATTCTTAGTGCGCGGGGGTCGCTGGTCGGCGTGGACTCGGTGGTCGGAAGAGCCTGTTTCCGCGCTGTATCTCTAAACTAAACTAAACTAGAGAAGCAATGAAGCTTGACCCGCTGAGTCACTCCAGCGCTTTGTGTTATCCTTGGTTCTTTATTTAGTCACATTTGTATACCGGAGATGTAACTGTGGATTTGAATCAGGGCAGTGCTCTGATAAGTGTCAGGACACATGAGATAACATTTATAAGGATGCAAATGACCAATGAACCATCAAAGGGGAAGCTTGCTGTGGCATTTGGGGTTTTGTTCCTTCCTGGTTTGTTGTGTTCTTTAACTAAATTTGTTTCTTAGAATATTAAAATGATCCCAGTCCTGTGTTACAGAGATAGGTTGAATAAGTTAGGTCTTTATTCTCTGGAGCGCAGAAGGTTAAGGGGGGACTTGATAGAGGTCTTTAAAATGATGAGAGGGATAGACAGAGTTGATGTGGACAAGCTTTTCCCTTTGAGAATAGGGAAGATTCAAACAAGAGGACATGACTTCAGAATTAAGGGACAGAAGTTTAGGGGTAACATGAGGGGGAACTTCTTTACTCAGAGAGTGGTAGCGGTGTGGAATGAGCTTCCAGTGGAAGTGGTGGAGGCAGGTTCATTGGTATCATTTAAAAATAAATTGGATAGGCATATGGATGAGAAGGGAATGGAGGGTTATAGTATGAGTGCAGGCAGGTGGGACTAAGGGAAAAAAGATGTTCGGCACGGACTTGTAGGGCCGAGATGGCCTGTTTCCGTGCTGTAATTGTTATATGGTTATATGGTTATATGGTCAGAGTGAGGCCCAGCACCAAATTGGAGGAACAGCTCCTCATATTTCGCTTGGGCAGCTTACACCCCAGGGGTATGAACATTGACTAACTTCAAGTAGCCCTTGCTTCCCCTCTCTCTCCATTGCTCCCCCATGCTAGTTCTCCGACTAGTTTCAATGTCCTCCTGATTAAATTTTACTGTTTGTGTGCCTCGTTGTCACCTTCCCCCTCAGCCAACAACGAACCATTTTACAATTCCTTTTTTGAAATCCTCTGCTTTGATCTGTCGTTTTCACACCTTACCCTTCTACCGTATATCTCTAGACTCCCTCTGCCGTGACTCTCGGTCTGGAGAAGGGTCTCGACCCGAAACGTCGCCAGAGATGGGGTCTGTCCCGCTGAGTTACTCCAGCTTTTTGTGCCAATGCCGGGTTTTGGTTGCAGAGGCCACAATGTACGTTAGCAATAACTAAAGGAGATAAGATATGTAAAATTCATCCAAAATAGCGAGCCAAACACCCTCTCTTCCCCCCCCCCCCTCCCTTCCCTGTGCCCCACCTAGGTACAAACCCATTCTACCAGTATCCAGTCCCCCTTTCCCCATACCATTGCTCGCTTCCATCTATCTCCTTTCCTCTGGCTTCACAATTCACTCACCTTCTCTCCTTATCTGAAATCATTTTGTCTGCTTTTTCTTAAACCTCTAGTCTTTGTCCACGCACCTGCCAATCCAAACGCCCTCACCTGCATCTACCTATCACTTATTGTCACCGTCCCTTTCGATCTACATCCCTTCCTCTGGCCTCACAATTCATGTCTCCCTTCCTTAACTCCTCTACCCTTTTGTCTCATTTTCATCTCTGGCCTTTGTCCATCCATCCGCCCTCAATCCCCCCTCACCTGTATCCACCTCTCACTTGCCTGGCTTTGTCCTGCTACCACCTCCCTTTTCTAGCTTTCTCCCCCTTACTACAATCAGTCTGAAGACCCCAACCCAAAACGTTGCCTATCCAATTCATTTACAATTCTGCTTGACCCGCTGAGTTACTCCAGCACTTTGTGTTTTGTTTGAAATTCCAGCTTCTGCAGTTCCTTGTTTCTTCGTAGACACAAGGTTCGTCACCGATCCATTGTCACGAAAGGCACGGTGGCGCAGCGGTAGAGTTGCTGCCTCACAGCGCCGGAGACCATGGTTCAATCCTGACCACGGGTGCTTGTCTGTATTTCCGTTCTCCCCGTGACCTGCGTGGGTTTTCTCCAGGTGCTCCGGTTTCCTCCCACGCTCCAAAGACGCGCAGGTTTGTAGGTTAACTGGCTTGGGAAGCTTGCTGTGGCATTTGGGGTTTTGTTCCTTCCTGGTTTGTTGTGTTCTTTAACTAAATTTGTTTCTTAGAATATTAAAATGATCCCAGTCCTGTGTTACAGAGATAGGTTGAATAAGTTAGGTCTTTATTCTCTGGAGCGCAGAAGGTTAAGGGGGGACATGATAGAGGTCTTTAAAAAGATGAGAGGGATAGACAGAGTTGACGTGGACAAGCTTTTCCCTTTGAGAATAGGGAAGATTCAAACGAGAGGACATGACTTCAGAATTAAGGGACAGAAGTTTAGGGGTAATATGAGGGGGAACTTCTTTACTCAGAGAGTGGTAGCGTTGTGGAATGAGCTTCCAGTGGAAGTGGTGGAGGCAGGTTCATTGGTATCATTTAAAAATAAATTGGATAGGCATATGGATGAGAAGGGAATGGAGGGTTATGGTATGAGTGCAGGCAGGTGGGACTAAGGGAAAAAAAGTTGTTCGGCACGGACTTGTAGGGCCGAGTTGGCCTGTTTCCGTGCTGTAATTGTTATATGGTGATATGGTTATATGGTGTTGAATATTTTTTTAAACTAATCCATTCTGCCACTGATTTTGATAACAGTAATATCCTCCTCTTTTTTTCCAGAGGAGTTTATTATACAGACTTCAGACTTTAGAAATACAGCGTGAAAACAGGCCCATCGGCCCACCGAGACCGTGCCGATCAGCGATCCCCCCCATACACAAAAACGACCACGACACACACTGGGGACAATTGTACATTTTATACCAAGCCGATGAACCTACAAACCTGTACGTCTTTGGAGTGCGGGAGGAAACCGGAGCGCCCGGAGGAAACCCACGCAGGTCACGGGGAGAACGTACAAACTCCGTACAGACAGCACCCGTAGTCGGGATTGAACCTGGGTCTTTTACGCTATAAGGCAGCAACTCTACCCGCTGCGCCATTATACTGCCCCAACATTGGACATCAACGTAGCTGGAAACTCCATCGCAGAAGGATCCCGACCCGAAATGTTGTCTATCCATGTTAGAACACAGAACATAGAACAGTACAGTACAAGAACGGGTCCGTCAGCCCACAATGCTTGTGTTGAACATGATGCCAAGCTGAGCTTATCTCCTCTGCCTATACATGATCCGTCTCCCTCTAATCTCTGCACTTCCGTGTGCCTATCTAAAAGCCTATGAAACACCACTATCATGTCTGCCTCCACCACCACCCCTGGCAGCGCGTTCCAGGCACCCACCATATCTCCATTAAACTTTTCCCCCTCACCTTAAAACTACCCCACCCTGAGGAAAAGGTTCCGGCTGCAGGCCTCTCGATGCCGCTCATAACTCCCCACAGATGCTGCCTGACCTGCTGAGTTCTTCCAGCACTTTGGCTTTTTTTTGTAGAAACAAGCAATTGCAGACGCTGGTTTATAAAAAAAAAGACGCATAGTGTTGGAGTAATTCAGTAATTCAAGTCTGAAGAAGCGTCCCGACCAGAAACGTCACCTATCCATGTTCTCCAGAGATGCTGCCTGACCCGCTGAGATTTTTTAGGTGACTGGCGGCGATTATGACAATGGAATTCACCGTTCAGCACCGGCGCCAACCTACGTCATCCTGGCGGCAACCTACGACAACACCTACGTCAAGTTACGCTCATTGGGGGCAAACGCACTGTCACCGCTGTCGACGAAAAAATTTCAACATCTTGAAAATCCAACGGCGACCAGAAAGATGCTACGACTCTTTGGGCGACTGAGGAGACTATACCCTCACGACCATACCCGGCGACCATGTGGCGATAGCCTAGACGCCTAAAAAATCGCCTAAGTGGGACAGGCCCTTTACTCCAGCACTTTGTATCTTTTGTTACTCAGGTTCAAGTTCTGCTGAGTCCACTGCCATCTGCTGGCCCTATTGATAAACTGCCGCTGCAAAGCAGGTTCCCAGGTTCTGTGTCTCTGCGAATCAATGATGCCTCCTGCAAATTGTAACCATATTTCGGTGCACTGGTCTATATCAAGTAGATTGATATCAGAAACAGGCAAAACCCAAGATGGCATCTTTCAATAAAACACTGCAATGCAGCATTTAACTCAAAAAAGACACATTTGAAAACATTTGAAATGATTCCTACCCAGTCTGTGCAGACATCGATTGAAAGATAAATGAATCTAATTTCATACAGATATGACAATTTCCCTCTTGAGCTGTGATGCTGCTGATTTGGCAAATGATATTTAACTCATTGACAAGCTGCTAAAGGGCCTGTCCCACTTTCCCGAGTGACATGAATTCTCCTGAGTCAAACTCGGAGATTGTCTGTAGCGAGTCCTTAGGAGGCCGTAGGAGTCCGTAGATAGTTCGTAGCGGCTCGTTATACCAGCCGTTAGTACTCGGGACATCAGATAAGTCAGGACGTTTTTTCAGCATGTTGAAAAATGTCCACAAGTAAAAGAAATAGCCCCGAGTACCTACGGCCGGGATCTCCGAGTTTGAATCAAGGGGGAAACTCGGGAGAATTCATGAGTAACTCGGGAAAGTGGGACAGGGCCTTTAAGGGTTGCAGAGAGAGAGGGAGGTAGTTAGGGGAGAGGCTGTTATTTGTAAGGAGATGGGACAGGAGACGGGCACAAAATGCCGGAGTAACTCTACGGGTCAGGCAGCATCTCTGGAGAAAGGGAATGGGTGACGATTCAGGCCAGGGCCCTTCCTCAGTGCCATCGATGTTTTCCAGAGATGCTGCCTGACCTGGTCAGTCACTCTGGCACTTGGGTCTTTTTTTGGTTTGGAAACATAGAAACATAGAAAATAGTGCAGGAGTAGGCCATTCGGCCCTTCGAGCCTGTACCGCCATTCAATATGATCATGGCTGATAGTTTAGTTTAGCTTAATTTAGTTTAGTTTAGTTTGTTATTGTCATATCCACCAAGGTTCAGTGAAAAGCTTTTGTCCCATCAACTTTTCAGTGAAAAGCATGCAGTCCCATCAAAGAAAAAACATTCTTTTCAGTCACGGGCGGTCACGGTGGCGCAGCGGCAGAGTTGCTGCCTTACAGCGAATGCAGCGCCGGAGACACGCTCACGGGTGCTGTCCGTAGAGGAGTTTGTACCTTCTCCCCGTGACCTGCGTGGGTTTTCATCCGAGATCTTCGGTTTCCTCCCACACTCCAAAGACGTACAGGTTTGTAGCTTAATTGGCTTGGTAAATATAAAATAATTGTTCCTAGTAGGATAGTGTTAGTGTGTGGGGATCGCTGGTCGGCGCGGACCCGGTGGGCCGAAGGGCCTGTTTCCGTGCTGTTAACTAAACTATACATGATTACAATTAAGCTGTCCGCAGTGTACAATGGTACAACATTTAGTGCAAAGATGTAACATTGAAGTCCCATTAATAATTCCAATAAAGGTTAATGAAATAGAGTTCAAAGATCTCCAATGAGGTGTTGGAAGGAACTGCAGATGCTGGTTTAAACCAAAGACAGACACAGAATGCTGGAGTAACTCAGCGGGACAGGCAGCATCTCTGGAGAGAGGAATGGTTGATGTTTCGGGTCGAGACCCTTCTTCAGATTGATGTCAGGGGAGAGGGAGACACAGAGATAAGGAAGGGTTAAGTGTGAAAACATGGAAAAAGGACCTGTGATCCGGGTGAGGTGGATGAGAGGTCAGGACCACACTCTGGCCATTGAGACTTCAGTTGCCTGATAACAGTTGGGAAGAAACAGTCCATGAATCTGGAGGTGTGCGTTTTCACACTTCTGTACCTCTGAGAAAAAACAGCATCTGTAGTTGCGTGTGTCTAGTATTTAACTCGGCATGTTTGATCCTTGCAAAAACAATTGTAAGATGTTTGAAGCGGGGTCCAGACCCAAAACGTTGACTGGACACAGTAGTGGAGTTGCTGCCTTACAGCGCCAGAGACCCAGGTTCGATCCTGACTACGGGAGCAGTTTTTGTACAGAGTTTTTGTCCGTTCTCCCTGTGACCTGCGTGGATTTTTTCCAGGTGCTCCGGTTTCCTCCCACATTCCAAAGACATTGCAAGGTTGCAGGTGAATTGGCTTGTGTAAATTTTCCCTAGTGTGCAGGATGGAACTGGTGCACGGGTGATCGCTGGTCGGCGCGGACTCGGATTGATTCCATGCTGTCTTCCAAAACTAAACTAAACTAAAATAAACTAAACTAAATTACCCATGTCCTCCAGAGATGCTGCCTGGCCTGCTGAGTTACTCCAGCACTTGGTGTTTCACTTAAGTAAGATATAAATGGCCTTTGAAAGAGCATTTCTGTTTTCTGCGTCCAACATTGATGGTATCTCCACACTTATTTTGGAGCTAAGCCAAGGGTTTGTAAATATTGTAGTGGCACCATACGTGGTGAATATAGGTGAGACGTCAGGTCAGTTCAAAGAGTCATTTATTCAGTGGTGACACGTTAGGTGGTGCGCTAACTATAATACAATGTTGCTGGAGCTGAGCTAGGTTGTTAACTCGGGCTCAGCTACCTGTCGACTCCTCAAGGTCTCGCGGTGAGAGGCCGTTAGCCCATGACGTCACGTGCCCGCCCTCGTATCTCCTGACGAGGGTTCGCGCATGAGTGGCCCGTGTTTAGGCTGACGCCACAATATCTTGAAAAATTGTTGCCTTCTTGTGTAAAGCTTTTAAGAGAATATAAAGGATGGTTATTTATATCCAGCAAGCCATCTCAGATTCTTTCTGGGGTGAGATCTCTGGTGGGAACCGAACTTGGTTTTGGGTAATTCAAAGATCAAACACTGGCCGTTTGGTCGGTATTACTGTGACGGTATTCACTATGAGTGGCCGCGGTCTTGTAGCCTGTCTGTAGTAAATCTCCCTCCTTGGCAAACTCTCCCGACCCCACCTCTGGCACATTGCCTTCATTTACAAGGGTTTTCTGTTTCCGGCACATTCTATTTTCCAGCCCTGCTTGTTTTCCCACGATGGCCAGCTCCACAAACGAGTGTGGTCCTTCCTGTAAGGAACAGGAGCAGCGTACATGTTACGGAGTCACAGAGTGATACAGCGTGCAAACAGGCCCTTCGGCCCATCTTGCCCACGTCGACCAACAAGTCCCAGCTGCACTAGGCCCACCTGCCTGAGTTTGGCCCATCTCCCTCCAAAGCTATCCTAAGATTGTTCCCGATGTTGGGGAAGTCCAGGACAAGGGGTCGCAGCTTAAGGATAAGGGGGAAATCCTTTAAAACCGAGATGAGCAGAACTTTTTTCACACAGTGAATCTCTGGAACTCTCTGCCACAGAGGGTAGTTGAGGCCAGTTGATTGGCTATATTTAAGAGGGAGTTAGATGTGGCCCTTGTGGCTAAGGGGATCAGGGGGTATGGAGAGAAGGCAGGTACGGGATACTGAGTTGGATGATCAGCCATGATCATATTGAATGGCGGTGCAGGCTCGAAGGGCTGAATAGCCTACTCCTGCACCTAATGTCTATGTTTCTATGTTTCTATCTATCCTGTGACCGCTTGGGTTTTCTCCGGGTGCTCCGGTTTCCTCCCACACTCCAAAGACGTTTGTAAGTTAATTGGCTTCGGTGAAACTAGTGTGTAGGTTAGTGCTGGTGTACGAGGGTGATCACTGGTCGATGGGCTGAAGGGCCTGTTTCCACACTATACCTCTAAAGTCTGCAGGCCATGTGGTGGCTGCTGTTAATCATGGCAGATGCTACATAACCGTAGAAATATAATGAGTTTTAATTATATTGGCAGCACGGTGGCGCAGCGGTAGAGTTGCTACCTTACAGCGCCGGAGGCCCGGGTTCGATCCCGACTATGGGTGCTCTCTGTGCGGAGTTTGCACGTTCTCCCCGTGACCTGCACAGGTTTTCTCCAAGATCTTCGGTTTCCTCCCACACTACGAAGATGTGCAGGTGTGGAGGTGAATTGGCTTGGTGTAAACTCACTGTAAGTCCCACTAGGGATAATGTTTACATTTACACCAGGCCAATTAACCTACAAACCTGTACGTCTTTGGAGTATTGTATATCTTTATTGTCATTTCCTGAGTATTCACAAACCCAGAGGAAACAAAAAAACGTTGCTCAACCAGTGTCCATTCAGTGTGCATTAAAAATAAATAGAAATAAAAATACATGTATCATGAACAAATTTAACACTCTACTAAACATTCAACAGGCGTTCCGATCGGCAGCGGCACAACAGTGGCTCTGCTGCAGTGTGTCGAGGTTGGTGGTTGGTGCGCGATACTTTGGCAGGGGGCAAAGTCCATTTAGCAGTCTTATAGCCTGTGGAAAGAAGCTGAGGAGCATCCTGCTGGTTTTGCAGCTAATGCTCCTGTACCTCTTCCCAGATGGCAGGATGGAGAAAATGTCATGCGATGGGTGGTAGGGGTCTTTGATGATGGAGATGGCTCTGCTGGCTCTGCTGTGTGGGAGGAAACTGAAGATCTCGGAGAAAACCCACGCAGGTCACGGGGAGAACGTGCAAACGCCGTACAGACAGCACCCGTAGTCAGGATCGAACCCGGCTCTCTGGCGCTGGAAGCGCTGTGAGGCAGCAACGGAGGGATATGGGTCATGTGCAGACAGGGGAGATTAGCTGAACTTGTTTGGAGCAGACACTGCGGGCCAAAGTGCATGTTCCTGTGCTGTACTGTTCTATGTTTTACCCACGACCTGTATCTGACTGACTCATGACTGGGAGCCTGTAAGAAGCATCAGATGTGGCTGCTGCTGTAGTGAAAAAGCCCGCTACTTATACACCGGCCCGTATCACAGGGAGACTAATCAGTGAGGTCCCACAAGGTTTACACTACCACAGCAGAAGTCATCTGTTCAGAATTCCGCACATCCCTTGGATTTGAAGAAACTATCAAATCTCACATTTGCAGTCACAAAAAAGCTGGAGAAACTCAGCGGGTGCAGCAGCATCTATGGAGCGAAGGAAATAGGCAACGTTTCGTCCCGAAACGTTGCCTATTTCCTTCGCTCCATAGATGCTGCTGCACCCGCTGAGTTTCTCCAGCTTTTTTGTGTACCTTTTCGATTTTTCAGCATCTGCAGTTCAGATTCAGATTCAGATTCAGATTCAGATTCAATTTTAATTGTCATTCTCAGTGTACAGTACAGAGACAACGAAATGCATTTAGCATCTCCCTGGAAGAGCGACATAGCAAATGATTTGAATAAATAATAAATAATAATAAGTGTCCGGGGGGGGGGGGGTGGTGGTGATTGGCAGTCACCGAGGTACGTTGTTGAGTAGAGTGACAGCCGCCGGGAAGAAGCTGTTCCTGGACCTGCTGGTTCGGCAACGGAGAGACCTGTAGCGCCTCCCGGATGGTAGGAGGGTAAACAGTCCATGGTTGGGGTGAGAGCAGTCCTTGGCGATGCTGAGCGCCCTCCGCAGACAACGCTTGCTTTGGACTGACTCAATGGAGGGGAGCGAGGAACCGGTGATGCGTTGGGCAATTTTCACCACCCTCTGCAATGCCTTCCGGTCGGAGACAGAGCAGTTGCCATACCATACTGTGATGCAGTTCCTTCTTAAATACTCACGTTTGTAGTCAATGCCTACTATGGTCTATTGTGCTGAAGCAAAGCAAGAATTTAATTGTCCTAACACATGACAATAAACTCACTGGAATTTGAACTTGTTCATCCTGAGAAATAGAGTCAATGAGTCATAGAGTGATACAGTGTGGAAACAGGCCCTTCGGCCCAACTTGCCCACACCGGCCAACATGCCCCATTTACATTAGTCGCACTTGCCTGCGTTTGGCCCATATCCCTCTACACCTGTCATATCCATGTACCTGTCCATACTGTTTCTTAAGCGTTGAGATAGTCTCAGCCTCAACTCCCTCCTCTGGCAGCTCGTTCCATACACCCACCATCCTTTATGTGCAAAGGTTACACCTCAAATCTTCCCCCATCTCTCCTTAAACCTATGTCCTCTGGTCCACATCAAAGATGGCGGCGCTGGCTTTGCAGCTGCGGCTCGCCTGCAGTCCGTCTGTTTTTTACTTAATTTTTTTGTTCTTTTGTCCTGTTTTAGTTAATTTTGGTTTATTAGGTTGTGTATGTGTGCGGGTGGGGGGGAGAAACATGTTTTTGGTCTCTTCCTTCGGGGGGGAGTGCGACTTTTCTTGTCGTATCCCCCGTCTCCGTCTCCGCCGAGGCCTAATAGTAGGTATGTTACAAAACCTACCTGAATCGTGGCTGAGCATCTGTACCACCCCTTGTACGCGATTTTGGCGCTGTTTAGAGGGGGCGGGTTTAAAACGCGATTTTTACTAGGCTGTTCCAGTCGAAAATGTTCAGCCTAGTAAATCATTAATGGAAAATCGCTGAAAGACCCCGTCGCAAAAGGTATTATTAGTTTTTATGCCCTTGTATAATATTTATAGTAGTTTAAAAATCACTCTCTCACTCCGCAACCTCTCGCAGCCCCAGGGTTTTATAAAGCAAACAATTAAAGGTATGTACCTTATTTTTACATTAAATGGGGCTTGTGTATAACCCTGTAAAATAAAGTTTTCTATAGCGAGTAGCTCATTTTGGGCTCTTTATATCCCGCAGTATTTTTCTGGGCATTTGAGGGCACAAATCCAGCGCAATGTGAACGTTCTAAACCAGCGCGTTCACAGGAACCCACTAGAAAGCCGATTTAAATTGACTTTAATTTACAGCAAATGAACACTAAATTCCTTCCATTTGGCCTATAAATTGATGTAAATGAGATTTAAAAATCATGTTTTATTGTGAATTATTTGTGAATTTTATTTGGACACTTGGGCTATTTAAAAATGTTAATCATTTATTAAGAAATGGATAAATGTTTACATCTAGTAATTGAAGTTTGAAATTAGCTACAATTGGGTAACTAACTAATTATATGCTTTAATTTCAGGTCATCCAAGTAAGATTATTTTATATTTGTTTCAGAATGCTTCAATCTATGATAACTGAAAATTTCATTCAGTTCTCTTAATTTTAAGAAGGTTATGGCCTTTTGACAGCACGCGATCACAGCTTTTTTGTCTTGTCCATAGAAAATCAATAGGGAACAAGATGCTAATTTCCGAGTATGAAAATGGCCATAACTTTTTTATTACTTGAGATATGAAAGTGAATTAGGTGTCAAATTAAACTTATTGTTATGCTTTATCTGATGGGATAAATTACAGACTTGATTTTTTAAATCTCAAAATTTTGTAACGTTGCTACTAATAGCGGAGCTGGCGGCCGGGGAGCTGGGGCAGCGTTCCAGCGGCAGCGGTGTTCTGACAGCAGCGGAGATCCGGCCTCGGAGCTGGGGCAGCCGCAGCGGCAGCAGCGACCCGGCCTCGGAGCTGGGGCAGCGGCAGGTGCAGGTGCAGCGGCAGCAGCGACCCGGCCTCGGAGCTGGGGCAGCGGCAGGTGCAGGTGCAGCGGCAGCAGCGACCCGGCCTCGGAGCTGGGGCAGCAGCAGCGGCCACCCAACCCGACCGCGGGCCCAGTGTCGGGAGCGCGCAGGTCACAGGTTGCGGACCTGTCCTCCGGATCTCCCGCAACAACAGCTGCGGCGCTGGACTGGAGGGCCGCAGCTTCGACCACCCCGGGACGCGGAGTTGAACCGGCGCGATCGCGGAGCTCGGATTCACCCGCGGGACTGACGTTACTTACCATCGCCCGGCAGGGTCACAACATCTGAAGCCTGGATCGCCTCGACGCAGAGGGAGAACAAGAAGGGATGAGACAAGGACTTTAAGACTTTTGCCTCCACCACAGTGAGGAGGTGCCTGGTGAACTCACTGTGGTGGATGTGAATTTGTGTTTATTGTGTGTTTTTGTCATTTTTATTATATGTATCACTGCTAGGCAACAACATTTCGTTCAGACCGAAAGGTCTGAATGACAATAAAGGCTACTTTGACTTTGACTCGATTCCCCTATTCTGGGCAAGAGACTGTGCATCTACCCGATCAATCCCTCTCATGATTTTGTACACCTCTATAAGATCACCCCCATATCCTCCTGTGCTCCAAAGACTAGTCCCAGCCTACTCAACCTCTCCCTATAGCTCGGACCCTCAGGTCCTGGCAACATCCTCGTAAATCTTCTCTGCTCCCTTTGCATGGTGTGCGTGGGGCTCTAAAACGTAGCTCTGGTATTATTTCGCATCTTGTTCTTATCGAGTCCACACATAAGATTAGAAGTTGTTCAGCCAGAGGTTAACACTCAAGTTAAGTCAAGTCAAGTTTATTTGTCACATACACATACGAGATGTGCAGTGAAATGAAAGTGGCAATGCTCGCGGACTTTTGTGCAAAAGACAAACAACAAAACAACCAAACAAATTATAAACACAATCATAACACACATATTCTTTTACATAATAAATAATAGGAGGAAAAACTCTTCTCGGCATCTGCACACAACGGTGACTGTCGTGTCACTTCTTGTGTGCGGTGGTGGAAAGATTGGTGGAGATAGTGAACGCTCTTTCCTTGACCTCATCATTTCAATGACACATTCACACTTAATGTGAAAGGTTGACTTAGCCGAAGGGTAATGTTACAATGGCATTTTATAAGGATGTAACTAAAGGAAGTTCTGGCAGGCAGAATCATGATGCTAATTCTATTGTGAATACTTTGAAATTATCAACGTTCCATCTGCAGGTCCATGATCGACTTTCCGACAACTCCTTTAATCAGGACCAAATGACCAGAGCGCTCTTGAAATCCCTTGGGCGGCCACAGATGGCGCTGCATGTTGCGTGCGCTCTTTTTTCGGGCGGGAGAATTATTTATTTCGGTAGGAACTGCAGATGCTGGTTTAAACCGAAGATAGACACAAAATGCTGGAGTAACTCAGCGGGTGCAGCAGCATCTATGGAGCGAAGGAAATAGGCAACGTTTCGTCCCGAAACGTTGCCTATTTCCTTCGCTCCATAGATGCTGCTGCACCCGCTGAGTTTCTCCAGCACTTTTGTCTACCTTCGATTTTCCAGCATCTGCAGTTCCTTCTTAAACAAGCTGCTCGTGAACCTGGACGTTACAGTTCTCAGGCTCCTGTACCTTCTACCCGATGGCAGGGGTGAGATGAGTGTGTGGCCAGGGTGGTGTGGGTCTCTGACGATGCTGGCTGCGTTTTTGAGGCAGCGACCCCTCTGATGAACGAGAATAACTAGGACTCGTGCTTTATATTGAATTAATGCGGTTGTGCTTAATATTGAATTAATGCGGTCGACTCCCATGAGCAGCTGGGTCTGTTTCCATCTTCTACCAGTCACTTGTTTTGGCGATTTTTTTTATTGTTCCTGTGCTGGGTTGTTTCGGCACGTGTTAATAAGATACAGGCAGGCAGCTGACAGCAGGACAGGCTCCAGAATATGAGAAGGAACATTCCCCCTTGAACCCACTGCATGGGATCACCTTCTGTCAGACGAAACAACGGGGGGGGAGGGGGAGGGGGGGCGAGTGCT
Source organism: Leucoraja erinaceus (assembly GCF_028641065.1). Taxonomy (NCBI): domain Eukaryota; kingdom Metazoa; phylum Chordata; class Chondrichthyes; order Rajiformes; family Rajidae; genus Leucoraja; species Leucoraja erinaceus. Next base: position 5,633,879 of record NC_073388.1, read on the forward strand.
GGTGTCAAAGGTCACAGAGGGATTACGCAGTCAATCCATTCGCACTTGTCATCCATCCTTGTACGCTCTGACTGAAGAAATCAGGTCAATCAATGCAGTCTTGCCCATCAGCCGACTGACACCATCGCCGGGCCCATCGACCAGCTGCTGATGAAAGATTAAAGAGCAAAGAGCGGGGTACAAAGAGCAAGAAGCTGGTCCCTGGGTGGCACAGTGGTGCAGCTGGTATAACTAATGTGTAGCTGAGGAACTGCAGGTGCTGGTTTACACCGAAGATAGGCACAACACACTGGAGTAATAATAACTTTATTTATAAATAATAATAATAATAATAACTTTATTTATAAAGCACTTTAAACAACTGCAGTTGCCACAAAGTGCTGTACATGAGAACTCATGGACAGGAAGTTATTACAAACCATTAAAAACCGTAAAACAAAGGACTATAAAACAGTAAAAATTAAAAGACATTAAAAGCACTAAAAACAGGAGCAATGTCTCAGCCAGTGTCGAAAGCCAGAGAATAAAAATGAGTTTTTAGGGTGGATTTGAAGATGGACAGTGAGTGGGCCTGTCTGATGTGCAACGGCAAGGTGTTCCAGAGTGCCGGAGCAGCAACAGAAAAGGCTCTATCCCCTCTGAGCTTCCGCTTAGACCTTGGTACCTCAAGGAGCAGCTGATCAGCTGACCTGAGGCACCGGGCAGGAGCGTATGGGTGGAGCAGCTCAGAGAGGTAAAGCGGGGCGAGCCCATACGTTTATTGGCCAAGTATTCACATACAAGGAATTTGCCTTGGTGCTCTGCCCGCAAGTGACAACATGACGTACAGTGACAGTTAGGAATGACACGTAAAACAAAATAAAAATTTAATAATAAAACATTATTGATTAAACATGTGAATTAAATAAAATACCAGAGCAAAAGGAGGCTGCAGATTTTTGGTTATTGAGTAGAGCTACTACTCGTGGAAAAAAAATGTTTTTATGTCTGGCTGTGGCAGCTTTGACAATCCGGAGTCGCCTTCCAGAGGGAAGTGATTCAAATACTGGAGTAACTCAGCGGGTCAGGCAGCATCTTTTTATAGTTAATTTTAGTTTAGGGGACACAGCACAGAAACAGGCCCTTCGACCAGCGATGCTCCGCACAGTAACACAGTCCTACACACATTAGGGACAATTATTTTCATTTATACCAAGCCAATTAACCTACAAACCTATACCGTCTTTGGAGTGTGGGAGGCACAAAACAAAAAGCATTTCGCTGTACCTCGGTACACGTGACAATAAGCTAAAACAGAAGCTGTTCTTGAACCTGGTGGTCAGTGATTCAGGCTCCTGTGTCAATGCGACCAACTTAGATGAAGTGGGGGAATGGCATTGATGGGTAAAGTACGATACGATACGATAGAATTTTATTTATCCCAGGAGGGAAATTGGTCCGCCAACAGTCATAACAGGATTTGAGTATAGGAGCAGGGAGGTTCTAATGCAGTTGTACAGGGTCTTGGTGAGACCACACCTGGAGTATTGCGTACAGTTTTGGTCTCCAAATCTGAGGAATGACATTATTGCCATAGAGGGAGTGCAGAGAAGGTTCAGAGAAGGTTCAGGACTGTCATGAAGAAAGACTGATTCTCTGGGATGGGAGGGGATCTTGATGACTGTATAACTTATGAAGAAAAGACCTTTGTCTTGAAGAAGCTGGATAGCGACCTTTATGGATTATTGAATATCTCTAGAATTTAGGAGGATTTATGAGAGGGGATCTCTATTTAGAAACTTACAAAATTACAAAATCTTAAGGGGTTGGACAGGCTAGATGCAGGAAGATTGCTCCCGATGTTGGGGAAGTCCAGGACAAGGGGTCACAGCTTAAGGATAAGGGGGAAATCCTTTAAAACCGAGATGAGAAGAACTTTTTTTACACAGAGAGTGGTGAATCTCTGGAACTCTCTGCCACAGAGGGTAGTCGAGGCCAGTTCATTGGCTATATTTAAGAGGGAGTTAGATGTGGCCCTTGTGGCTAAGGGGATCAGAGGGTATGGAGAGAAGGCAGGTACGGGATACTGAGTTGGATGATCAGCCATGATCATATTGAATGGCGGTGCAGACTCGAAGGGCCGAATGGCCTACTCCTGCACCTAATTTCTATGTTTCTGTTTCTATAAAAAACATAAAATGCATGAAATATGAAATTAAAGTGGCGAGTGGAAAAGATTCGGGATGTGCAAAGATTGTGGAGGAGGAGGAGAGAGAGGGGGAGGGGAGGGAGGGGAGTCAGTCTACCCCACGACAGAAGGGGGAGGAGTTGTACAGTTTGATAGCCACAGGGAAGAAGGATCAACCTCCTGTGAATCCAACTCCAACTCCGCACCCATGACGGAGCCAGCCTTCCTGATGAGTTTGTGGCTCCTATTGGTGGCCTTCGCCCTGCTGCCCCAACACACGGCAGCGAAGAGAATTGCACTGGCTATCACCGAATGGTAGAACATCATCTTACTGCAGATGTTGAAGGAGCGGAGCTTTCTCAAAGAGTTGTGTGTTAGTAGCTGGTGAGTGGCCCCCTTCTCCGACCATATACGCAGGGTTCTGTGTGGTCTCATTATCACCTACATCCCTCTGACCATGTGGGTATCCTCCAGGTGCTCCAGTTTCCTCCCACATCCCAAAAGAAGTGCGGGTTTGCAGGTTAATTGTGCAGGAAGGAACGGCAGATGCCGATTTACACCAAAGATAGATGCAAAATGCTGGAGTAACTCAGCGAGTCAGGCAGCATCCCTGGAAAAAATGGAACTTAGAAACATAGAAAATAGGTGCAGGAGGAGGCCATTCGGCCCTTCAAGCCAGCACCGCCATTCATTGTGATCATGGCTGATCGTCCCAAATCAATAACCCGTGCCTGCCTTCTCCCCATATCCCCTGACTCCACTAGCCCCTGGAGCTCTATCTAACTCTCTCTTAAATCCATCCAGTGATTTGGCCTCCACTGCCCTCTGTGGCAGGGAATTCCACAAATTCACAACACTCTGGGTGAAAAAAACGATACTCACCTCATTCTTAAATGGCCTCCCCTTTATTCTAAGACAGTGGCCCCTGGTTCTGGACTCGCCCAACATTGGAAACATTTTTCCTGCATCTAGCTTGTCCAGTCCTTTTATAATTATATATGTTTATATAAGATACCCCCTCATCCTTCTAAACTTATTCTGCAGAGATGCTGCCTGACCCGCCGAGTTGCTCCAGCACTGCCTGCAGTGACAATAGCTTGCTGTTGGTGACAGTATTGTACCAATGACACACGATGCCAAAAAAAATGTCTTTGTCATTGCATGACTTTGCAAACTTACACAAAATTAAACAGTTGTGTGGGAAGGAACTGCAGATGTGGGAATCTCTGCAGAGATCCACCACCACCCCCAGCAGCAAATTCTGGCCCCCACCACCCTCTGTGTAAAAAAATCGCACCGCACATCTCCCGGAGAGGATGTCTCCACTAGTGGGAGAGTCCAGGACTAGAGGTCACAGCCTCAGAATTAAAGGACATTCTTTTTGGAAGGAGATGAGGAGAAATTTATTTAGTTAGAGGGTGTTAAATCTGTAGAATTCTTTGCCACAGAAGGCTGTGGAGGCCAAATCAGTGGATATTTTTTAAGGCAGAGATAGATAGATTCCGAAGAAAGGTTTCGACCCGAAACGTTGCCTATTTCCTTCGCTCCATAGATGCTGCCTCACCCGCTGAGTTTCTCCAGCATTTTTGTCTACCTTCTATTTTCCAGCATCTGCAGTTCCTTCTTAAACAAAGATAGATTCTTGATTAGTAAGGGGTTATGTCAGGGTTTATGGGGAAAAGGCAGGCGAATGTGGTTAGGAGGGAGAGATAGATCAGCCATGACTGAATGGTGGAGAAGACATGATGGGCCGAATGGCCTAATGTTACTCCGAACACTTATGACCTTATGACCTTATGCTGCCTGTCCCACTGAGTTACTCCAGCTTTTTGTGTCTATCTTCAACAAACAGTTAATTCCTTTCCTTTTTTTTGTGTTTTTTTAGTGTTTTTACGTGGGGGAAGAGGGCACGGTGCGGGGGATACCGTCCTTCAGCCGCTTCCTGGTGAGGACGCGACTATTATTCGCAACTATTATTCGAGCGGCCGCGTTCTCGCCCCTGCCCGACCCCTCCCCCCCTGGAACATCCCCCCGCCGCGGGAGCCTACCTGCCTGGATTGGCGCGGCCTTTCCTGCCAGGATCGACCGGAGCTCCAGCAGCGGCGGGACAGCGCCGGAACATCGCGGGGCTGGCGATGCCTTATGTTGTGTCGTGGACTTTCTGTGTTTGTGCTTTTTTTTAAATTCAATTTCAATTTTTATTTTTAATATGTTTTATTATTTATTTATTGTTTATTTATTTATTTATTTATTTATTGTGATTTTATTTTATTTATTTTTTTTTATGATACTGCCTGTAAAGGGAAATTCATTTCGTTGTCTCAAATTGAGACAATGACAGTAAATTTGAATACAATACAATACAATTATGCGGAATGGCTGCAGATGTTGACGAATTCATATTCTGAAGAGGAGGAAAACTACTTTTCCTTACAGTTCTTATGAAGTAATAAACTGATCAAATACTATGAGTTTACTTTATTGTCATTGTCACGTGTTCAGAGGTACAATGAAAACCTTTCATATCACAATCTACCTGAACATCCCCATCATCACTAATGGGGCATTAGGGCCCATTATGGCGGCATGATGGTGCAGCAGTAGAATTGCTGCATTAAGGGCCTGGCCCATGAGCATGCGACCTGCATGCGGCAAGCGCGACCAAACCGGAAGCGGGGGCCGCGCGGAGGTCGAGTGAGTGACGTGAAGTTCGAGCGAAGTTCACGCGTGATGTACGGCGTCGAGGTGGCTGCGGGCCGGCAGGCCGTTGCCGCACGGAATTTTTGAACACGGTCAGTTTTTCGGAGCCCCGCGCGATGTCGGGACCAGCTCCACACAACCCCATACGGCTCCGGCGATCGAAGTGGGACCAGCCCCGGGAGGCCGTACGGCTCAAGCGACCAAGTTAGGTCGCGCTTGCCGCATGGAGTCGCATGCTCGTGGGACAGGCCCTTTACAGCGTCAGAGACCCGGGTTCAATCCTGACCATGGGTGCTGTCTATAAGGAGTTTGTACAATCCCCCCATGACCTGCGTGGGATTTCTCCTGCTGTTCCGGTTGTAGGCTTGGTAAAATTGTAAATTGTTCCAATCGTGTAGGATAGTGTTAGTACGCGGGGGTCGCTGATTGGCGCGGACCCGGTGGGCTGAAGGACGTGTTTCCACGCTGTATCTCAAAGCTAAACTAAACCAAACTAAATCAGAGGACATAGGTTTAAGTTGAGCAGGTAAGTTAATAGGAAGGAGAGGGAGACGACTTCTCTAACTTTCAATAGTCCTCTCTCTCCATCCCCTCCCCTTCCCAGTTCTCCAACCAATCTCACCTTCTCTGACTACACTGTGGCGCAGCGGTAGAGTTGCTATCTTACAGCGCCAGAGACCCATGTTCAATCCTGACCTGCGTGGGTTTTCTCCGAGATCATCTGGTTTCCTCCCACACTACAAAGACGTGCAGGTTTGTAGGGTTAATTGACTTGGTGTAAATGTAAAATTGTCCCTCGTGTGTGCAGGGTAGTGTTAACGTGCGGGGATCGCTGGTCGGTGCGGACATGATGGGCCGAAGGGCCTGTTTCTGCACTGTATCTCTAAACTACGCAGGGCTGATGAGGGTGACATTCGATCATTAGAATTAATCTGTAATACTACTGTCATGTCATGTCAGGAGGAATCACAGCTCGGTTTGGGAACAGCTCCATCCAAGACCGAAAGAAATTGCAGAGAATTGTGGACGCAGCCCAGACCATCACACAAAACCTTCCCTTCCATTGACTCCATTTATACCTCACGCTGCCTCGGCAAGGCCAGCAGCATCATCAAGGACGAGTCACACCCTGGCCACTCCCTCTTCTCCCCTCTCCCGTCGGGCAAGGGGTACAGAAGTGTGAAAACGCACACCTCCAGATTCAGGGACTGTTTCTTCCCAGCTGTTATCAGGCAACTGAACCATCCCACCACAATCAGTGAGCAGTCCTGAGCTACCATCTACCTCATTGGAGACCCTCAGACTATCTTTGATCGGACTTTACTGGACTTTATCTTGTTCTAAACGCTATTCACTTTATTCCCCTTCTCTGTACACTGTGGATGGCTCGATTGAAATCATGTATTGTTTAGTTTAGTTGGGAGATACAGCGTGAAAACAGGCCTCCGCACACTAACACTATCCTACACACAGTAGAGACAATGTACAATTTTACCAAGCCAATTAACCTACAAACCTGTACGCCTTTGGAGTGTGGGAGGAAACCAGAGATCCCGGAGAAAACCCACGCAGGTCACGGGGAGAAGGTACAAACTCCGTACAGACAGCACCCGTAGTCAGGATTGAACCCGGGTCTCTGGCGCTGTAGGGCAGCAACTCTACCGCAGCCCCACCCCGCCGCCCTTTCCGCTGACTGGATAGCACGTGACAAAAGTGTTTCACTGTACCCCAGAACACGAGACAATAAACTAAACTCAAAATCAAAACGTGTGCAAGGCAAATCCCAAATTCCCACTGCACTGCCTGTTAGACTGGAGCTCTGGCAGATTGTGAGTAAACACATTATACGCTAAGGCTGTGGGCTGTTTATCAGACCCAATTGACAGAAGATGTTTACAAATTTGCCGTGACAAAGATCTACATTAATGACAGATGTATGGAAACCGCTGCTTTTTCAAACATCTCAGACTATGAGCCCAATTCCACTTAGATTGATGGGATGAATATCACCTCCCGCTACAATCTAACAATTTCATTATCCTTTTGTTACTGATTAATGATTAATGTTCGTGTAAACAGTGCTGTCGGATTTGGACACATCGCTGAGGTGCCTTGGGATATTTTTCTACATCAAAGCAACGACTTGAGTGCAAATTATTTGTATTTGTTGAGGATGACAAGGATGATTTGGAATTAACATGTTAGTCTCAGTCTGTGGGAACGGTCTCTGTCTGACTGTAAGCCGGCATGTTTGACGAGAGCAGTCATAGAACAGAGCACAACGTTACAGCACGGCAACAGGCCCTTCGGCCCACAATGTCTGTGCCAAACATGATGCCAAGGTCAACTAATCTCCTCTGCCTGCACAATAAACAATGGACAATAGGTGCAGGAGTAGGCCATTCGGCCCTTCGAGCCAGCACCGCCATTCAATGTGATCATGGCTGATCATCCACAATCAGTACCCCGTTCCTGCCTTCTCCCCATATCCCCTGACTCCGCTATCTTTAAGAGCCCTATCTAGCTCTCTCTTGAAAGTATCCAGAAAACCGGCCTCCACCATCCTCTGAGGCATAGAAACATAGAAACATAGAAATTAGGTGCAGGAGTAGGCCATTCGGCCCTTCGAGCCTGCACCGCCATTCAATATGATCATGGCTGATCATCCAACTCAGTATCCCGTACCTGCCTTCTCTCCATACCCCCTGATCCCCTTAGCCACAAGGGCCACATCTAACTCTCTCTTAAATATAGCCAATGAACTGGCCTCAACTACCCTCTGTGGCAGAGAGTTCCAGAGATTCACCACTCTCTGTGTGAAAAAAGTTCTTCTCATCTCGGTTTTAAAGGATTTCCCCCTTATCCTTAAGCTGTGACCCCTTGTCCTGGACTTCCCTAACATCGGAAACAATCTTCCTGCATCTAGCCTGTCCAACCCCTTAAGAATTTTGTAAGTTTCTATAATATCCCCTCTCAATCTCCTAAATTCTAGAGAGTATAAACCAAGTCTATCCAGTCTTTCTTCATAAGACAGTCCTGACATCCCAGGAATCAGTCTGGTGAACCGTCTCTGCACTCCCTCTATGGCAATAATGTCCTTCCTCAGATTTGGAGACCAAAACTGTACGCAATACTCCAGTTGTGGTCTCACCAAGACCCTGTACAACTGCAGTAGAACCTCCCTGCTCCTATACTCAAATCCTTTTGCAATGAAAGCTAACATACCATTCGCTTTCTTTACTGCCTGCTGCACCTGCATGCCTACCTTCAATGACTGGTGTACCATGACACCCAGGTCTCGCTGCATCTCCCCCTTTCCCAATCGGCCACCATTTAGATAATAATCTGCTTTCCCGTTTTTTCCACCAAAATGGATAACCTCACATTTATCCACATTATACTGCATCTGCCAAACATTTGCCCACTCACCCTGCCTATCCGAGGCAGAGAATTCAACAGACTCACAACTCTCTGTGAGAAAAAGTGTTTCCTCGTTTCCGTTCTAAATGCCTTACGCCTTATTCTTAAACTGTGGCCCCTGGTTTTGGACTCACCCAACATCGGGAACATATTTCCCGCCTCTGGCATGTCCAAACCCTTAATAATCTCATATGTTTCAATAAGATCCCCTTGGGGAATTAGCTGGTGAAAAATGAATACATTTTTTCATACATTTTATTAAAATGCATTGACAAAACGATGGAGCTGTATCATCGAGGTAGCGTATTACCTGATAGAAGTGTATTACATGGCGGCACAGTGGCACAGCGGTAGAGTTGCTGCCTTACAGAGTCTGAGACCCGGGTTCGATCCTGACGATGGGTGCTGTCTGTACGGAGTTTGTACGTTCTGCCTATGACCATGTGGGTTTTCTCCAGGTTCTCCGGTTTCCTCCCACACTCGAAACACGTACAGGTTTGTAGGCTAATTGGCTTTGGTATAAATGTAAAATTCTCCCGAGTGTGTGTGTGTGTGTGTGTGTGTAGGGCAGTGTTAGTGTGCGGGGATCGCTGGTCTTGCGGACTCGATGGGCCGAAGGGCCTGTTTCCATGCTGTATCTCTAAACTAAACTGAACTACATTATGAGATGTCCAGCTACGGTAGACAGAACCTTTTTCCCAGGGTGGACGTCTCAAAGAATGAAGGGCATAACTTTAAGGTGAAAGGTGCAAAGTTCAAAGGAGACTAGACCGAGTGCTCCCCCAAGGAGGTTCAGTTTAGTTTAGAGATACAGCCCGGAAACAGTCCACACCGACCAGCGACCCCCGTACATTAACACTATCCTGCACCCACTAGGGACAATTTTTACATTTACACCAAGCCAATTAACCTACATACCTGTACGTCTTTGGAGTGTGGGAGGAAACCGAAGATCTCGGAGAAAACCCACGCAGGTCACGGGGAGAACGTACAAACTCCGTATAGACAGCACCCATAGTCGGGATCGAACCCGGGTCTCCAGTGCTGCATTTGCTGTAACCATATAACAATTACAGCACAGAAACAGGCCATCTCGGCCCTTCTAGTCCGTGCCGAACACTTATTTTCCCCTAGTCCCATCTACCTGCACTCAGACCATAACCCTCCATTCCTTTCCCATCCATATACCTATCCAAGGCACCACCGTTTTACACAGAGGATGGTGAGGGACCTGGAACGCATTGACAGAGTTGGTGTTGGAGGCAGATACCATAGTGGCATTTAAGAGGCTTTTAGACTGTGACGTGGAAGTGCAGAGAATGGATGGGTATTGCTCACACGTGGGCAGAAGAGATTGGCTTATCTTGGCCTCAGACAAGGTGGGCTGAAGGGCCTGTTCCTGTGCTGTAAAAAGAAGGAACTGCAGATGCTGGTTTGTAGCAAAGATAGACACAAAGTGCTGGAGTAATTCAACGGGTCAGGCAGCATCTCTGGAGAACGTGGACATTTGACATTTCTGGTCGGGCCCCTTCTTCAGACTTATCCTTATCCTTACTTAAATAGCTTTAGTTCAGTCTGAAGAAGGGCCCCAAACCTCGAAGGTGCTGGAGGCATTACCCTGGTTCACCCCCCCTATGTTGACTTGTGGAAGTCTAATGGGCCTGTCCCACTTACGCGACTTTTTCGGCGACTTGCCGGCACTCGTCATAGGACGTTGCAGGTCGCAGAAAATTGTCGACATGTTGAAAATCCAGCGGCGACCAGAACAAGGTACGACTCTTTGGGCGACTACTCACGACTATACCGGCATCACCCCGCGACATGCCGCCTGTACGGTCGTGAGTCGTCTCCTCAGTCGCCCAAAGAGTCGTAGCATCTTTCTGGTCACCACTGAATTTTCAACATGTTTCGGCGACCTGCGACGACCTATGACGGGTGCCGGCAGTCGCGTAAGTGGGACAGGCCCTTAAGACATAGGCCAGAGAATGGTAACTACTCATCGGCCCTTAGGGGATGTTTTATAAATGAAAGTTACGGAAGTACAAATTGTCTAGACGTTGGTCTTGCTAATTGTTGTCATCTGTTTTTACTTGGCCTTTACGTCCTATTAGCAAAGGAAGAGTCAATGCTGGTCCTTTTTGTAGAATTGTACGGCACGGATTTGTTCCGCCTCAACAAAAACAGTCATGACTCCTAAAAAGATGTTCAAAGCTTAAATGCTACCCATACAATAATCACCATCAAGTAACAAATGTACCTCACTTAAATCTAAATGGTAGCATTTAATGAAAGGTTTTTAAGTAAATTCTGACCTCACTCACATGTTCAATGTTTCAATTAAATTACTTGTTATTTAACACAAAACCTGTCATTACTGTTGTACTACATTAGTATTCTGCCTGCCTTATCCTTACAAAAAAGACACAGTGCTGGAGTATCTCAGCGGGTCAGGCAGCATCCCTGGAGAACATGAATTACTAAGTGTATAGGAAGGAACTGCAGATGCTGGTTCCCTCCCCCACCCAAGTCACAGCTTCTTGTTTTCACGCTATAAACAGCTAACAAAATCCTGTTTCCTTTGTCATCGTTACTTTTTTGCATATCATGGTTCTTTATCTCTCTACATCACCGTCTATATCTCTTGTTTCCCTTCCCCGTGACTTTCAGTCTGAAGAAGGGCCTCGACCCGACACGTCACCCATTCCTTATCCCCAGAGATGCTGCCTGGCCCGCTGAGTTACTCCAGCTTTTTATGTCTATGACGAGACTAAGTGGGACCCGTTGGGTCCCGGTCACATGGGAGGCCTGGTTCCCCCAACGCAAACCATTCCCCAACGCAATATTCCACCACTCACCTGTTCCCCCAACGCAATCCGTTCCCCCAAAGCAATGTTCCACCACTCAGGGGAGGAGGTGTGGGGGGGAGGGGAGGTGTGGGGGAGGGGGGGTGGAAGAGGGGGGATGTGGGGGGAGGGAGGGGGTGGGGGGAGAGGATTGTGGGGGGGGGGAGGGGGATGTGGGGGGTGGGGGAGGGATGTGTAAGGGGGGGTGGGGGAGGTGGTGTGTTGGGGGGGAGGTAGCGGTGGGAGAGTGGGGGGGGGGGGGTTGTGGGGGAGTGGGGTGTGTGGGGGAGTGGGGGGGTGTGGGGAGTGGGTGGTGTGGGGGAGGGGGTGTGTGGGGAGGGGGATGTGTGGGGGGGGGGAAAGGGGGGGGGGGGGGGCGGGGGGGGGGGGAGGGGGAAAGGGCGGTGTGGGGAGGGGGGGTGGTCACAGCAGACGCAGCTCGCACTCTGCTCACCCCGCACCTTCAGCTTTCGACCTCACGCAGCAGATCCCGGTCCCACTCCGGCTTCACTCAGAGGCTTCCGGTTCAACTCATCAGCTTCCGGCTGGCCGTGCTGGTCGCCGCAGAAGCAGCCTACGAGCCGCTGACTCCCCTGCGAGTCGCTGATTCTCCGCGAGCTGCTCAACACACTCCGCCCCTTCAGCGTTTTATTCTCCTAGCCACGTTATTGACAGCGGGTTCCGGAAGGGGCGTTTTTTTTTACGAATTTTAAGCCTTTAAAACTTTTGTACTATTTCACCGATCGGGACAACTTTATTTGACTTGCAGCAGAGGAGAATGGTGAGTAAGGTGGCGAAAAATCGTAGCGCTATGTGGGATTGTTTTTGCGCAAATTTAATTACAACGCAGACCGGAAGTGGTCAAGATGAGAGTTTTAATAATAGTATAGATAGATAAGTCCAATGTGCTGGAGTAACTCAGCGGGTCAGGCAGCACCCCTGGACAACACGGATAGGCACAGTGATGGAATAACGCAGCGAGTTAAGCAGCATTTCTGAAGAATATGGCTAGGCGACATTTTGAGTTGGGTCCCTTCTTCCGACTATCCTTATTAGACTTTAGAATTTACTTCATAGATACAATGTGGAAACAGGCCCTTGAGACCAGCGAGTCCACGTCAACCAATGATCACCCCGTACACCATGTATCCCACAAACCTGTACGTCTTTGTAGCGCAGCACCCGGAGAAAACCCACGCAGGTCACGGGGAGAACGTACAGACTCCGTACAGACAGCACCCGTGGTCAGGATCGATCCAGAGTCTCTGGCGCCATAAGGCAGCAACTCTACCGCTGCGCCACCGTGCCGCGCCTTGTCCTTATCCGAATATCTTTTATCATTCGCTATCCCCAAATAGCTCACAGTTTATAACTCCTTGCGACAGGCAGAGGTTGGGCAGGTTGGGACTCTACTCCCTGGAGCGCTGAAGGCTAAGGGGTGATCTTGGAGAGGTGTATAAAATCATGAGAGGAATAAATAGGGCAAATCTTTCATTTCAAAACGGGGAATCAAAAACCAGAGAATCAAAAAACAATGGCGGCACGGTGGCGCAGTGGTAGAGTTGCTGCCTCACAGCACCAGAGATCCAGGTTCCATCCTGAATACGGGTGCTTTCTGTACGGAGTTTGTACGTTCTCCCCGTGACCTGCGTGGGTTTTCTCCGGATGCTCCAGTTTATAGGCTAAATTGTTCCGATCGTAAAGGATAGTGTTAGAACGCGGGGATCGCTGGTCGGCACGGACCTGGTGGGCTGGAGGATGTGTTTCCACGCTGTATGTCTAAACTAAACAAAACTAAACTAAGTCAGAGGACATAGGTTTAAATTGTGAAGGTAAGTTAATAGGAAGGAGAGGGAGACGACTTCTCTAACTTTCAATAGTCCTCTCTCTCCATCCCCTCCCCCTTCCCAGTTCTCCCACCAGTCTTACTGACTCCGACTACAATCTATCTCTGTCCCGCCCACTCCCCTAACCTCACTCTGTAGAAGTAACTCAGCCGGACAGGCAGAGAAATAGGTGCTAGGTCAGTTGTGGTGGGGAGTGTAGGGGGGTGGGGGAGTTAGTTTGAAGCAACACAAAGGTGTGCTTAGCTTCTGAATAATATATTACATAATAATATATTTGTCAATTTATAATTTTTACCAATGAACCTACAAACCTGCACGTCTTTGGAGTGTGGGAGGAAACCGGAGCACCCAGAGAAAACCCACGCAGGTCACAGGGAGAACATACAAACCATGCACACTGCCGCGTAATCAGGATCAAACCCGGGTCTCTGGCGCAGTAAAGCAACAACTGGACCGCTGTGCCACCGTGCCGGCCTGATTCAATTTGTTGATTTCCTCCTTGCTTTGTAAATTAGAATAAATGGTTCATAATAACATCACAGCGACCCAGGCTGATCTAATCACCCAATGTTCTGCCCTTCCGTTCAACTGACCTCTGAGATCCGCATCCTTATCCTATCATTTATTATTCGATCTTTGTTCCTTTGTCTTTGCCTCTTTGGAAACTGTTTGTTGGCTTCAGCTGAGTGGCCTTTCGAGATATTAGTTTAGTTTATTGCCGTGTGTGCTGTACAGTAACAAGCTTTTGTGTAAGAAGGAACAGCAGATGCTGGTTTAAACCGAAGATAGATAGAAAAAGCTGGAGTAACTCAGCGGGACCGGCAGCATCTCAGGAGAGAAGGAATGGGTGACATTTTGGGTCAAGGCACTGACACCCATTCATTCTCTCCAGAGATATAACCATATAACATATAACCATATAACAATTACAGCACGGAAACAGGCCATCTCGACCCTTCTAGTCTGTGCCGAACACGTATTCTCCCCTAGTCCCATATACCTGCGCTCAGACCATAACCCTCCATTCCTTTCCCGTCCATATAACTATCCAATTTATTTTTAAATGATAAAAACGAACCTGCCTCCACCACCTTCATTGGAAGCTCATTCCACACAGCCACCACTCTCTGAGTAAAGAAGTTCCCCCTCATGTTACCCCTAAACTTCAGTCCCTTAATTCTCAAGTCATGTCCCCTTGTTTGAATCTTCCCTACTCTCAATGGGAAAAGCTTATCCACGTCAACTCTGTCTATCCCTCTCATCATTTAAAGACCTCTATCAAGTCCCCCCTTAACCTTCTGCGCTCCAAAGAATAAAGACCTAACTTGTTCAACCTTTCTCTGTAACTTAGTTGCTGAAACCCAGGCAACATTCTAGTAAATCTCCTCTGTACTCTCTCTATGCTGCCTGTCCACTGAGTTACTCCAGCATTTCGTGTCTATCTTCAGTCTAAACCAACATCTGCAATTCCTTTGTACAGAGCAAGATTTTCTTTATCCCCGACCTTCACTGGACTTTAGCATTTAACAACCAGTGAATAAGTAACACAGACTGGAAGTGTAGTGAACGACAATTCATGTAAAGTCACAAGTTGGTGCCACTTATCACTGCACTGACATTGGTTTAGCTTAGTTTAGTTTAATTTACAAGTTCACGTTACAGGAGTAGAATTAGGCCATTCGGCCCATTCTAAACGAATCTACAGTTGAAAATTATTACTCATCTATTCACCACTGATGCTGAACAGATATATGGAAATCTTATGAAATCTTACTTGACATGGAATTAAGAAAGGCTGAGATATTATCTCCACTGAGATCTACGGAATAGATAACTCAAGATTAGTAAAATCGATATTCCATTTTGAGAGTGCTGTGTCAGAAACTAGATCAGGAAATAAAGCAGAAACGATGATCAGCAAAGAATTAATCATTGATAATTAACGCTAAAATAATTTCAATCCATAATCACTGAATCTGTTTTCTGCCTTCAGTCATGGCATGATGCAGCTCATAATAAGGCAGACAAAAATACATAAAGGATACTTCGTAAGTTCATAGATTATAGGAGCAAAATCAGGCCATTCGGCCCATCAAGTCTACTCCGCCATTCAATCATGGCTGATCTCTGCCTCCGAATCCCATTTTCCTGCCTTCTACCCATAGAACGAACTGCAGAAGCTGGAAAATCGAAGGTACACAGAAATGCTGGAGAAACTGAGCGGTTGCAGCAGCATCTATGGAGCGAAGGAAATAGGCGACTATTTCCTTCGCTCTGTAGATGCTGCTACACCCGCTGAGTTTCTCCAGCATTTTTGTGTACCCTTGACACCTGTTTTGATCAAGAATTTGTCTATCTCTGCCTTAAAAATATCCACTGACTTGGCCTCCAGAGCCCTCTGTGGCAGAGTTCCACAGATGAACTACCGTCTGACTAAAGGAGTTCCTCCTCACCTCCTTTCTAAAAGAGCGCCCTTTAAATCTGAGTTTAGTTTAGTTTAGAGATACAGCGTGGGAACAGGCCACAAACAGGCCCTTCGGCCCACCGAGTCCGTGCCAACCAGCGATCACCCATGCATTGTTACTTTACAGCGCCAGAGATCCGGGTTCTCTCCTGACTTTGGGTGTTGTCTGTACGGAGTTCATACGTTCTCTCCGTGACCTACGTGGGGTTTCTCCCGGTGCTCCGGTTTCCTCCCATACTCCAAAGACTTAGATGTTTGTACGTTATTTGGCTTGGTAAAATTGTAAATTGTCCCTTGTGTGTGTAGGGTAGTGCTGGAAAACCCACGCAGGCCACGGGGAGGACGTACAAACTCTGCACAGACAGCACCCGTAGTCGGGGTCGAACCCGGGTCTCCGGCGCTGCATTCGCTGTAAGGCAGCAACTCTACCGCTGCGCCACCGTGACCACCCTATCGTAAATAATTCCTCTCGGTTTTTAACTTCATCTCCGGAGACAGGTTTGAGCTCATAACTTTAAGCTAAATTAGATAGCTATTCACAAAGCTATTTGTCGAGGAATTTCTTCTGATTATTGGAAATCAAATGCCTGTAAAGGGTACTTCATCTATTGACACCATAAAGTTGTTATGAGGCTTCCAATGGTTTTTTTCTCATGAAAATCCTATCAGCATTTAAATGACTTATCTTTTAATAGCAAACCAACTAACAGGCGAAGCATATTAACATTTAATATGTGTGTGAAAGTGTTATTTTTTTAATGGCCCCCGCAGACATTCAGCATGAATGCTTTCCTGTCATTTGCAAACTCCAGTTCAAACAAAAAGTTTATTGAAAGATAAAGACATAAATGTGATAATTTACTGATTTTGGATGATCAGCCATGATCATATTGAATGGCGATGCTGGCTCGAAGGGCTGTATGGCCTACTCCTGCACCTATTGTCTATGTTTCTAATTTATGGATCATTTTATTATTGCATTTATTAACCTCCTGTGGGAAATATATACAGGTCCACCACCGATTTTCAGGCACCCTTGGTTCCAGAGCCTTTCTGGATTATCCGTTTTGCCGGACTAACATAGGTCACGGCTTCCGAGGGGAGTCCAACGGTACAAGAACGCTCTGCCTAGGCCGCCGAGGGGCCGAGATACCGGCCTCTGGAAGTCGGCTATGGGAACGGATCTGCCGGCTCCGGCCAGGCGGGAGTTCCAGAGCCCCAGCCGCTGATCGGCCACGGATCGAGATCCCACACACACTAGGGACAATTTACAGTTTTTACCAAAGCCAATTAGCGTACAAACCTGTACGTCTTTGGAATGTGGGAGGAAACCAGAGCACCCGGAGA
This sequence comes from Leucoraja erinaceus, assembly GCF_028641065.1. Classification (NCBI taxonomy): domain Eukaryota; kingdom Metazoa; phylum Chordata; class Chondrichthyes; order Rajiformes; family Rajidae; genus Leucoraja; species Leucoraja erinaceus. The sequence goes on from NC_073388.1 coordinate 5,650,667, forward strand.
AAACCCACGTGATCATGGGGAGAATGTATAAGGCCATAAGTGATAGGAGCAGAATTAGGCCATTCGGCCCAACAAGTCTACTCCGCCATTCAATCATGGCCTAACTATCTCTCCCACCTAACCCCATTCTCCTGCCTTCTCCACATAACACCCTTGACACCCGTACTAATCAATAATCTATCTACCTCTGCCTTAAAAATATCCATTAACTTTCTGAATTCCACATATTCACCACCCTCAGACTAAAGACATTCCTCCTCACCTCCAAAAGGAATGTACTTTAATTCTGAGGCTATTACCTCTAGTCGTAGATTCTCCCACTAGTGGAAACATCCTGTCCATATCCACTCTAGCCAGGCCTTTCACTGTTTGGTAGGTTTCAATGAGGGTCCCATCTCATCCTTGTAAACTCCAGCGAGTACAGGCCCAGTGCTGTCAAACGCTCATCATATGTTAACCCACTCATTCCTGGGAGCTAACCCGCACATTCCCAGTATAAACTCTATACAGGCAGCACCCGTAGTCAGGATCAAACCCAACGCAAATGTCTGAGCTTTTCATTGAAATTAGCAGCAGGAGTAAAATGCACTCATCGGCAATTCATTTGAACCACACAAATTGGGAAGAACTGTGTTTTCTTTGATATTCGTTCTCTGGTGAGACTTTAAAAAACAAGGATAATTGAGAAACCTCAATCAAACCTCCGCCGAGAGAATTGTACATGGCATGATAACTGCACCATGTGGAGACTTGACAATCTTTATAAAAAATGGGGAAAATAAATGAGTCCTACCCAGTGCAGACATCAATTGTCTGCTAAATTAATCTAACTTTATACGGATATGACAATTTTCCTCTTAAGCTATGATGCTGCTGATTAGGCAAATGATATTTAACTCACTGACGAGTTCCTTTGTTGCTAAAGGGCTGCAGAGAGAGAGGGAGGCAATTAGGGGAGAGGCTGTTATTTGCAAGGAACTGGGACAGGAGATGAAAACAAAATGCCGGAGTAACTCAGCGGGTCAGGCAGCATCTCTGGAGTAAAGGAATGGGTGACGTTTCGGGTCAAGACCTTTTCTCAGACTGAGAGTCAGGGGAAAGGGAAACGAGAGATATAGACGAGGATGTAGAGAGATATAGAACAAATGAATGAAAGATATGCAAAAAAGGTTAACTATGATAACGGAAACAGGCCATTGTTAGCTGTTGGCTAGGTGAAAACCAGTTACAGACAATGAAACTCAACAGGGTGACAGTGAAACTAGAATGATGACCAGGGTGGGGGAGGGATAGAGAGCGAGAGAGAGGGGATGCAGGGGTTACTTGAAGTTAGAGAAATCAATATTCATACCGAAGATAGACAAAAATAGCTGGAGTAACTCAGCGGGCCAGACAGCATCTCTGGAGAGAAGGAACAAGGTGATGTTTTCGGGTGGAGACCCTTCTTCAGACAGGTTGTAAGCTGCCCAGGCGACAGGGCAAGGACAGGAGAGATGGGTTCAAAGATATCTCAGCCGATGGGTCAATTTGGCAGCCTCGGGGATGATACTGGTGATTTCACCTCATCGGATGATAAGAGTGTTTTATCGTCATATGGTCTGGATAGAAAAATGAAATTCTTACTTGCAGCAGCACAACAGAATGTGTAAACATAGTACACTGTCAACAATATAATAAACGAGAAAGAAAAAAAAGTTCAGTGTGTGTATATCTCCACATACTCACAAATACACATGTAGATCATACTGTGTAAATAAGTGTATTTGTGAGTATATGTGTGTGTGCATATATATGTATACACACACAAATACACATATATACAGTATGATATATATATATATATATATACACACACACACACGCACTCACAAATGCACATATATGATATATATATGTATATATGTGTGTATATGTGTGTATATATATATATCATACTGTATATACGTGTATTTGTGTGTGTATACATATATATGCACATACACACATACTCACAAATACACTTATATACACAGTATGATCTACATGTGTATTTGTGAGTATATATATATGTGTGTGTATATAGTCTGAAGAAGGGTTTCGGACCAAAACGTTGCCTATTTCCTTCGCTCCAGAGATGCTGCCGCACCCGCTGAGTTTCTCCAGCATTTTGGTCTACCTTTGTGTATATATATATATATATATACATACACTCACAAATACACATATGTACAGTATAATATGTATATATACATATATGTATATATATACACACACACTAACAAATACATATATATATACAGTATGATATATATATATATATATACAAACTCACAAATATATATTTAAGTATGTGTATATCTTACTCTTGTTTATATATATATATATACGCACACATACGTACACAAAAATAAAACAATAATTGTGCAATAAAAACAATTATACTCTATGTAGTTCAGAGCTTATTTGAGGTTGTAGTGTTTAATAGCCTGCTGGCTGTAGGGAAGAATGTGTCAGAAGCATTGTAAGCTGCCTGTCAAATAGGTACCGTGGTTGTCAGCAGACATCCACCGGAGGGAAATCATCTGTTTCAGGATAATAGCAAAGGGTGTCCTCAAACGCAGCTGCTCTCCTGGGCTCTGGCATCTCTGTGTATATCTATCTGGCAAGCAGAAGAGTAGGTTTGCACAGCGTTGTGAAGACGACTACCCCTGACACACACTTGGAAAAATATACCTCAATCTTCAAACGTGCCCCACTGGTCAGAAACCGGGGCCAAACGTGAGTGCGAGTGTCTGTGTTCAGAAGAGTCGCAAACTTTATCCCCTGGGTCGTTTCAGCATGCGAGCTCTGTCTGTGTTGAGCAGACTACACTTGGATTCTTGGAGTTTGGTGCTTGGGTTTTAGAGATACCGGGGACACGAGATATCAGAGACAAGTTTGCAATTTTACCGAGCCAATTAACCTACCTGTACGTCTTGTACGGAGTGTGGGAGGAAACAGAAGATCTGGGAGAAAAGCCATCCCCGCCGGCCACAGGGTGAAGGTACAGACTGTGTACAGGCAGCACGGTCGGTGGTCGGGATCGAACCCGCGTGTGCGGCGCTGCAAGCGCTGCAAGGCAGCAACTCTACCGTTGACTATGACTGACTTTGACTTCAGGCCATCTGCAAATGTCACCTCTGGGCTGATACTCCAGCAGCCGACTGTGGCCCCCGGTGAGGAGGACTCGGCGGGCTATCCGACTAGTTTTTACACCTACCTGGCGATATTTCTCAGTCTCCTGCTGCTCCTGCTTCTCATCATGGTCACTGTATTGTACAGATTAAAGCATGCCATCGTTCCCGTCTCCTCTCCCGTGGATAGTGCCGGCAACCCAGAGGTCTTCACCAGCGATGTCTTCTGAGGCTATGGCTCTGCCAATGTCAGCATGACTTTCTTTGCCGGGTATGTTTATTAAACTACACAGGGGTCTATTTCATTGTTGCAACTCTGCTGCCACTTAACACTCCTGATCCACGTTTGATCGTTATAGTCCGCCACAGATGGATTGCAGTTAAATCAAATGTAATGCCTTAAACAGATTAAATCTACATTACCAGATCTGCAGATTTAACAGTGATTGCTTCAGCAAGGCAGTAATATCTGAATTACTCTGGCTTTTTGTGTCTATCTTTGATTTAAACCAGCATCTGCAGTTCCTTCCTACACTGTTATAAATTAATATCAATTAATACAATATTAATTAATAAAATTAGTATTTACTCGAAACAAACTTATTTATGAAACTATTCATCAAAAAACATAATCTAAAATGGTTATAATAAATTATTATATATTTTGATTCTGTTTTAAATTTCTTTAAGCCAGCAGAATATAGTTACAATACAACAGATACAATAGACAATAGGTGCAGGAGGAGGCCATTCGGCCCTTCGAGCCAGCACCGCCATTCAATGTGATCATTGCTGATCATCCCCAATCAGTACCCCATTCCTGCCTTCTCCCCATATCCCCTGACTCCGCTATTTTTAAGAGCCCTCTCAAACTCTCTCTTGAAAGCATCCAGAGAACCGGCCTCCACCGCCCTCTGAGGCAGAGAATTCCACAGTTGAGATAAAAATATATATTAAACAGTATATGAAACAGACACAAAATGCTGGAGTTTAGAAGGATGAGGGGGGGACCGAACTGAGACTTATCGAATAGTGGAAGGCCTGCATAGAGTGGATGTGGAGAGGCAGGGATAGATAGATTCTTGATTAGTAAGTAAGTAAGTTCTATTTATATAGCACTTTTAAATCAAATCATGTTGAAGCCAAAGTGCTTTACAGAGAAAAATAATAGATTAGGGGTTATGGGGAGAAGGCAGGTGAATGGGGTTAGGAGGGAGAGATAGATCAACCATGATTGAACAGTAGAGTAGACCTGATGGACCCAATGGCCTAATTCAGCTCCTAACACTTATGAACTCAGCAGGTCAGGCAACAAACAAAATGTGCAGGAAGGAACTGCAGGTGCTGGTTTACACCGAAGATAAGACACAAAAAGCTGGAGTAACTCAGCGGGTCAGGCAGCATCTCTGGAGTGATGGAAAGGGTGACGTTTCGGGTCGAGACCCTTCTTCAGACTCAGGCGCTGAGCTCCAGTTTGCCTGGGGCTTTACCTGCTGTTGCAAAGGGGTAGGTGAAGTTTTCTTGCTTTTGTGGGAGTCTTGAGAAAAATCTCTGCCAAGTGCTTCTTGAAATTAAGTCATTCATAGCATAATGTTGACTGCAGTCGAAAAAGCCTGGCATAACAGAACATTGTCCCACTAATGCAAGTGTCACAACTTATCAAAATAACTCTTATCTCCCAACAATGCTTTTATATGCAGCTGTCTCGAAAAGTCTGAAGGTTTTTACAACTATCAATGAAGAAAATTCAATTGAAAATTTTAAGTCCTATGCAAAAAAGCAAATTGGGCAGCGCAGTGGTGCAGCTGGTAGAGTTGCTGCCTCACAACACTGGAGACTCTGGTTCAATCCTGACCTCGGGTGCTGTCTGTGGTGAGTTTGCACGTTCTCCCTGTGAACACGTGGGTTTCCTCCAGGTGCTCTGGTTTCCTTCCACATCGAAGAGACGTGCGGGTTTGTAGGTCAATTGACCCTCTGTAAGTTGCTCCTAGTGTGCAGACCGTGCAATAACACCGAACTAGTGTGAAAGGATCAGTGTGGACTGGGTGGGCCCAAGGGCCTATTTCCATGCTGCGTTTTTCAATCAATGATCAATTTTCTGTGAAACCATCTGAAATCCAAATCCCCGACCAATATTCCTGACAGAAGTGAAAAAATTCACAAAATGCTGGAGTAACTCAGCGGGACAGGCAGCATCTCTGGAGAGAAGCAATGGGTGACGATTCGGAGCAAGACCCTTGTGAAAATAATATCGTTTAAAAAAATGCAATGTTATTGCACACATCGTATCAGCCAGTATACATTCTATAAAATATTCAAATATTCATCCATAAAGCAGTTTTTTTTCCACTGAGTTTGCAACTAGGCTTCTTCAAGACAAAGGTGCTTTGAGACATCCCAAACTACTCATGTTCATTAGTTATAGGAGAATTAGGCCATCAAGCCTACACCACCATTCAATCGTAGCTGACCTATCTTTCCCTCTCAACCCCATTCTCTTGCCTTCTCCCCATAACCCCTGACATCCGCACTAATCAAGAATCAGTCAATCTCTGGCTTAAGAATATCCATTGATGGCCTCCATAGCTGTCTGTGGCAATGAATTCCACAGATCACAACCCTCTCTCCTCTCATCCTTCTAAACTCCAGCGAGTACAACCCCAGTGCCGTCAAACGCTCATCATACGTTAACCCCACTCATTCTCAGGATCACTCTGGTAAACCTCTCATTCTTGGAGCCCTCTCCAACACCAGCACATCCTTCCTCAGATACGGGACCCAAAACTGCTTGCCTCTGTATAGATACAAAGTTGTTCAGATAGGTTTGAGGTTCAGCAACTCTGGAATAAAGATAGGTCATAATAATTCAAGAGTCAAGTCAGGAGTGTTTTATTGTCATGTGTCCCAGATAGAACAAGGAAATTCTTACTTGTGGCAGCTCAACTGAATACGTAAACATAGCAGCACTCTGTGGACAATATAATAAATAAGAAAAATAGTTAAGTGTGTGTAAATATACACATACCCAGGGCCGGATTAAGACCCATAGAGGCCCTAAGCACTTCAAAGATTTTGGTGCCCGTATTTATATATGTAATTCAAAATATAAACAATAATAAACCATAAAATAAATTTTTATTTTTCAAAATGAAACAAAACTAACAGTAAGATGGAAAATTATGTTTATTTTTGTATACTTCCACTTTATTTATATTTGAAAAGTATTATATTTCCGATCGTATAAACCGCTTTGAATATTATTTTAGTAAGTTTAAAGTGATTCATTTTGTGCCGTAAACCATTTACCATTTCTGTGGTGCCCCCCTTCGCTTAATGTCCTAAGCACGTGCTTATTTTGCTTAATGGTTAATCCAGCCCTACTGACATACCCACATATACAGATATATATATATATACATACATGTACGCATACATACGTGCATGTAAAAAAACAAAACAATAATAGCGCAGCAATTATAGTATAAAATAATAAGCCACATTTTTTACTGTATCATTTGAAGGACAATCTTCTTCTTTCGTGACCATCTACCATGTTTCAAGTGTTGGCATCACTGTCATCATCCGTCCTGAAAAGGACGCAAGCTTCTGGTGACAATCAGTGGGAGCCATCACTTGTGACAGTAGATGATGGAATTTGCTCTGATTTGGTCGGCACAATCTTCGGGGCTATTACTCCTAGCTTGTTATCAAGTAATTCCCAATGGCAAGATGCAGATATGGACAGACATGAACATAATCAGTCTCGGCAGTGACACTTGCCACGGCCGGACAGTCCACAGGCCATTATGAATGAGTGTCAGCTACAGAGGTTAGGAACATATTAGGCAAAGAGCAACATTTCTGTTCGTTTGCAAAGAAAGTCACAAAGTCATAAGTGATAGTAGTAGTATTAGGCCATTTGGCCCATCAAATGACCCAAAACAACTGGGAAGACACTGTCCTTGAATCTGGAGGTGTATCTCCGCCTTAAAAATATCCACTGACTTGGCCTCCACAGCTGTCTGTGGCAATGTGTTCCACAGATTCACCACCTTCTGACAAAGCCAGGCAAGTGATAGTGGAGGTGGAAACTGCAGTTGCTGGTCTACACTGAAGGTAGACACAAAATGCTTGAGTAACTCAGCGGGACAGGCAGCGTCTCTGGAGAGAAGGAATGGCTGACGTTCTGAAGAAGGGTCTCGACCCAAAACGCCACCCATTCCTTCTCATCCAGAGATGCTGCCTGTCCCGCTGAGTTACTCCAGCAAGTGATAGGTGGATACGGGTGAGGAGGGTTTCAGATAGGCAGATGGAAGGGTCTCGACCCGAAATGTCACCCATTCCTTCTCTCCAGAGACGCTACCTGTCCCGCTGAGTTACTCCAGCTTTGTGTGTCTATCTTCGGTTTAAACCAGCACCTGCAGTTCCTTCTTACGCATAAGGTCATAAGGAATAGGAGTAGAATTAGGCCATTCAGCCCATCAATTCTACTCCGCCATTCAATTATGGCTGATCTATCTCTCCCTCCTAACCCCATTCTCCTGCCTTCTCCCCATAACCTCTGATACCCGCACTAATCAAGGCCAGAGATCAAATGACAAATGGTTTGAGATAAGGATTGAGGAGTTGCGAATCGTGAAGCAAGAGGAAGGAATGTGGGCGGAAATTGCAGTGTCAGGCTAGAAAGAGTTAGTGATGGATCGTTATGTTGACACAGGGAGAACGCGGTGAGAGGAATGAGCAGCTAGCTCTCTTTCTTAATGAGAGAAGGCCAAGAGGGCACAACCATAAAACAGAAAATAACACAGCAGCAACAGAGATGTCAGTGGCAATGCGATTACCCTTGCCCAGAGGTGGAGAGCCGAGCAGTGTTGGATAAATGTGAGAGGCTTGCGATTTGCATTCTGTGTTTGGAGCCCCGCGGGAGCTCTCTGTCTTAAGACAGTTCAGGCTACTTCCCACACAAACTATACAGCAGCGTTACGAGCATGTAATTAGGCAGAGATTAAGATTCATGTGGATGAAGATGATCCAAAAAGAGTATCAAAAGAGTAGCAGAAGAAACATAGAAACATAGAAATTAGGTGCAGGAGTAGGCCATTCGGCCCTTCAAGCCTGCACCGCCATTCAATATGATCATGGCTGATCATCCAACTCAGTATCCTGTACCTGCCTTCTCTCCATACCCTCTGATCCCCTTGGCCACAAGGGCCACATCTAACTCCCTCTTAAATATAGCCAATGAACTGGCCTCAACTACCCTCTGTGGCAGAGAGTTCCAGAGATTCACCACTCTCTGTGTGAAAAAAGTTCTCCTCATCTCGGTTCTATGATGCCGTGTGTAGGCAGGAACTGCAAATGCACATTTAAAGAAGATAGACACAAAATGCTGGTGTAACTCAGCGGGACAGGCAGCAACTCTGGAGAGAAGAAATGGGTGACGAAGAGTCTGGGCCCCAAACGTCACTCATTCCTTCTCTCCAGAGCTTCTGCCTGTCCCGTTGAAGTACTCCAGCTTTTTGCGTCTATCTTCAATAGAAGAAGGCGACTGGATTTTGTCCAAAAATATAAATATGGAACCACAGAAGTAGTGAAGATGCACGCTGCACGCAAAATAATGAGGATAGACAAGATGATGGCTGGTACCAAACGGGAAAGTCAACAGAAAACATTGCCTAAACACTTAATGATTTACTTTAACTCAGCATGTGACATTTATGCCCAGTTCGGTCACTGTAAAGGTCTACATGAGAGACAAACTTGAAAGGGGGAAGGATAGTTGGTGGTTCCTTGGAATGCAGAATGTTTCGGACGTCCGTGAGGCATGTTTGATCAATTTTTATTTTTGAGTTTAGAGTATTTATATTTCGGTTGTTACTGAACTTGTGGTTTTACCATTTTCCCCACCAAAATACAGTTCACATTTGGGAAACAAATGGAAAAATAAGATAGTTCAGCTGACATGATGCCTTCTCAAGAAACAGCGTTGAGTGAACAGTGTAGGAATGAATTGCAGATGCTGATTTACACCGAAGATAGACACACAAGGTCCTGTCCCAATTAGGCGATTTTTTCGGGGACGGTCATGGTCGTAGCAGGTCGCCTAATAAACGGCGACTGGATAACCCCCTACGACAATGTCCACGACAATGTCTACAACAACCTACCACCTAGTCATCGTCCAGCTACGGCAAGCTACCGCAACCGGTGACCCAATCGGACGTCCACCTGCGACCACACCTATGACAACCTACGACAACCTACGACAAGGGAGGACAATTCAGTCGCCGGTACCTGTTGCCGGTTGACGTAGGTAGCCGCCAATGGAATTTCACCAAAGTCAGCGCCGGCGGCAACCTACGACATCCTGGCGCCAACCTAAACATCCTGGCGACAACCTACGGTTTCACCTACATCAGGAGAAGTCAAGCTACGCTCATTGGCGTCAAGCCCACTGTCGCCGAAAGGTTTTAAACATTTCAAAATCCAGCGGTGACCAGAAAAATGCTACGATTCTTTGGGCGGCTGAGAAGACGACTCACGGCCATACAGGCGACCATGTGGCTGGCGACAGCCTAGTCGCCTATCGTCGCCTAAAATATCGCCCAAGTGGGACAGGGGCATTACTCAGCAGGTCTGGCAGCATCTCTGGAGAAAAGGTATGGGTTTTAGGGGGTCAACATCAGCTTCAGGTTTCTGGAGGTCAACATCTCCGATGACCTCTCTTGGACCCACAATACCTCTACTCTGGTCAAGAAGGCTCACCAGCGTCTCTTCTTCCAGAGGAGACTAAAGAAGGTCCATCTGTCTCCTCAGATCCTGGTGAACTTCTACCGCTGCGCCATCGAGAGCATCCTTACCAACTGCATCACAGTATGGTATGGCAACTGCTGTGTCTCCGACCAGAAAGCACTGCAGAGGGTGGTGAAAATTGCCCAACGCATCACCGGTTCCTCGCACCCCTCCATTGAGTCTGTCCAAAGCAAGCGTTGTCTGCGAAGGGCGCGCAGCATCGTCAAGGACTGCTCTCACCCCAACCACAGACTGTTTACCCTCCTCCCATCCGGGAGGCGCTACAGGTCTCTCCGTTGCCGGACCAGCAGGTCCAGGAACAGCTTCTTCCCTGCGGCTGTTACACTACTTAACTCTGCACCTTGGTGATTGCCAATCACCCCCCCCCCGGACACTCCTTTTCCCAGAAAAATTGCACTACTACTACTGTATGTACATATATATTTATTGTTCATTATTCTATGTTCGCTCTTCTGGGGAGATGCTACCTGCATTTCGTTGTCTCTGTACTGTACACTGCACACTGACAATAAAGATTGAATCTGAATCTGAGGTGCCGTTTCGGTTCGAGATCCTTATTCAGACTAAATATGTGAATCTGAAGACTGAAGAGTTGAAGGTCTGAAGAAGGGTCTTGACCCGAAATGTCACCTATTCCTTTTCTCCAGAGATGCTGCCTGACCCACCGAGTTACTCCAGCACTTTGTATCTATCTCTGAGCGAGCAGTTATTGATTTTGACACAACTTCAGTTCATCACTAACTTAATCATAGTGGATTTCAATCTTCTCGCGAAATTGGTATGAAATTAGATGGAAAATAAAGACAGTTGTTGTGTAAAAGTCTAGCTGTGTTATCAAGAAATGATTTTAAAAAAAACTAAGCTGAAACTTTAGGGCTAGCATTGAAGCCATTTGCAACACTTCGACACAAGGAACTGCAGGTGCTGTTTACAAAAAGAAGGCAGAGAGTACTGGAGTAACTCAGCAGCTCTTGAAGAAGGGTTTCGACCTGAGACTTCACCCATTCTTTCTCTCTAGAGATGCTGGCTGTCCCGCTGAGTTACTCCAGCTTTTTGTGTCTATTCATGTCTGCACTGACGTGAGTGGTATGATTTGACTGGATAGGAAGCAAATCAAAGTTTTTAACTGTATATTCAGTACACTTAATAAATATCATACACATAAAAATATTCAGTGCCAATTATAAACCAATACCTTGATCAACATTGCTGGCATTGATTTGTGCATTTATATATCTCTCATTTGTTCTTTTCACCTTTTCATTTCTCTCGTTTCCCTCTCCCCGGACTTTGTCCGAAGAAAGGCCTCGACCCAAATTGACACCTAGTCCTTCTCTCCAGAGATGCTGCCCGAATGACTCCAGAATTTTGTGTACTGCATATCGTCAGTGCAAACCAGCATCTGCAGTTCCTTCCTAAACCAATAAAGGGTTAACTTTTCACGTCCAGGTTTCCCAGTTCTGAGGAGGGGTCCTGACACGAAACATTAATTCTGAATTTCATTCCACTGAGGCCAAGTGTTATGGGCATTTTCATATTTATTTAAAGTATGATTAATCCAGGCACAGTCATCCATAACATTGATCGAGCTGCTCATGCAGTATTAATGGCGGTGGCCACAATAATGCCAAGCTGTCAGGTGATATTCTTCTTCCCCACCAATCTTTCATTTCACTCGAGTCCTACCACCAACCACAGTACCAGCATCTGCTTCTCACACATGGCTCTATTCTTTGTCCTTTTTTGGGGCTTGCACAATACCATTTACCCTCAGAAAGTGTTATAGCCCTGTCCCACGGTACGAGTTCATTCCAAGAGCTCTCCCGAGTTTTAAAAAACTCCGAGATCTTCATTTCCTCCCACACCCCAAAGATGTACAGGTTTGTAGGTTCATTGCATTGGATTAAATGTGGAAATTGGCCCTAGTGTAGGATAGTGTTAATGTGCGGGGATCGCTGGTCAGTGCGGACTTGGTGGGCTGTAGGGCCTGTTTCCACGCTGTATCTCGAAACTAAACGAAACACTTTTTAGTTTAGTTTAGTTTAGAGATACAGTGTGGAAACAGGCCCTTAGGCTCACCGAGTGTGGACTGACCAGCGATCCCCGCACATTAACACTATCTTACACACGCTAGGGACAATATACGGATGGTTAGGATTAAACCCGGGTCTCTGGCGCTGTAAACAACAAAGATTCTGTCAATGGCCCAAAACATGAACAGCAACAAAGAAGTTGTTCAAGTCACTCCATGCAGAAAAAACATTGTCGCTAGGATTCCTGGGACATTTTGTAGATTGGCAAATACCTCAAAAGGTTGACATGTCAATATTGACATTACTGATCTGGGATTTATTCCCTCTTCCAGATTGAGTCATAGAGTCATTCAGTGTGGAAACAGACCCTTCAGCCCAACTTGCCCACACCCGCCAACATGTCCCATCTGCTTGCGTTCAGCACCTATCCTATCCATCTACCTATCTAAATGTTTCATAGAAACATGTTGGTGAGGAGTAGCCACCCCTTCGAGCCTGCACCGCCATCAATATGATCATGGCTATCATCCAACTCAGTATCCCGTACCTGCCTTCGATCCCCTTAGCCACAAGGTGCCATCTAACTCCCTCTTAAATATAGCTTTCAACTACCCTCTGTGGCAGAGAGTTCCAGAGATTCACCACTCTCTGTGTTTCTTCCCATCTCGGTTTTAAAGATTTCCCCCTTATCCTTAAGCTGTGATTTCTTAGATGTTGTGAGAGCACCTGCCTCATCTACCTACTCTGGCAGCTCATTCCGTGTGCCATCCACCTTTTGTGTAAAAAGGTTGCCCCTCAGATTCCAATTAAATCTTTTGCCTCTCATCTTAAACCGGTGTCTGGTTCTTGACTCCCCTACTCTTGGTAAAAGCCTGTGCCTTTACACTACCTATCCCCCTCATGATCATATACACCTCTATAAGATCATCCTGCTCTCCAAGGAATAAAGAGTCACAGGACAACATTAGTAACTCCTGGAGTTTTTATTTTACCGTTAGTCACCTCCAGTTTAAATTCCATTTGGAATATTTTTGGAGGTCCAGGAAACCAAGACCCAAAAGAACATTTTTAAATTTACTTTTTTTTTCTTAATTTAAATTTAAATTAGTATTTTTTTTCTTTTTCCTTCAGTTGTATCTCCCTTCCTGTGGCATTAGGAAAGTTCGAGCAAGATAATTGTTTTGTCGGGAACACCATGCCTCATACACATAGTTTACAATACAATACAATACAATACAAATTTATTATCATTTGAGCCCCAGTGAGACTCAAACGAAATGTTGTTTCCACAGCCATACAAACAAAGACACTGTCTTACAGACATATACATAATAAATTCACACAAACATCCATCACAGTGAAGCCACTGTGATGGAAGGCAAGTCTTTTCTCTCCCCTGTTCTCCGTGTCTGTCCCGAGAAGGCGGGCGATATGAGTCCCACCCATTTTACTTCTGTAAATAAGCTGGGCATGGTGATCCCACGATGAAGCCGCGCCGGGTGATGTGGGGGTTGTTCCAACCCCGAACCGGCTGGAGAAGTCGCGTACGGGAGTGGGATCCTGCACCCGCGAGCTCCCGATGTCCCAGTCCACCTGACCTGGTCTTACTCCGACCCCAGGAGTCTTCACCGTTATTTAGTAGCTCCGCATTCCGCAGTCCACCTCCCGGGTCGTTCACCCAAGAGAGCCCCAAACAGCAGACCCGACAGGGAAAAAGTCGTCAATTGGATTTAAAACCCAGAGGACAACAAGCTTGCTTTTGGGCCGCTCCCAGTCGTATTTTTTATTTTTTTTTTTACTTTGCTCATATACATAGTTTAGCGTAGCTTTTCCAATTGAGGGTGGGAACATTACACCTTACTGACAGTTATTAAAACAGGCTTCAATTGGATTCCCAGAGGACAACAAGCTTGCTTTTGTCAGTCACCATTAAGACACCATTTAATACCATTCCTGAAGTCGCTGGTTCCCTGAAGGCACCAGATGACAATTGAGGATAGAGTGTGTAGGAAGGAACAGCAGATGTTGGTTAAGACATAAAAGGCTGAAGTAACACAGCGGGACAGGCAGCATCTCTGGAGAGAAGGAATGGGTGACGTTTCGGGTCGAGATCAGACTAGTCGGGGGAAAAGGAAACGAGAGATATAGATGATGACTAGACCAAGTGCAGACCCGTTGGGTCTGCTCCCCCAATGGTGTGATCCCCCAACCCAATATTCCACCATGCACCCGTCTCCTCCAACGGAACTGAACCCGTTCCCAAATGTAAGATTCCAGCACTCCCCTGCCTCCCTCAGCAGTGGATTGAAAAAAAACTCCAATTGCACCTCCCCTGCCTGCTGCAGCAGTTCCAATTGCAATACCAATTGGTCCTCCCCCTCCTGTTGAAGCACTTGCTGTGATATCCCATTGAGGTGAAAAGTTCAGAGTGTTCCTGTCTTGCAACTTTGTTTTGAAGTGTGTTGGAAGCTGATAGGAAGGAGCAGCGAATCAAAAGGCAGAAAGGCAGCCGGACGCCAGGCGGCAGGCAGCAGGCGGCAGCCACACAGTTTTAATATATAATAGATAGATGTAGAGAGATAAAGACCGATGAATGAAAGATATGCAAAAAAGTAACAATGATAAAGGAAACAGGCCTTCGTTAGCTGTTTATTGGGTGAAAACGAGAAGCTGGTGCAACTTGGGTGGGGGAGGGATAGCGAGAGGGGGAATACTGGGGTTACTGGAGAAATCAATATTCATACCACTGGGCTGTAGTCTGCCCAAGCGAAATATGAGATGCTGTTCCTCCAATTTGCGAGGATAGAGTGCGTGATCGCACTGAAGTGGTTTCACAGGATTTAGTCAGGTAGAGGATACAAGGAACCATGGTATTACTTGCATCTAGTTTTGTCCCTTTTAGAATCAAGAGAGTCAAGAGTGTTTTATTGTCATATATGTCCCAGATAGAACAATTAAATTCTTACTTGCAGCAGCACAACAGAATACGTAAACATAGTACACTGTAAACAATATAATAAATGAGAAAAAAAGTTCAGTGTGTGTATTTGCACACACACACACACACACACACACACACACACACACACACACACACACACACACACACACACACACACACACACACACACACACACACACACACACACACACACACACACACACACACACACACACACACACACACAAAGACTATTATCTGAATAGTGGTTGATTAGGAAAAGGGGAGATGCAACGAGACCTGGGTGTCATGGTACACCAGTCATTGAAAGTAGGCATGCAGGTGCAGCAGGCAGGGAAGAAAGCGAATGGTATGTTAGCAAAAGGATTTGAGTACAGGAGCAGGGAGGTTCTACTGCAGTTGTACAGGGTCTTGGTGAGACCACACCTGGAGTATTGCGTACAGTTTTGGTCTCCTAATGTGAGGAAAGACATTCTTGCCATAGAGGGAGTACAGAGAAGGTTCACCAGACTGATTCCTGGGATGTCAGGAGTTTCATATGAAGAAAGACTGGATAGACTCGGCTTGTACTCGCTAGAATTTAGAAGATTGAGGGGGGATCTTATAGAAACGTACAAAATTCTTAAGGGGTTGGGCAGGCTAGATGCAGGAAGATTGTTCCCGATGTTGGGGAAGTCCAGAACAAGGAGTCACAGTTTAAGGATAAGGGGGAAATCGTTTAGGACCGAGATGAGAAAAACATTTTTCACACAGAGAGTGGTGAATCTCTGGAATTCTCTGCCACAGAAGGTAGTTGAGGCCAGTTCATTGGCTATATTTAAGAGGGAGTTAGATGTGGCCCTTGTGACTAAAGGGATCAGGGGGTATGGAGAGAAGGCAGGTACGGGATACTGAGTTGGATGATCAGCCATGATAATATTGAATGGCGGTGAAGGCTCAAAGGGCCGAATGGCCTACTCCTGCACCTATTTTCTATGTTTCTATGTTTCTATGTACACATAAAAAACAAACAAGTGTCCAAGACACTCTGGTATAGTTTAGTTTAGTTTAGAGATACAGCGCGTAAACAGGCTCTTCGGACCAGTGAGTCTGTACTGACCAACGATCCCCGCACACCACCACTATCCTACACACACTAGGGACAATTTACACTTATACCAAGCCAATTAACCTACAACCCTGGGTGTCTTTGGAGTGTGGAAGGAAACCGAAGATCTCGGAGAAAACCCAAGCTGTCACGGGGTGAACGTACAAACTCCGTGCAGACAGCACCCGTAGTCGGGTTCGAACCCGGGTCACCGGCGCTGCAAGCGCTGTATGGCAGCGACTCTACTGCTGCGCCACCGTGCCGGGATTGTATTTTCAAGGTAGTTTCTAGATAAACAAATCTACAGTTGAAAATTATTACTCATCTATTCACCACTGATGCTGCACGGATTATATGGAAATCTTAGGAAATGTTACCTGACATGGAATTAAGAAAGGCTGAGATATTATCTCCACTGAGATCTACGGAATAGATAACTCGAGATTAGTAAAATCGATATTCCATTTTGAAAGTGCTGTGTCAGAAACTACATCAGGAAATAAAGCAGAAACGATGATCAGCAAAGAATTAATCGTTATTAATTAACACTAAAATAATTTCAATCCATAATCACTGAATCTGTCCTGCCTTCAGTCATGGCATGATGCATCTCATAATAAGGTAAACAAAAATACATAAAGGATACTTTGTAAGTTCATAGGTTATAGGAGCAAAATCAGGTCATTCGGCCCATCGAGTCTACTCTGCCATTTAATCAATGCTGATCTATCTTTCCTTCTCAACCCCATTCTCCTGCCTTCTCCCCATAACCCCTGACACCCGTACTGATCAAGAATCTGTCAATATCCGCCTTAAAAATATCCACTGACTTGTCCTGCACAGCTGTCTGCGGAGAATAGAAACATAGGAACTAGGTGCAGGAGTAGGCCATTAGGTCCTTCAATATGATCATGGCAGAATGAACAGTTCAGTTAGTAACCAGCCTGACGATGCTAACTCCTGCCTTCCACACCCTCAAGGTCGGCTGCGGGAGGCGCCCCTGGGGTACGAAGGCTGAAGGGTGACCGGACGAGGAGAGGGCCAACAGCTTGCTGGACGACCCGGACGAGGCTGACGGCTATAGAGGCCCTGCAGCAGCCTGAGGCTTGCCTGGATCGGGCACCAGCGCGCGGACCGGACTTTCAAAATGTGTAGGGGGGAACTGTAGATGCTGGTTTACACCGAAGATAGACACAAAATGCTGTGGTAACTCAACGGGACAGGCAGCGTCTCTGGATAGAAGGGATGGGCGACATTGAAAACAGCACCAAATGGTGCGATCTCAGTGGACTATTTCTACGCACTTTGTACTCATTGGGGATTGCGTTTAGCTATGGCAATACATCACTGAACTGTTTGCAAAAAAAAAATTTCACTGTGCCTCTGTACATGTGACGATAAAGAACTATTTCAATTCAATTCAATTCAATTCAACTTTAATGTCATTGCACAAATACAAGTATGAGTACAACGAAATGCAGTTTTGCGTCAGTCCGTAGTAGTTGTGCATAAAGGAAAAAAAAAATAGAAAGAGAGAAGATACAGAATCATCCAAAAATACAGAATAATTAAACAATGGGGACGGAGGGACTGGAAAAATCTATCAGCGGGACTCCCGAGTTCAGCAATGTGATTGTGTTGTTGTAGAAGCTGTTCCTCATCCTACTAGTACGTGACCTGAGGCTCCTGTACCGCCTCTCTGATGGGAGGAGGGCAAACAGTCCATGGTTGGGGTGTGAGGGGTCTTTGATGATCTTCCCAGCCCACATTTAAGTTCAGTGGCCCAGTTAGACATAGTAGACTTGGCTACTGATTGCTGAGGAGATTCCATTCAATTACTGTTGCAGATTAAATAATTCTTCAAGTAGAGGTAAATCAAAGCTAATGGATGGCACAGTGGCGCAGCGGGTGGAGCTGCTGCCTCACAGCGCCTGAGACCCTGGTTTGATCATGACCTCAGATGCTGTCTGTATGGAGTTTGCACGTACTCCCTGTGACTGCAATGGTTTGCACTGGGTGCTCTGGTTTCCTCCCAAATCCCAAAGACGTGCAGGTTTGTAGGTTAAATGGCTTCCCTACATTGTGTGTAGGGAGCGGGTGCAAAAGTGGGATAACATAGAACTAGTGTGAACGTGTGATCGGTTGTCAGCTACACATGAGCAGTGGGCGCACACCAGCGGATCAACTAGATAGGTAGCAGCTAATTGGAACCACAAGGGTGAGGGAAAGAAAATGGGTGATGGGAAGGCTAGAGGGGTTGTGTATGGGAGAGGGGGCAAAAATGGGAGGAGAGGGGAGAGGGATGAGGGGAGAAGGAGGGAGGGAGGGGAAAAGGGGAAAGAAAGAATGGGAGAGGCGGAGAGGGAGGGGGAGAGATGGGAGGGGGAGAGATGGAAGGGGAGAGAGAAAGAGGGAGAGGGTGAGTAGGGGAGAGTGAGGGAGAGAGAGAGGGGGAAAGAGGAGAGAACGAGTGGGAGAGGGGGGAGAGAGAGGAGAGAGGTGGAGAGAGGGAAGAGAGGGGAAAAACACATTTCAATTTTGTTTACTTTATTGAAAGAATGCTTCTACTTTAACAGCATTTTTAAGTTTTGTTTATTATGTTAACTATTAAGTTCTGTTTACAGATATGTTATGCCACCACAGGAATTTCATTGTTCCGTTTCAGTACAGATGACATTTAAACACTCTTGACAATTGTTATAAACTACTCACCACACAGTGCGGTGTTGTTGCTCGATCCCTCAGCAGTGCAAGCAGTGTGTTTTTTATATTTCACTTTTTCGACACTTATTCATTGAACAAAAGGTTTGAACAGGTTTGATGCATGTGCTCTGTAAAGTATTTTAATGTGAAAGTAATGAGCTGATAATGGCGCAGCGGGCGACACAGTTGCCGAGACCCAGGTTCGATCCTGACCTCAGGTATTAAGACACATAAAAAGTAGGTGCAGGAGTAGGCCATTAGGCTCTTCGAGCCAGCACCACCATTCATATAACCATATAACCATATAACAATTACAGCACGGAAACATGCCATCTCGGCCCTACAAGTCCGTGCCGAACAAATGTTTTTTCCCCTTAGTCCCACCTGCCTGCACTCGTACCATAACCCTCCATTCCCTTCTCATCCATATGCCTATCCAATTTATTTTTAAATGATACCAATGAACCTGCCTCCACCACTTCCACTGGGAGCTCATTCCACACCGCCACCACTCTCTGCGTAAAGAAGTTCCCCCTCATATTACCCCTAAACTTCTGTCCCTTAATTCTGAAGTCATGTCCTCTTGTTTGAATCTTCCCTATTCTCAAAGGGAAAAGCTTGTCCACATCAACTCTGTCTATCCCTCTCATCATTTTAAAGACCTCTATCAGGTCCCCCCTTAACCTTCTGCGCTCCAGAGAATAAAGACCTAACTTATTCAACCTATCTCTGTAACTTAGTTGTTGAAATTCTTGGAGAATGGTTGGAGAATGGTTGGAGACCATTCAATATGATCGTGGCTGATCATCCAAAATGTCCCTCGTTCCTGCTTTTTCCCCCATATCCCTTGATTTTGTGAGCCCCAAGAGCTAAATCCAACTCTCTCTTGAATACATCAAGACCATCTTGATTGTGTAGAGTTTACACGTTCTCCCCGTGACTGTGTGGGTTTCCTCCGGGTGCTCCGGTTTCCTCCTATATCCCAAAGACGTGCGGGTTTGTATTTGATCGGCATTTGCCGCTAGTGTGTGAGAAAATGGGGTAACATTGAGCTAGTGTGAATGGGTGATAGATGGTCAGCATGGACTCGGTGGGCAGAAGGGCCTTTATCCATGCAGTTTCTTTCAATCAATCATTCAATATATGCAGGAAAGGTACGCAAGCAATCCTCTGTTCTTGCTGACATTTATTTGTTTAAAATCTGCATTTTCAACATACAATTGAAAAATATTAATTTGGGTAGTTATTGAGCTATATACTTCAGTGGAGAATGCTAGACATATATTAAGAATAACTATGCAATAATACAAATTCAAAGTGTGTTTTTTGAAACTGCTTACTTTTGTTAATCCAAGGGAAAGATTTACTGGACCATCACATTTACCATTATACAATTTAACAGACATTTGGACAGGTACATGTGTAGGAAGGAACTGCAGATGGCTTCCGTCGACACAAAATGCTGGAGTAACTCAGCGGGGCAGGCAGCATCTCTGGATGGAAAGAATGGGTGGTTTCGCGTCGAGACCCTTCTTCAAACTACATGGAAAGGGCAGGTTTTGAGGGGTATGGGCCAAATGCAAGCAAGTGGGACTATTGTAGATGGGATATTTTGGTTAACATGGGCAAGTTGGGCCGAAGGGCTCCATAATGAAGAAAATGTCAGTAAAACCATAAATATTTATTTATAAATGGAGCTGGTGAATCAATTATAGTTAAAATACACACAGCACAAATAATAAGGTTTGAAAAATTCCAAGAGTTTTCACTCTCCATTTTATTCCCTTTGGATACATTGAGACAATATCATTATCCCATAAAGGTGACCAGTGTCTTCATGGAACTAAACTATTTGGAATCTCAGCATTATATTCAATCATGATATTGGCTTCAAATGTTTATTTATTGTCACATACACCACTTGGTGAAATTCAAGTTGCCATTTGCAGCACACTAATAATACAACACAACATTAAAGAAGAATTCAACATAAAAATATCCCCCCACAATGGTTCCCACTGTGAGGGAAGGCACAAAGTCCAGTCCCCATCCCCTTGTCCACCCATAGTCAGGCCTATTGCGGCCTCCGCAGTCGCCGCTAGTGGGCCCGATGTTTCAGGCCTTTCTTGCCGGGTGATGGTGCTCCGGCGTCGGGAGAACCCTCTCAGCGACTGATATTCATATCAGTCATAAGACCGACCATATATTTTATGTCCAGAATTTTAAATTGCATAATTTGGTACAAGGAGAGGCTTGGATAGAGTGGACGTGGAAAGGATGTTTTCACTAGTGGCAGAGTCCAGGACTAGAGGTCAGCCTCGGAATTAAAGGATGTTCCTTTAGGAAGGAGATGAGGAGGAATTTCTTTAGCCAGAGTATGGTGAATCTGTGGAATTCGTTGCCACAGGCAGCTATCGAGGCCAAGTCAATGGATATTTTTAAGGCAGAGATAGATTCTTGATTAGTACGTGTGTCAGTGGTTGTGGGGAGAAGGCATGAGAATGGGGTTAGGAGGGAGAGATTGATCAGCCATGATTGAATGGCAGAGTAGGCGATGGGCCGAATGGCCTAATTCGGCTCCTATCACTTATGACCTTGAGAGGGCTGGATTGAGAGAAGAGTTCAAGCAACTAAACCATCCTATCACCAATTAGAGAGTGGGTCTGATTTGCTATCTTCCTCATTGGAGACCCTCGGACTTTGCACTAAACATTTTTCCCTTTATCACGTATCTGTACACTGTGGACGGATTGATTGTAATCACGTATTCTTTTGCTGACTGGATAGCACGCAACGAAAAGCATTTCACCGTCCATGTGACAATAAACTAACCTAAATTAAACTAAAGGGATTAAGCAAAATGGTACACTTACAGGAGACAAAAAGAACGGCAGATATTGGAATCTTGAGCAAAATAGAAAGTGCTGGAGGAACTCAGGGGATCAGGCAGCATCTTTGGAGGGCATGAACAGGCGGTGTTTCAGGTCTGTCCTCTATCCATTTCATTTTAGTTTATTGTCACGTGTACCGAGGTACAGTGAAAAGCTATTGTTACATGCTATCCAGTCAGCGGAAAGACAATACATGATTACAATCGAGCCATTTACAGTGTATGGATACATGATAAGGAATAACGTTTAGTGCTAGGTAAAGCCAGCAAAGTCCGATCAAGAGTAGTCCGAGGGTCACCAATGAGGTAGATAGTACTATCAGTCTGAAGAATAGTCCTGACCCAGGACGTAACTCAGCCGTTCAGGCAGCATCTGTGGAGGGAATGGACAGGTCAGGTCAGGATTCTTCTTCAGAATGATACAGTCCCGTCCTGAAACATATCTGTCTATTCCCTCCACAGATCTGCCTGAATCACTGAGTTCCTCCGGTACTTTGTGTTTTAGTCACAGAATGACAGTGTGGAAACAGGCCCTTCGGCCCAACTTGCCCACACCGGGCAACATGTCCCAACTACAGTAGTCCCACCTGCCTACACTTGGCCCATATCTCTCCAAACCTGTACTATCCATGTACCTGTCTAACTTTTTCTTAAACGATGGGATAGTCCCAGTCTCAGCTACCTCCTCTGGCAGCTTGTTCCATACCCCCACACCCTTTTGCATGAAAAAGTTACCCCTCATATTCCTATTAAATCTTTTCCCCTTCACTTTGAACCTATGTCTTCTAGTCCTCGATTCCCCTATTCTGGGCAAGAGACTCTATGCATCTACTTTGGAGTCTCTGTGCAGAGACTTTGGAATATCTTACTGCCTGATCTCCAACATAATTTTCATCCTGCAAAATTCACTTGTTGCTGAGAGATAGCTGGTCGTATGGACTGCAATGGACTGGTATCTTTTATAGGATGAATCGGCAGGATTACCAAAATACTTCCAGAAATAGTCCATTAAAATGCACCAACGCATCAGGTCTGAAGAAGCGTCTCAACCCGAATCGTCACCCATCCATTTTCTCCAGAGATGCTGCTTGACCCGCTGAGTGCCTGCCTTCGATTTAAACCAGCATCTGCAGTTCTTTCCTATACGCGATTACAGTCGATCCATTTCCAGGAGTCCGATTGAGAAGGACATTGATTAAGAGAGATGGAGGGAAATGGTTTAAGATGGATCTGCTGCTCCTATAATATCGGCTATTGTGACGGAAGACACATTGTTCCTGAATCAATCAATATATCTCATAAAAATGTGTTTACAGGTTAGGTTTAAAATAAAGTGCTCTGTCATGTAATTAATTATCCAGCTGAACGGGAGATTGGTTTTGTCTCCAGGTTCATCTCAAGCCTTTGTCACTTACTCCACTCATCTGCCAATCCATCCCCCCCCTCACCTGTATCCACCTATGCCTCGTGGTTAACTACCATTCCCCCCCCCCCATCCAACAATGAACCATTGTACATTTCCTTAAACATCTTCTGCTTTGATCTGTCCTTTTCACACCCCACACGTTCTTTGTATCCTTCCACATCCCTAGTTTTCTTCAGTTTCAGTTGTTTAGTTTATTGTCATGTATACCAAGGAACAATGAAAAGCTTTTGTATAGGAAGGAACTGTGGATACTTGTAAACCATAGACACAGAAAGCAGGAGTAACTCAGCGGGCCAGGCAGCATCTCTGGAGAGGAGGAATGGGTTATGTTGAAGAGTCTCGACCAGAAACGTCACCCATTCCTTCTCTCCAGAGATGCTGCCTGTCCCACTGAGTTACTCCAGCTATTTGTGTCTATCTTCAGTGGAAAGCTTTTGTTGCGTGCTATCCAGTCCAGAGAAGACAAAACATAATTACAATCGAGCCATTTACAGTGTACAGATACATGGTAAGGCAATAACGTTTAGTGCAAGGTAAAGCCAGCAAAGTCCAATCAAGGATAGTCCAAGGGTCACCAATGAGGTAGATAGTAGTTCAGGACTGCTCTCTGGTTGTGGTAGGATGGTCCATTTGCCTGATAACAGCTGGGAAGAAACTGTCCCTGAATCTGGAGGTGTGCGTTTGCACACTTCTGTACCTTTTGTCTGATGGGAGAGGGGAGAAGAGGGAGTGACCAAGGTCCTCTCCCCTGACGCTGTCCGAAGAAGGATCTTGACCCAAAACGTCAACATTTCCTTCACCCATTGATTCTCAGAGATGCTGCCTGTCCCGCTGAGTTACTCTAATATTTTGTGTTTAAGAAGGAACTGCAGATGCTGGACAATCGAAGGTAGACAAAAATGCTGGAGAAACTCAGCGGGTGAGGCAGCATCTATGGAGCGAAGGAAATAGGCGACGTTTCGGGTCGAGACCTTCAGACTGATGTGAGGATGGGGGGGGGGGGGGAAGGAAAGGAAGGAGGAGGAGACTGGGGGCTGAAGGAGAGCGGGGAAGGAAAGGGAAAAGAAGATGAAAGCAGGGACTACCTGAAATTGGAGAAGTCAATATGCATACCGCTGAGGTGTAAACTACCCAAGCGAAATATGAGCTGCTGCTCCTCTACTTTACGATGGGCCTCACTCTAGCCATGGGGCAGAAAGGTCTGATTTGGAATGGGAGGGGGCGTTGAAGTGCTGAGCCACAGGGAGATCAGTTTGGTTATTGCGAACCGAGCGGAGGTGTTGGGCGAAGCGATCGCCAAGCCCACGCTTGGTCTCTATTTAAGAGGGAGTTAGATGTGGCCCTTGTGGCTAAGGGGATCAGGGGGTATGGAGAGAAGGCAGGTACAGGATACTGAGTTGGATGATCAGCCATGATCATATTGAATGGCGGTGCAGGCTCGAAGGGCCGAATGGCCTACTCCTGCACCTAATTTCTACGTTTCTATGTCTCACCGATGTAGAGCAGCTAACACCTAGAGCAGCGGATACAATAGATGAGGTTGGAGGAGGTGCAGATGAACCTCTGCCGCATCTTCTTTCCCCTCCCCTTCCCAGCTCTCCCTCAGCCCACCGTCTCCGCCTGTTCCTTTCTTCTTCCCGCCCCGCCCACCCTCACATCAGTCTGAAGAAGGGTCTCGACTTGAAACGTCACCTATTCCTTCGCTCCATAGATGCTGCCTCACCCGCTGAGCTTCTCCAGCATTTTTGTCTAACATTTTGTGTCTATTTCTACCTAACACTTGCCAGCCTTCATCCTGCTCCAATCTCTTTTCCAGCAATTCTCCCCACAGTACAGTCCGAAAGGAGGCCCTCACCTAAAAGTTGCCTTCCATTCCTCTCCACAGATGCTGCCTGACCCGCTGAGTTCCTCCAGCATCGTGTATTTTACTCGAGATTCCAGCATTTGCAGTTACTTTAATGATACAGCTATACCTCTCGTTTCCCTCTCCCCAGACTCTCAGTCCGAAGAAGGGTCACGACCCGAAACATTACCCATTTCTCACCAGAGATGCTGCCTGTCCAGCTGTTCTACTCCCATATCCATTTACACACAGAGTCTCTGCTTCAGTTACTCCCTTTAAGCATACAGGAGCCTGCTACCTATGTTCCCATTAAGCTCACTGACATCCTGTTTCTCAATGTTGCTCTTTCCCACGCTCTCTTTAATCTCACCCGATTCACTGGCAGATGTATGATGTTACGAGAAAACATCTCAATAAAGTGAATTAAAAGGATGTCGATGTACAAATTGGAGTGTTGTCCGAAACCTTTGGTAGATTGCTGATTCAGCCACTGCTGTAGGATGTCCAGATGGAATCATAGAAACATAGAACATAGAAACATAGAAAATAGGTGCAGGAGTAGGCCATTCGGCCCTTCGAGCCTGCACCGCCATTCAATATGATCATGGCTGATCATCCAACTCAGTATCCTGTACCTGCCTTCTCTCCATACCCCCTGATCCCTTTAGCCACAAGGGGCACATCTAACTCCCTCTTAAATATAGCCGATGAACTGGCCTCAACTACCCTCTGTGGCAGGGAATTCCAGAGATTCACCACTCTCTGTGTGAAAAATGTTTTTCTCATCTCGGTCCTAAAAGATTTCCCCCTTATCCTTGTGACCCCTTGTTCTGGACTTCCCCAACATCGGGAACAATCTTCCTGCATCTAGCCTGTCCAACCCCTTAAGAATTTTGTAAGTTTCTATAAGATCCCCCCTCAATCTTCTAAATTCTAGCGAGTACAAGCCAAATCTATCCAGTCTTTCTTCATATGAAAGTCCTGACATCCCAGGAATCAGTCTGGTGAACCTTCTCTGTACTCCCTCTATGGCAAGAATGTCTTTCCTCAGATTTGGAGACCAAAACTGTACGCAATACTCCAGGTGTGGTCTAACCAAGACCCTGTACAACTGCAGTAGAACCTCCCTGCTCCTATACTCAAATCCTTTTGCTATGAATGCTAACATACCATTCGCTTTCTTCACTGCCTGCTGCACCTGCATGCCTACGTTCAATGACTGGTGTACGATGACACCCAGGTCTCGTTGCATCTCCCCTTTTCCTAATCGGCCACCATTCAGATAATAAATATCCTTGTCACTACCTTTGCCCAACAGCCATACAGAAGATGGACACCAAAAGCTGGAGTAATTCAACGGGTCAAGCAGCATCTCTGGAGAAAAGGAACAGGTGACGTTTCGGGCCGAGACCCTTCTTCAGACTGAGAGTCAGGGGAAAGGGAAACAAGAGATATAGATGGTGATGTAAAGAAATATAGAACAAATGAATGAAAGATATGCAAAAAAGTGACGATGATAAAGGAAACAGCCATCTGCAGTTCCTTCCTACAATAGAGAAATACAGTGACGCAGTGGTGCAGAGGTAGAGTCACTGCCTCACAGCCCCAGAGACCCGGGTTCAATCCTGCCTACGGGTGCTGTCTGTACAGAGTTTGTTCGTTCCCCCCGTGACTGCATGGGATTTTTCCGGGTGCTTCGGTTTCCTCCCACACTCCAAAGATGTACAGGATTTGTAGGTTCATTGGCTCTGGTAAATTTGTAAATGGTGCCTAGTGTGCAGGATACTGCTAGTTTACAGGGAAGATCTGGAGCTCAAAACACATCTCAATCAACACCAAAATACGCATCTTGAACTCAAATGTGAAACAGGTGATGCTGTGTGGATCAGAGACATGAAAAACAACAAAACACACTACAAACGGGCAGCAAACATTCATTAACACCTGCCTTAGGAGAATACTTAACATCTGGCGGAGAGACAAAGTAAGCAATGTGGACCTGTGGAGAAGAACAAGCCAGACTTACAAATTCGAAGGAGAAAATGGAGTTGGATTGGACACACCCTCAGGAAACCTGCTACAATCACCCGGCAAACCCTGAAATGGAACCCCCAAGGACCCCCAAAGAGGTCACTCCAAGGAACAGCTGGAGAAGAGGTGTCCAGACAGGAATGTCTGAGAGTGGGCTCAACTGGGGAGATCTCGAAAGAACTTCCAACAACCGAGAGAGGTGGAGGACATTTGTCAATGGACTACGCTCCCTAGAGGAGCAAAGGCCTTAAGAAGAAGAGTGTACAGGGTGATCGCTGGTCGGCACCGACTTGGTGGACTGAAGGGCCTGTTTCTGCACTGTATCTCTAAACCATAGATGCCACTAGCGTTAAAAAACCAACTGGTCCCAGCATGATGGAAGGTTATTGTCTTGCAACCTATTGTAGATTTCCAGGAATAAGATATACGCACAAATTGCTAAGAGCCTTTAGGGAATTCATTTAAAAAAACGTATTAGCATTTTAATTACTTTTCATCCATCTTTATAAAATATTTGCGTAAACTCATCCATAAATTAATTCAGAGGCGCAAAAGACTGCTGATGCTGGAATCTTGAATAAAAAGTAAAATGCTGGAGGAACTCACCGAGTCAGGCAGCGTCTGTGAAGTTAGATATACAGATAGCAACGTAAAACAAAGAACAGCACATAAACAGGCTATTCGGCCCACAATGTCTGTTCTGAACATGATGGCAAGATCAATTCTTATGTGCCTACACACAATCCATTCCCTGCATGTCCATGTGCCTATCCAAAACTCTCTTAAACACCACTATCGTATCTGCCTCCACCACCATCTCTGGCGTTCCAGGCACACACCATCCTGTGTAAAAATCCTTTCCTGCACCTCCTATAAATTTTGCCCCTCTTGCCATATCTATGCCCTCTAGACTTTGATATTTCCATAAAACATTTGTACCAAATCTACTTGTAGAGCTGGATTATTGTGTGGGAAGGAACTGCAGATGCTGGTTTACACCGAAGATAGATGCACAATGCTGGAGTAACTCAGCGGGACAGGCAGCACCTCTGGATAGAAGGAATGGGTGACGTTTCGGGTCAAGACCCTTCTTCAGACTGAGTGTCAGAGTAGAGGGACATAGAGATAAGGAAGGGTAAGGTGTGAAAATGAGACATCAAAAGGGGGGAGCAGCGAGGGATGATGTTGCAGAACTCTCGTCGGAGAGAGGTGGTGACCTTCTTCAAAATAGGCATACCTTGAGGAGATTTCTCAGTGGAGCGGACAAAATGTGTAGGAAGGAACTGCAGATGCTGGTTTACACCGAAGATGCTGCAGTAACTGTTTTTTTAGGGATTTTCAATGGTTAATAACAATAGAAATTTCACTGCAAGTTTTCACTAGCACATTTCAGCAAATGTGACTTTTGAGTATTATTTACTTGGCTGGCAACCAAGGATAAGAATGACCAGAGGACACCATTCCGAGCTATTATCTTTGGATTCCAAAATATTAAGACATGCCATGCAATTCCTCACCATCACTTCTGCTTCATCACGTGTGTGCTTTGTTCAGGGAATGTTGAAACTGTGCTACTAGCAAGCTGTTAATAATTCTATCCACAGGGTAACGCCAGGTTGACAGTGATGCCCACTGCATTGGATGAATATTTTACTGGGGGAAAAGGAGCATAATGCTGGATTTTAATACACGTTTTCTGAATTACAAGTGAAGGGTAAATTAACAATCAGCGATGTGGCATGGAACAACGTTTAGCTGCTCTCAGTACCAGATGTTTGCAATTCAGTTTTGCTATAAATTGTCCATGAATGATCATTTTGCATCTCATAAGTGTAATTATCCTAGTTAAGCTTATTCTATCAATAAAGAATTTGCAAGCATATGCGTATTTTGCCTTATATATATGTGTGTGTGTGTAAATATATATGTGTGTATCTATCTTCTATTATTATATAAAACTCTGTGCCTTACGTCTGGCTGCCTTTCTGCCTTTTGATTCGTGCCCAATACTCGCAGATGTATCCAATCGGAATGGCCGATGCTCGCAGATGTCCAATGGGAATGGATCCATTTACATGTACGGCTGCCGGCTGCATTTCTTCCTTTGATTCATTGCCACGCCGAATCCAGACGCTCAATCTCAGAGATCTTTTCCATTTCGGTAGGATGCGCTTTCTTTCTAAGTATCCGCCTTCATTACATTTCGTGCCCACGTAATCTCGCACCCCCCCAGTATTTCAAAAATAAACGGAACCCATAGGCCATTTCGATTTCTTTCCATTCCAACTATCCACTCCTCATTAGATTTTGTCCATGTTTATGTCCAATTTTTCATTAAAACATTTCCCATGTGCGGCTGGCCAGCGACCATAACGCATTTCAACACACGCCATTTAAAAACAGCCGCGCTGATTCCTTTGATTCACGTCTCCCGCCTACGGGTAGAACGGCCATTGGGGT
Organism: Leucoraja erinaceus; assembly: GCF_028641065.1. Lineage (NCBI taxonomy): Eukaryota > Metazoa > Chordata > Chondrichthyes > Rajiformes > Rajidae > Leucoraja > Leucoraja erinaceus. Next base: position 5,680,067 of record NC_073388.1, read on the forward strand.
AGCAGCTCCCAATCTCCCTTGAGTATCTTTTAAAACTCTGTGGCGGTGGCTGTGTGTGTTTCTAACTTTGGCGCCAGCCTTTGATTCTTGCTACTAAGTCAGACCCAGAAACGCTTTTTTCGAGTTCGGTAGAGATTTCACTTTTCATTCCAAGTATCCACTCCTCATTAAATTTTGTCGTGTTTATGTACACATTTTTAATAAAATCCTTCTCCCCCCTCACTCGTTTTGTCGCCTCCTGCTGGCCAGCGACCATAACAGCTGCTGGCGCCCGCATCTCGCCTCAAAGACGCCATTTAAAAACAGCCACACTGCTGATTCCGGAGCCGCTTGAGATGGAGGACCACGTCTCCCGTGGGGGCTACGGGTAGGGAACGGTTGCGTTGGGGGAGCAGACCCAACGGGTCTGCACTTGGTCTAGTATATAAATATATATAAGTGTGTGTGTGTGTAAATATATATGTGTGTGTGTGTGTATATATGTGTGTGTGTGTGTGTGTATATATATATATATGTGTGTGTGTGTGTGTATATATATATATATGTGTGTGTGTGTGTGTGTGTATAAATATATATATATATATATATATATGTGTGTGTGTGTGTGTATATAAATGTATATATGTGTGTTTGTGTGTATATATATATATGTGTGTGTGTGTTTGTGTGTGTATATATATGTGTGTGTGTGTGTGTGTGTGTATAGATATATATGTATGTGTGTGTGTGTATATACATATATATAAACACATATATGACATGATCAGCTGTTGGCTGGCCCTCGGATCCATGTTACAAATGGGAGGGAAAGAAACAAAATTAATAAATGCAACCTTTCATTCACCCACTCAAAAATAGCCAAATTCACCCACATCTGTGTTAATACCCAATGATTTATTTTCAATCTCTGATGGCGGCTCAGTGACGCAGCGGTAGAGTTGCTCCCTCATCCCAAGACTTCCTGCTCCTCATTCATGTATCTGGGCCTCAGTTCCAGGAGATGAGGAAAACAATTTTCATCCAGAGAGTTGTGAATCTGTGGAATTCTCTGCCTCAGAAAGCAGTGGGGGCCAATTCTCTGGATGCTTTCAAGAGAGAGAGTTAGATAGAGCTCTTAAAGATAGCGGAGGCAGGGGATATGGGGAGGAGGCAGGAACAGAGTACTGATTGTGGATGATCACAATGAATGGCGGTGCGGGCTCGAGGGGCCGAATGGCCTTTTCTTGTACCTATTGTCTATTGAGACAGAGAGAGAGAGAGAGATTCAAAGGACGAGAGGAGTTAAGAGCCATGAGTGTTTTATTGTCATGTGTTCTTGAAACAGAACAATGATATTCTTACTTGCAGCATTAGCACAGGAATACAAACATATTACTCTGTAAAATTCACAATAACAAAAAAAAGTTCAGTATATATTTAAAAAACAGACAAGTAAATAGAGAATAGTAGTGCAAAGTCAAAAATAATGTCCCTAAGTAGTTATAGTTCATTAAAGTCCTTAAGTCATTAGAGCCTATTTGGAGGATGCAGTGTTTAATAGCCTGATGTTGAAGGGAAGCTGCTCCTGAACCTGGACGTTAGTTTTCAGGCTCCAATGCCTTTTCCTCGATGGCAGGCGTAAAATTAGACCGTGGCCAGGGTGGTGTGGGTCCCTGATGAAATTGGCTGCCTTTTTGAGGCAGCGACTCTTATAGATCCCTTTGATGGTGGGGTGGTCAGTGCCCGTGATGTTCACCACTTTCTGCAGTCTTCTTCATTCCTCGACATTTGAGTTGCTGAACCAGGCCGTGATATACCCAGTCAATATGCTCCTTACAGTGGAACCAAAATATGTCTCTTAACCAAAATATGTTAGTCTCATTGTCTGTAACTGGTTTTCACCCAGCTCACAGCGAACAACGGCATGTTTCCTTGATCATTGTTACTTTTTTGCATACCTTTCATTCATTTGTTTTATATCACCGTCTCGTTGTAGGACATTGATCATTCTTTTAATCTGGATTTTTAATTCATGTATTGTGTGGTTTAAAAAAAAAATTAATATATAATTTATGATGCTTTTATAAGTGATATACTAAGATTTTATATGTATTTTATGATACTTTTTAATATGCGATGCATTTTTATGTAATGTTGCCCCTTGTCTGGACCTCGAGTCCGTAATAAAATGTATTATTATTATTATTATTATTATTATATCTCTCGTTTCCCTTTCCCCGGACTCTCAGTCTGAGGAAGGGTCTCGATCCGAAACATCACCTATTCCTTGTCTCTAAAGGAATAGAATGGAACTCTCAGAGTTGCTGTCTGACCCGCTGAGTTACTCTGGCTTTTTGTGTCACTTATAATTGCATTGTGATTTCGATGGGTTAATTGAAACCAATTCAGTGTTATTTGTTAATATTTGTTGAAGCGTTAAGTGTAAGGATGACAGATGGGTCTGAGGTAACACTGGAAGAGGGCAGACACTCAAGTCTGACAGCGAGAGACGACGGATTAATTACAGTTAAATCTTGTATAATCTGACACCATTGGGACTCTGGTGGTGCTAGACTGGAAGACTGGTTTTAATTCATATTGATGTCACAAAACATTTTTAATTTAGTTTTTGTAGATATTTTGTAATATAATAACTTTTCCAGTTTGAGCCTGGCAGGTTTAAAGGGAACTTAAGAAACAAAATTTAAAAGGAAGTGGGGGAATGAGACCCCGATAAATTTCAGGAGTAAAAGGACACAAAATGCTGGAGAAACTCAGCGGGTCAGGCAGCATCTCTGGAGAACACGGATAGGTGACGCTTCGGGTTGAGGCCCATCTTCAGACACCGAGACCCTTCCTCAGACAAGGGAAAAAAGTCCAGCCACAAAATGAATGTGGATGGTACAACGGTGTAGCTGATAAGAGTTGCTGCCTCACTGTACCAGAGACACGGGTTCAATCCAGACCTCAGGTGCTATCTGTGTGGAGTTTGCTTGTTCTTCCCGTGACCATATGAATTTCATCTGGGTGCTCCGGTTTCTTCCCACATCCCAATGATGTGTGAGTTTGTGGGTTAATTAGACTCTGTAAAATTGCCCCTAGTGTGTTGGGACTGGATAAGAATGTGGGATAACATAGAACTAGTGTGAACGGGCGATCGATCGTTGGCGTTCTCGTTGGGCCGAAGGGCCTGTTTTCCTTGCAGTTTCTCTAGAGTAAACAGATATGAAGAGCTACTACTTGGATATCAAAATGAATTTTAGAATTCTACCCTCTAACTACCATATCCACATACATCCCTAATAATTTCATAAAGTATGTTTGCTTGATCAATGGTGTTTTATCGTTAATGTTTTATTATTATTAATGTTTAGTGTTTTCTGCGTCATTCATAACTGTCACTGTATGTCATGTTGTTACTTGTGGGCGGAGCACCAAGGCAAATTCCTTGTATGTGAATACTTGGCCAATAAACTTACTTACTTACCTACTTACAATATTATTTTATAGCCAAGATATGTAGGAAGGAACTGCAGATGCTGGTTTTTACTAAAGATAGACACAGAATCCTGGAGTAACTCAGCGGGTCAGGCAGCATCTCTGAAGAAAAAGAACAGATGACGTTTCAAGTCTGAACCACACTTCAGACTGTCTGAAGAAAGGTTCCGACCCAAAATGTCACCTATTCTTTTTCTCCATAGATACTTCCTGACTCGCTGAGTTATTCCAGCATTTTGTGTCTTTACAGCCAGTTATAATCAGACCAACTTATTTTCATGTGGAATTAAAATAACAATAGTGGATAAATGCTTCTTATGAAGCTGAGTAAACTCAAACAGATACGGCTTCACGATCAATCCATGGTTCTCTTAAGTCATCTGTCAGCACAAGAACAGCAAATGCTGGAAATACTCCTGCCAGTTTCGACAGTGGCACCACAGAAAGCATCCTGTCGTGGTGCATCACAGCTCGGTATGTCAACAGCCCAAGGCCGCAAGAAATTTCAGAGTTATTAACGCATCCCAGTCCATTTTGCAAGCCAGTCTCCCACCCTATCGGCTCCATCTACACTTCACTCTTGTCAGGAAAGCAGCCAACATCATCAAAGATGCTCCAACCTCTGTCATTTTCTCTCCTGCCGGGCAGAAGATACAGATTAAAGAACAGCTTCTTACCTGCTGATCAGACTCCTGAAAGTACCTCTGTTATGCAAAGGATGTATTCTTGATCTTCCAATCTTGTTGCAGCCCTTGCACTTAAAAAAAAATCTGCACTTTCCCTGCAGCTGTAACATCCATCTTCTCCAGAAATGTTGCCTGACCCGCTGAGTTACCCCAGCGTTTTGTGTCTACCTTATATTCGGCACTCCGTTTCCTTTCTCTATTTGCGCTACCTGTTGTGCATATGTACGGTCTGAGCTGCTTGTACAGCATGTGAAACAAGGTTTCTCACTATATCCCAGTACACGTGACAATAATAACCCTAAGCCAATACCATTAAAAGGCTCAAAGTGTTAGAGTAACTCAGCGGGTCAGGCAACAACTCTGGAGAAGATGGATAGGTGACATTTTTGGGTTGAGACCCTTCTTCAGACTAAGGGTACAAACCCAAAACGTCACCTATCCATGTTCTCCAAAGATTCTGCCGGACAGGCTCAGTTACTCCAGCACTTTGAGTTCTTTTGTGTAAAGCAGCAAATCGAACATGCTGCAGTGATGATATACTGAAGATGCAGCAGACTGCGAGCGCGGATGGGGCCTCCAGACTATGGAACGTCTCCTGAGCTGCAACATGCTGCATGACACATGCACTGTAAAGGACCTTGCAGAGGCCAATGACATGGCACTAAAATTTTGCTCGCTATTGGCAAACAGTTGTGTGATGACACGAAAAAAAAAAGCATAATTCATAATGAATTAATTCCTAATGACGATCCATGAATTTCACTGGATTGACTTTGTTTACACCAAGCACCAGGGTTTTTTTTGCTCAATTTAGTTTATTGTCACGTGTACCAAGGTACAGTGAAAAACTTTTGCTGCGTGCTAGCCAGTCAGCAGAAAGACCAGTATTTAAAAGGATGTACCTTTAAAAAAAGAGATGAGGAGGAATTTTAGTCAAGGGTGGTGAATCTGTGGAATTTGATGCTACAGACGGCGGTGGAGAGCAAATCAATAGATATATTTAAGATGCAGATTGATAGGTTTTTGATTAGTAAGGGTGTCAGTGGTTATGGGGAGAAAGCAGGAGAATGGGGTTGAGAGGGAAAGATAGATCAGCCATGATTGAATGGCAGAGTAGATTTGATGGATCGAATGGCCTATTTCTGCTCCAATAACTTATGAACATGTATTGTGGTTATTAATTTTTTTGCTTATATATTACTTATTGTTTACAACAAATAAATATCTCGTCCCTAACATGCTTCATATCTCATTTCCCTCGTCCCTGAGTGTCTGATGAAGGATCTTGACCCAAATGGTCACCCATTCCTTCTATCCAGAGATGCTCCCTAACTCGCTGAGTTACTCCAGCATTTTGTGTCTATCTTTGGTATAAATCAGAATCTGCAGTTCCTTCCTACACAATAAACATTTGTATATTATTGCTTATATTGTTTCTAATATATTCTTTATTATTGTGTTGTGTCTTATTGTGTATACAGGCTGGTTATGCTGCTCCAAGAATTTGATTCTGTTGACCTGACCCCTGCCGCCAAACCAACATCTGCAGTTCCTTCCTCCATAACAATTGTTTAATACTGTTTATAATTTATTATATATTATCCGTGTGTATCATTGTGTTTACAGGTTTGTTATGTTGCTCCAACGTAAGAATCATATTCTGTGCAGAAAGGAACTGCAGAAGCTGGTTCAAGCCGAAGATAGACACAATATGCTGGAGTAACTCAGCGGGACAGTCAGCATCTCTGGATAGAAGGAATGATTGGTGTTTCAGGTCGAGACCCTTCTTCAGACCGAGTCAGGGGGAAGGGAAACTAGAGTTACAGACAGTGATATAGAAACATAGAAAATAGGTGCAGGAGTATGGCATTGGAGGCAGCACGTCCATTCAATATGATCATGGCTGCTGATCATCCAAAATCAGTACCCCGTTCGAGAACCAGAGGCCACTTAGAATAAAGGGGAGGCCATTTAAGACTGAGGTGAGAAAAAACTTTTTCACCCAGAGAGTTGTGAATTTGTGGAATTCCCTGCCACAGAGGGCAGTGGAGGCCAAATCACTGGATGGATTCAAGAGAGAGTTAGATAGAGCTCTAGGGGCTAGTGGAATCAAGGGATATGGGGAGAAGGCAGGCACGGGTTATTGATTGGGGACGATCAGCCATGATCACAATGAATGGCGGTGCTGGCTCGAAGGACTGAATGGCCTCCTCCTGCACCTATTTTCTATGTTTTTATGTTTCCTCCCCATAATATCCATTGATTCCGTGATCCCTTGATATGTCGAGAGATATAAAACAAATGAATGAAAGATACGCAAAAAAGTAACGATGATAAAGGAAACAGGTTATTGTTAGTGGGACAGGCAGCATCTCTGGAGAAAATGATTGATTTTTTCAGGTTTGGTGATTTTTTTCAGGTTGCTCAATACTGCAGCATTTTGTGTCTATCTTTGGTTAAAAGCAACATCTGCAGTTCCTTCCTCGTGGTTGAGATCCCTCTGACTTGATGATTGGACCAGTTTGCATGCATCGTGTGTGTGTGTGTACTCAAACTCCGCGCAAACTGCTCGCTGGCCACCCTGGCTGCAACCCGAACTCTCTCTCCCTCCCTCTGCCCACTCCGGCTCAGCCGCTGCTCGGCCCGTCCCTGTCTGCCCGCCCGCTGCTGCCGCTCGGCCCGTCCCTGTCTGCCCGCCCGCTGCTGCCGCTCGGCCCGTCCCGCCCGCTGCCGCCGTCGGTTGCCCGCTCGGCCCGCCCGTCCCCGCCGTGCCCACCTGCCTGTTCGCTGTCGCCGCCGCCACCGGGCCGCGGGGGTGGGGGAGGATGGAGTCGGTGTTCGTCACGGTGGGCACCACGAGTTTCGACGAGCTGGTGGAGGAGATCTCCTCCGAGAGGGCCGTGAGGGTGAGTTACCGCAATGGCGGACCCGGGGGGACGGGACGGGACCGCCATCGCCGCAGAGGGCGGGCGGGTGAGAGGAGTGAAGGAGAGACGGGGCCGGGGCCTCCATTGACCCCTCCCCCCCGCGGCGGCCACCGGTGGTGGTGGAGACGGTGGACAAGTTACTACCGAGTGAGGCGGGAGAGGCTGCAGCCGCCATTGCCGCAGAGGGACCGTTCCTGACAACGGCCTGATGGGGGCGCTGCCGCTGCCTGACAACGGCCAGTGGGGGCGCTGCTGCTGCTGCCTGACAACGGCCTGATGGGGGCGCTGCCGCTGCCTGACAACGGCCGGAAGGGGCGCGCTGATGTTGCCTGACACCGTCCTGTAGGGGGCGCTGCCGCTGCCTGACAACGGCCTGATGGGGGCGCTGCTGCTGCTGCCTGACAACGGCCAGTGGGGGCGCTGCTGCGGCTGCCGCTGCCTGACAACGGCCAGTGGGGGCGCTGCCACTGCCTGACAACGGCCTGATGGGGGCGCTGCCGCTGCTTGACAACGGCCTGATGGGGGCGCTGCCGCTGCCTGACAACGGCCTGAAGGGGGCGCTGCCTCTGCCTGACAACGGCCTGATGGGGGCGCTGCCGCTGCTTGACAACGGCCTGATGGGGGCGCTGCTGCTGCCTGACAACGGCCTGAAGGGGGCGCTGCTGCTGCTGTTGCCTGACAACGGCCTGAAGGGGGCGCTGCCGCTGCCTGACAACGGCCTGATGGGGGCGCCCTTCAGCCCTGAGGGGAGGGCGGGAACTCGGTGGCCACTCTGCCCATCATTGGGGTTGGGATAGTAGTAGGATTAGGAATTCTTTGCTTGCATACGCAATGTACACAAATAGCGGCCACCTACGGTGCTGCCAAAGTTTCAAAGCATGCCGGATCCCCCTTTTGTCATCCCTCCCCCCAAACCGGGTGCTCCATTGTTCTTCCTTTCCTCCATACCCTCAAGGCGGTCCTCCACGCTCTCATCTCCGCCACCGCAGCGGGGATTCACCACCGCCGAGGCCCCATCGCGCGAGGCTTCACCTCTGCCTCGCCGCTGTCTCACGCCCCAATTCACGCCTCCGTGGTGCTGACCCGGACTCCAGCCGTGAGCTTCGACGGCCGCTTCGCCCTGATCCGGGCTTCTACCGTCGCGCGAGGCTCTGACCCAGGCTGGCAATCCTGGAGGCATCAAGACCGCGGCGCCTCGATAAAGGGCTCCGGCCGCGTTCCCTGTCCAGTCCAGCTCCGACATCGTTCTGAGGAAGAAGGGTGTCTCGACTCGAAAACGTCGCCTTTTCCTTCTCTTCACAGGCACTGCCATGTCCCGTTGAGTCACTCCAGCACTTAGTGCCTATCTTTAGTAGAAATATTTCATTTGTAGTTTATTGTCACGTGTGCTGAGATACAGTGAAAAGCTTTTTTGTCGCGTGCTATCCAGTCAGCGGAAAAGACAACGCACGATTACAATCGAGCTGTCCACAGTGTACAGATACATATAAAGGGAATAAGTGCAAGGTAAAGCCGGCAAAGTCAGATCAAGGATAGGCCGTGGGTCACCAATGAGGTATATGGTACTTCAGCACTGCTCCCTGGTTGTTGGTAGGATGGTTCAGTTGCTTGATAACAGCTGGGAAGAAACTGTCCCTGAATCTGGAGGTGTGCGTTTTTCACACTTCTGTGACCTCTCGCGGGATGGGAGAAGGACAAATTCACCTTTATCCATTCAGCCACCAAGGGTCTGATAGTTTCTCCAAGAGTGGCTAATCTGTTTCGTTGTCTCTGTAATGCATTTCGTTGTCTCTGTACTGTACACTGACAATGACAATTAAAATTGAATCTGAATCTGAATCTGAATCTGAATCTGTCAAGGTATGAAAGACACAGAAACGTTCCTGCAACACAAATTGGAAAAAGATTCTAAAGCGTGGCCTACTAGAGGAAATTAAGCATTTTAATAGATCAAAACAGGTGTCATATCATATATAAAGTTACTATAAAGGTCAGTATTCAGAGTCGAGCAAAATTAAGCCAAGAGACAAAGAAAAGTAGACACAAAATGCTGAACTCAGCCGGACAGGCAACATCTCTGGAGAGAAGGAATGGATGACGTTTTGGGTCGAGACCCTTCTTCAGACCCAAAACGTCACCCGTTCCTTATCTTCAGAGATGCTGCTTGCCCCGCTGAGTTACTCCAGCATTTTGTGTCTATCTTTGGTGTAAACCAGCATTTGCAGTTCGTTCCGACACAGACGAAGAAAGGAAAAAATTGTTCAAGTCAATTTGCATGGAACATGAAGGCGATTCATTCTTCAGTTCCCAGTTCATATGGCAATTAATCCACTCTCTCTTGACTCAACAATGCTGCTAGATAGACACAGAGTGCTGGAGTAACCCAGCGGGTCAGGCAGCTTCTCTGCAGAAAGGATGGGTGACATTCATTCATTCATTCATGATAGGTGGAGGTGGGACCAAGTCTGACAAGTGATAGGTGGGTACGGGGGGGGGGGGGGGGGGGGGGGGGGGGGGGGGGGGGGGGGGGGGGGGGTGGCAGACTAGTGGGCAAAGGCCAGAAATGGAAAGAAGACAAAATGCTGTGAGATAAGGAGAGAAGAGGTATGAAACGGGAAGCTGGAGGTAGAAAGGGATTCTTTAGGTAGAAGGGGATAATAATAATAATGCATTTTATTTATGGGCGCCTTTCAGGACTCTCAAGGACACCTTACAATGAAAACAAGCATGAAACAAAAACAACGTATAGAGCAACAATACACAATTCGGGGATGGAGGAATGGAGGGGTGGGATAGAGATGGAAATGGGTGCCCATCACAAAGCTAGAGACCCGGATTTAAACCTGTCCTTATGTGCTGTCTATGTGGAGTTTGCACGTTTTCCCTGTGACCACATGGGATTCCTCCAGGTGCTACGGTTTCATCCCACATTCCAAAAGCATACGATTTGCAGGTTAATTTCCCCTGACATGGAGGGAATGTAAAATTTAGATAACAGAATTAGTGTGAATGGGTGATCGATGGTCGACGTAGACTTATTATAGACACAAAATGCTGGAGTAACTCAGCGGGACAGGCAGTATCTCTGGAGAGACCCTTCTTCAGACCCAAAACTCAGTGGGGCAGGCACCCATTCCTTCTCTCCAGAGATGCTGCCTGTCCCGCTGAGTTACTCCAGAATTTTGTGTCTATCATCGATTTAAACCAGCATCTGCACATGTCAACGTAGACGCAGTGGGCTGAAGGGCCTGCTTCCACGCTGACCTAACCTAAACTGTAGAGGCTGAAGAGATGAAGAAGGGTCTCGGCCCAAAATGTCACCCACTCCTTCTCTCCAGAGATGCAGCCTGACCTGTTGAGTTACTCCAGCATTTTGTGTCTACCTTCGGTGTAAGTTTGGTTTGTTGCTATTTCCCAGATTTGTTAGCTAGCTATCTTCATTGTTTATTATTTATCCTCAGATTCTTAAAGACCTGGGCTACAGGAAGCTTATTCTTCAGATTGGCCGTGGATTTGTTGAGCCAAAGCCTTCAGTTGGAACAGACTTTACTGTTGAGGTTTATAGGTTCAAGGACAGCATAGCAGATGACATTCGGAATGCTACTCTTGTTATTAGTCATGCTGGTACGTATGGCACTTTAAGGGATGAAACGTACAGTATTTGGTGCGGCGGTAGAGTTGGCGCAGCGGTAGAGTTGCTCCCTTATAGCACTCTAAGCGCCAGAGACCCGGGTTTGATGCTGACTACGGGTACTGTCTGTACCGTGTTTGTACGTTCTCCCCGTGACCACATGAGTTTTCTCCAAGATCCTCGGTTTCCCTCTCCCCCGACTCTCACTTTGACAAAGGGTCTCGACCCGAAACGTCACCTATTCCTTTTCCCTCGGAGATGCTGTCTGACTCGCTGAGTTACGCAGCGCTTTGTGTTTATAGAACAGTGCAGCACAGGAACAGGCCCTTCAGCCCACAATGTCTGTGCTGACTACAATGCCAAGACCAACTATTACCTGCCCGCACATAATCCATATTCCTCCATGTAAATGGGCCTATCTTTAAGTGATATCCTAAAGACCACTATCTTATCTGCCTCCACCACCACCCCTAGCTGCGTGTTCCTGATGTCACCACCGTCTATGGTGTTCCGCACATCTCCTTTAAACTTTCCCCTTTTACTTGAAAGTTATGCCCTCTAATTTCTGATATTTCTGTCCTGGGAAAAAAGGTTCTGACTGTCTACCCTATCTATGCCCCTCATAGTTTTATATCGAACAGGACAGGAATAGACCCCCAGGAATAGGCACAGGACAGGAATAGACCCTTCCACCCACAATGCTCGTGTTGAACATGATGCCCAGCTGAACTGATCTCATCTGCCTGTATATGATCCAAATCCCTCTATTCCCTGCACTACCATGTGCTTATCTAAAAGCCTCTTAAACGCCACTATTGTAGCAGCCTCCACTACTACCCCTGGCAATGCGTTCCAGCCCCCCACCGCCCTCGGTGTAAAAAAAACTTGCCCCACATATCTTTATTAAACTTTCCTCCTACCCCTACTATCGTCTAGCTATGCCCTTTAGTTTGGACATTTCCACCCTTCTATCAAGTCTCCTCTCAACCTCTGACGTTCTAAGAGGTGCAAGATACAGATGCTGGTTCACAAAAAGAAAAGACACAAAATTGGGGAGTAGATTAGCGGGTCAAGCAGCATCTCTAGAACATGGATAGTTGAAGTTGGCAGCTTTGGGCATGTCGCAAGACTTGCATATCCAACACCATGCGAGCTATTGCACATACATGACTTTTCACCTGATCTTTGACATCTTTCGTTAACAAAATACCCATATAATTCAATTTTAAAAGTTGTTTAAACTGTACTTGTAAAAAAGTGACCTCACCACGTAAATACTATTGTAGTGGTCAGCAAAAGTAGACAAAAGATTATACGAGTAGATGTCTTTATATTGTCCCTGAGTTTTTGCACGCCCTTGTATTTGATTTAGAGATACAGCGCAGCAACAGGCCCTTCGGCCCACCGAGTCCGCACTGAGCAGCGATCCCCGCACATTAACACTATCCTACATACACTAGGAACAATTTTACATTTATACCAAGCCAATTAGCCTACAAACCTTTACGTCTTTGCAGTGTTGGAGGAAACCGGAGCACCCGGAGAAAACCCGCTCCGCGCTCCGCGCTCCGCGTATGTCATGGGGAGAATGTACAAACTCTGTACAGACAGCACCTATAGTCAGGATCGAACTTGGGTCTCCGGTGCTGTAAGGCAGCATCTCTACCTCTGTGCCACCATGCCGCTCATGTGTAAGATCAGAAACAAATCAGCCGGTTTAAAAATCCCAATCTCGCCTGATTAGTTATTTATTTATTGGTGAATAAAACTCGATCTCTGTTTTGTACCAAATTGTAACTGCAGTTATAATTGGAGGAAATTATATATCACTATTGTCATAAAACCAATTGCTCATTAGTTAATATATTTGTGATCTTGTCTGCTGCCTCGATTATATATTATTACTGGTTATATATCAAGTGTTAATATGGTACAGTACTTCCAGCAGATGGTTTGTTTCTCTCCTGAGCATGCAGTGGAGTGTGAAATAAGTTCCTTTGGATTGATTTTTATGGTGGTGTGATTGTTCCCTAATACAGGTGCTGGAAGTTGTCTTGAAATCCTTGAAGCAGGGAAGCCTCTCATAGTTGTTATTAATGAGAAGTTGATGAACAATCACCAGCTGGAACTGGCCAAACAGCTACACCGTGATGGACATCTACTGTACTGTACTTGCAGGTAGAGTCAATCCTCTAGAACCAAAGGATTTCATGTGATGGAGCAGAATTAGACCACTCGGCCCATCAAGTCTACGCCATTCAATCTTGGCTGATCTATCTCTCCCTCCTTAACCACATTCTCCTGCCTTGTACTAATCAAGAATCTATCAAACTCTGCTATAAAAATATCCATTGACTTGGCCTCCACATCCTTCTGCAGCAATGAATTCCACAGGTTCACTCCCCTCGGACTGTCTAGAAATCAGCTTTCGTGACCCATGTCTCGGAACTAAATGAAATTTTGCACAGATTCAGATAAAATATAATTGAGAAGAAAGTCATAACTCGTCAGTGCCAAAAGTTACACATTAATTAATTAAACATTAGAAAATGAGATCGAAAAAGTAAGCGCCATCTAGTATCCAATGCCCATATTACACCATGGGGAGCCTATTTCCGTGTTGCAGTCTATTTAAACCATATATTATACTATATATATATCACTGGTATATATATATATATATATATCACTATATATATATATACACCATATATAATATATATTTGTGAATATCACTAAAATCATAAAAATAATATAATTAATCCAATTGTGAGTGTGTATTTTGAATGCCGCAGAGGTCTGGCTCCTGAACCCGCCTAATTAATGGGTGAGGGCAGTTCCTCCATTTGCTGAACCCCACTGACTGCCAATGTGCAGAGTGGGGGGTCACGGCCATAGTGGGACTGGGGCAGTGCCAGGCTGGGGGAAGGCTAAGGCATCTTCCACTGACAGGAAAATGCCTAACTCTAACCCTAACCCGCCCCCCTTCCAGAGCTGCCCACGGCTGGAGCTGGAGCTGGAGCCGTTTTGGGACCGGCTGCAGGATCCATACTTGTGGCCCGCAGAGCGTCCACCTCGGCCAGATGCCCTTCTGGATCATCGTGGTGATGATAGTGGGGAGTAGTACTGCCCTGCACGCCGCCTGGTCCGCCTTCAGCACCCCCTACAGCGCCGACCCCGTCTGACCGCTCGCTCGCTGCAGCACCGGCCTACCGACAGCCCAACCGACCCCTCACAGCACCCACCGGTGGACCGACCACTCTCACCACGGAGAGTGGTGAATCTCTGGGATTCTCTGCCACAGAGGGTAGTTGAGGCCAGTTCATTGGCTATATTTAAGAGGGAGTTAGATGTGGCCCTTGTGGCTAAAGGGATCAGGGGGTATGGAGAGAAGGCAGGTACAGGATACTGAGTTGGATGATCAGCCATGATCATATTGACTGGTGGTGCAGGCTCGAAGGGCCGAATGGCCTACTCCTGCACCTATTTTCTATGTATCTATGTACCACGCACCGGTGGCCCAGCCCGGCCTGGCCCGGTTAACCACTCTCAAGACACACCCGACGGCCCGACAGCCCGACCGATCCTCCACAGCATCCATTGGCCTACCGTCAAGCCCGACCGACAGACTGAACGATCAACCGACTGACCCTAACTCTAAACTTGACCCTGACCCTAACCCTAATCCTAGCTCTACAATTGTTATTTATCATTTTTAATTTAACAGTTAACATAGAAACATAGAAAATAGGTGCAGGAGTAGGCCTTTCGGCCCTTCGACTCTGCACCGCCATTCAAGATCACATTGAATGGTGGTGCTGGCTCAAAGGGCCGAATGGCCTACTCCTGCACATTTTGTCTATTGTCTATTTAAATGTATGGTTGGTTTATCCAGACATAATGTTCTTTCTGAGAACGTGTCCATTCAATCTGCTACTTTGTAGGCAAAGCATTAATTCAGCACAGCCAAAAGGTGCCGCTATGTCTTGGCCCAGTACATTGCAGAGAGATTTTAGGAAGTGGAAATTGTTACTTTGGATTTCTAATCAGATTATTAACCTTGTTTTTGCTTCTTTTTCCCCAGCACACTTCGTAAAACATTACAGAAATCAGACTTCACATCTTTGAAACCATTTCCTTCGGGGCACCCTGAAAAATTTGCAGCGCTGATGGATAATGTTTTTGGATTCCAACGACTGAAATAGTTTTGAAAGAGCAATGGCCTCCGTTTAGTATCTCTGGAGTACACTGGCCTTCATGCGGTAACAAACTAGTGAATTCAACCCCATCCTATTGAAATAATTTCTGCCACGATATTTTTTTACTGTAATCATGAACAGGGCTAGGGAGGAGTTTGCTCTACAGAAATAAATCAAACACTATTCATTTGTCAACCGTCTGAAGAGGGTCTCGACCCGAAACATCACCCATTCATTCCCTCCAGAGATGCTGCCTGTCCCGCTGAATTAATTCAGAATTTTGTGTTTATCTTCAGTGTAAACCAGCATCTAATAATAATATATAATATATTTTATTGTCAGTGTAACGAGATTTAGTATGCAGCTCCAACTGATGAAAAAGAAAAGTAAAATAAATAAATAAGCTGTGTGTCGTGACCATCCGAGGGAGACAGTCCAGGGGGGGTGGGGGGCACTCAGCAGGGCCGGTTCAGAGCCGCTATAGCTCTGGGAATAAACCTGTTTCTGAGTCTGGAGGTACGGGCGTAGAAGGCCTTGTAACGTCTGCCGGAGGGAAGTAGTTCGAACAGTCCGTTACAGGGGTGTGATGAGTCTTTATGGATGCTGACGGCCTTCCTGAGGCACCGTGTGTGGTAGATGCCCTCCAAGGCTGGTAGCTGTGCTCCAATAATCCTCTGCGTTCTGTGGAAGACGCGCTGAAGAGCTCTCCTCTCCGCCTGCAGTTCCTTCCGACATAAATCAAACATTATTCATTTGTCTTGGACTGTGCAATAAATGTGTTTTCTCAGATTATTATTTTCCGACTTGCATTTCATCATTTGATTCCATATTTATTTCTCTATCTGTCACCTAGTTTAGTTTAGAGATACAGCATGGACTCAAGTTCATCATTTCTAATGTTCAATATACATACTAACAAGCACACAAATCCAAAACACGTTTTTACCACTCACCAGAGCCTGGGTCTGACCCAAGCCTTAACCCCTGCCAACCTTCTACCAGCTCTGGATATTTTTATTTCCATTGTCTTGCCTTCTCCGCTCCTGTTATCCACTCCAATCTCACCCCCTCTGAACACACAGCACTAAAAAAACAGTCTGAAGTCAATGTGTACTTTTAAGGCAAGGGATAGATAGATTCTTGATTAGTACGGGTGTCAGAGGTTATGGGGAGAAGGCAGGAGAATAGGGTTAGGAGGGAGAGATAGATCAGTGTGATTCAATGGTGGAGTAGATGATGGACCGAATGGCCTTTCTGCTATCCTTTATGATCTTATGAAGAAGGGACCTGACTCGAAACATCACCGATCCATGTTCTCAAGAGATGCTGCCCGACCCGCCGAGTATTCCAACACAGTATGGCTTGTATTACCACTCACATCTGCTTCTGAAGCCAATTATTCTTTCCTTAATATAATAACTCTGCACTCATGTTCAAGTAAACCTAATCATTTTATATTTGACCTGCTTAATTTGTACCTTGTGATGGTTATTAATGTAATTGTCTCATTGAAAGAATCAAATCTGATATTCATGTTCTTGACAGAACCTTGAAGCTACTTTGCTGACTATCCTTGATAAATTAACCTTATAATGCTTGTAATAAACATTAATTGATGATATTAATACAATTGGCCCAGATAATAATAGATATCAGAATATATGTATTTGAAAAAATTGTCTGGAAATCTTGTGTTTCTTAATAAAAAAACATGCTTTCAGACTAGGTACCGTCATTTGAAAGGTAAGGTAATTTGAAAGTCTGAAGAAGGCTTGTGACCCAAAACGTCACCTATCCATGTTCTACACAGGGATGCTGTCTGACCCGCTGAGTTACTGCAGCACATTGTGTCTATCTTTGGTATAAACCAGCATCCGCAGCTCCTTGTTATTTATTGGGTTTGATATGGTAAAACAAAAATAAATGATCAGCACCTCATATTTCACTTTGACAGCTCACAACCCAGCAGTATGAATATTGATTTCCCTAACTTCAAGTAAACCCTGCACCCCCTCTCTCCCCCACCCAAGTCGTTGTACTAGGTTCAAAATCGTCTTGTTGAGTCTCATTGTCTGTAACTCATTTTCACCTAGCCCATGGCTAACAATGGCTTGGTTTCCTGGTCCTCCGAAATATTCAAAATGGAGTTTAAACTGGAGGTGGAGGTGGCTTGATTCCATTATCATCATAACTTTTTTGCATATCTTTCATTTATTTGTTCAGTATCTCTCTACATACTCTCTACATCAGGTGTGATAGAATTGGAGGGGCAAGAGGTGGAGGTGTTGCATTACTAGTCAGGGAAGATTTGCTTTGGCAGGATAGATTGGATGGCTCATCTAGGGAGGCTATTTGGGTGGAACTGAGAAGTGGGAAAGGGGTAGCAACACTTATAGGGGTGTATTATAGACTGCCAAATGGGGATCGAGAATTGGAAGAGCAAGTATGTAAGGAGATAGCAGATATTAGTAGTAAGCACATAGTGATTGTGGGAGATTTCAACTTTCCACACATAGACTGGGAAACACATTCGGTAAATGGGCTGGGTGGTTTGGAGTTTGTAAAATGTGTGCAGGATAGTTTTTTGCAGCAATACATAGAGGTACCTACTAGAGGATGGGCAGTGTTGGACCTCCTCTTAGGAAATGAGACGGGACAGGTGGCGGAGGTATGCGTTGGGGAGCACTTCGGGTCCAGTGATCACAATACCATTAGTTTCAATATAATTATGGAGAGGGTCAAAATTGGACCTAGGGTTGAGATTTTTGATTGGAGAAAGGCTAACTTTGATGAGATGCGAAATGATTTAAAAGGAGTGAACTGGGACATTTTGTTTTATGGGAAGGATGTAGAAGAGAAATGGAGGACATTTAAAGGGGAAATTTTAAGAGTACAGAATCTTTATGTTCCTGTTCGGTTGAAAGGAAACAGTAAAAATTGGAAAGAGCCCTGGTTTTCAAGGGAAATTGGACATCTTGTTCGGAAAAAGTGGGAGATCTACAATAATTATAGGCAGCATGAAGTAAATGAGGTGCTTGAGGAGTATAAGGAATGTAAAAAGAATCTTAAGAAAGAAATTAGAAAAGCTAAAAGAAGACATGAGGTTGCTTTGGCTAGTAAGGTGAAAATAAATCCAAAGGGTTTCTACACCTATATTAATAGCAAAAGGATAACGAGGGATAAAATTGGTCCATTGGAGAGACAGAGTGGACAGCTATCTGCAGAGCCAAAAGAGATGGGGGAGATATTGAACAATTTATTTTCTTCGGTATTCACCAAGGAGAAGGATATTGAACTATGTGAGGTAAGGGAAACTAGTAGAGTAGCTATGGATACTATGAGTTTCAAAGTAAAAGAAGTACTGACACTTTTGAAAGATATAAAAGTGGATAAGTCTCCAGGTCCTGACAGGATATTCCCTAGGACATTGAGGGAAGTTAGTGTAGAAATAGCCGGGGCTATGACAGAAATATTTCAAATGTCATTAGAAACGGGAATAGTCCCCGAGGATTGGCGTACTGCGCATGTTGTTCCATTGTTTAAAAAGGGTTCTAAGAGTAAACCTAGCAATTATAGGCCTGTTAGTTTGACTTCAGTGGTAGGCAAATTAACATAGAAACATAGAAATTAGGAGCAGGAGTAGGCCATTCGGCCCTTCGAGCCTGCACCGCCATTCAATATGATCATGGCTGATCATCCAACTCAGTATCCCGTACCTCCCTTCTCTCCATAATCCCCTGATCCCCTTAGCCAGAAGGGCCACATCTAACTCCCTCTTAAATATAGCCAATGAACTGGCCTCAACTACCCTCTGTGGCAGAGGGTTCCAAACATTCACCACTCTCCGTGTGAAAAAAGTTCTCCTTATCTCAGTTTTAAAGGATTTCCCCCTTATCCTTAAGCTGTGACCCCTTGTCCTGGACTTCCCCAACATCGGGAACAATCTTCCTGCATCTAGCCTGTCCAACCCCTTAAGAATTTTGTAAGGATTAATTAATGGAAAAGATACTTCGAGATAATATATATAAGCATCTGGATCAACAGGGTCTGATTAGGAACAGTCAGCATGGATTTGTGCCTGGTAGGTCATGTTTGACTAATCTTGAATTTTTTGAAGAGGTTACTAGGGAAATTGACAAGGGTAAAGCAGTGGATGTTGTCTATATGGACTTTAGTAAGGCCTTTGACAAGGTTCCTCATGGAAGGTTGGTTAAGAAGGTTCAACTGTTGGGTATAAATGCAGGAGTAGCAAGATGGATTCAACAGTGGCTGAATGGGAGAAGCCAGAGGGTAATGGTGGATGGCTGTTTGTCGGGTTGGAGGCAGGTGACTAGTGGGGTGCCTCAGGGATCTGTGTTGGGTCCTTTGTTGTTTGTCATGTACATCAATGATCTGGATGAAGGGGTGGTAAATTGGATTAATAAGTATGCAGATGTTACCAAGATAGGGGGTGTTGTGGATAATGAAGAGGATTTCCAAAGTCTACAGAGTGATTTAGGCCATTTGGAAGAATGGGCTGAAAAATGGCAGATGGAGTTACAATACAATACAATACAAATTTATTATCATTTGAGCCCCAGTGAGACTCAAACGAAATGTTGTTTCCACAGCCATACAAACAAAGACACTGTCTTACAGACATACACATAATTAAATCCACACAAACATCCATCACAGTGAAGCCACTGTGATGGAAGGCAAGTCTTTTCTCTCCCCTGTTCTCCGTGTCTCTCCCGATGTCCAAGCCCCAGGCGGGCGATGATGAGTCCCACGGCCATTTTAGGCCGCGCGGGGCGATTTACGGCATTTACAACATTTACAACATTTAATGCTGATAAATGCGAGGTGCTACACCTTGGCAGGACAAATCAAAATAGGACGTACATGGTAAATGGTAGGGAATTGAAGAATACAGTTGAACAGAGGGATCTGGGAATAACCGTGCATAGTTCCTTGAAGGTGGAATCTCATATAGATAGGGTGGTAAAGAAAGCTTTTGGTATGCTAGCCTTTATAAATCAGAGCATTGAGTATAGAAGCTGGGATGTAATGTTAAAATTGTACAAGGCATTGGTGAGACCAAATCTGGAGTATGGTGTACAATTTTGGTCGCCCAATTATAGGAGGGATGTCAACAAAATAGAGAGAGTACCGAGGAGATTTACTAGAATGTTGCCTGGGTTTCAACAACTAAGTTACAGAGAAAGGTTGAATAAGTTAGGTCTTTATTCTCTGGAGCGCAGAAGGTTAAGGGGGGGACTCGATAGAGGTCTTTAAAATGATGAGAGGGATAGACAGAGTTGATGTGGATCAGCTTTTCCCTTTGAGAATAGGGAAGATTCAAACAAGAGGACATGACTTCAGAATTAAGGGACAGAAGTTTAGGGGTAACATGAGGGGGAACTTCTTTACTCAGAGAGTGGTAGCGGTGTGGAATGAGCTTCCAGTGGAAGTGGTGGAGGCAGGTCCGTTGGTATCATTTAAAAATAAATTGGATAGGCATATGGATGAGAAGGGAATGGAGGGTTATGGTATGAGTGCAGGCAGGTGGGACTAAGGGAAAAAAAGTTGTTCGGCACGGATTTGTAGGGCCGAGATGGCCTGTTTCCGTGCTGTAATTGTTATATGGTTATATGGTTACATCACCGTCTATACCTCTCATTTCCCTTTCCCCTGACTCTCAGTCTGAAGAAGGGTCTCGACCCGATACGTCACCTATCCTTTTTCTCCAGAGATGCTGCCTATCCCGCTGAGGTACTCAAGAGTCAAGAGTGTTTTATTGTCATATGTCCCAGACAGGACAATGAAATTCTTACATGCTGCAGCACAACAGAATATGTGAATATGTTAACATTGTATATAACGGGGAAAAAAAAGAAAAAGTTCAATAAATAACAAATATAGTGCAAATAACAAATAATAATAATTTGCAGTTCAGAGCTCAGAGCATATTCAATGTTGTGTTTAATAGCCTGATGGCTGTGGGGAAGAAGCTGTTCCTGAACCTGGACGTTACAGTCTTCAGGCTCCTGTACCTTCTTCCTGGTGGCAGTGGTGAGATAAGTGTGTGGCCAGGATGGTGTGGGTCCTTGATGATTTTGGCTGCCTTTTTGAGGCAGCGACTGCGATAGATCCCTTCGATGGTAGGGAGGTCAAAGCCAGTGATGGACTGGGCAGTGGTCACAACTTTTTGTAGTCTTTTTCGCTCCTGGACGTTCAAGTTGCCGAACCAGGCCACGATGCAGCCAGTCAGCATGCTCTCTACCGTGCACCTGTAGAAGTTTAGGAGAATCCTCTTCGACATGCCGGATCTCCGTAATCTTCTCAGGAAGTAGAGTTGCTGATGTGCCTTCTTTATAATTGCATCGGTGTGCTGGGTCCAGGAAAGATCTTCTGATATATGCACGCCCAGGAATTTGAATTTATTGACCCTCTCCACCATCGTCCGGTTAATATAAACAGGATTGTGGGTCCTCATCCTTCCCCTGCTAAAGTCCACAATCAGTTCCTTGGTCTTGGTTCAGTTGAGAGCCAGGTTGTTGTGCTGGCACCATTTGGTCAGTCGGTCGATCTCACTTCTATACTCTGACTTGTCCCCATCTGTGATTCGTCCAACCACAGTGGTGTCATCGGCGAACTTGATGATGGAGTTTACACTATGACCGGCTACGCAGTCATGAGTATAGAGTGAGTACAGCAATGGGGCTGAGCACGCAGCCTTAAGGTGCTCCCGTACTAATTGTTACTGAGGATGAAGCGGTTCCTCCAATTCGAACAGACTATGGTCTGTGGATGAGGAAGTCGAGGATCCAATTGCAGAGGTATGCGCAGAGGCCCTGTTCCGTGAGTTTGGTAACCAGTTTGGAAGGGATGATGGTATTAAACGCCGAGCTGTAGTCTATAAACAACAGCCTGACGTAGGTGTTTTTATTGTCCAAGTGGTCCAGTGCGGAGTGGAGAGCCAGTGAAATTGCATCTACCGTTGACCTGTTGTGGCGGTATGTGAACTGTAGTTGGTCGAGGTTCTTGTCGAGGCAGGAGTTGATGTGCGCCATAACCAATCTCTCAAAGCACTTCATCACCACAGACGTTAGTGCCAATGGTCGATAGTCATTGAGGCACGTCACCTTACTCTTCTTGGGCACCGGTATTATTGATGCCCTCTTAAAGCAGGTGGGAACCTCAGACCTCAGAAGTGAGAGGTTGAAAATGTCCGTTAAAACCTCCAGCCCATTAGTCTGCACAAAGAGCTCCAGTTTTTTTGTATCTACCTTCAAGAGAAAAAAGCGAGTTCCTTTGCACCATGTCGCCGAATACTCTTTTGAGCTTCCACGTGTATATGATGGAGCGGATACAGACTGGTTGATCACAGCCTGCTTCAGAAATTCAAATGCTCTGGAGCAAAGGAGGTAAAAAGGGGATAGACATTGCTTGGCCCATCATGGACACTGACCTCTCTACAATTGAAGTGATCTACAAGATGAGCTGCTTCAAGAAGGCGTTTAATATCATCAACGACCCACACGACCCTGACAACACATCTCCTCAGCTCTCGTGCTCATTGATTAATTAATCGCAGGCAATATACTTGCTCCTTCCCCTTAAGGCCCAATGGAATTAGACTGGAGGGTGAGTCACGATATAGTCTAGTTTATTGTCACGTGTACCGAGGGACAGCAAAAAACTTTTGATGCGTGCTAACCAGTCAGTGGAAAGACAATACATGATTACAATCGATCCATTTACAGTGTACAGATACATGATAAGGGAATAACGTTTATAATAATAATAATAATAACTTTATTTATAAAGCGCTTTTAGACAACATCAGTTACCACAAAGTGCTGTACATGGGAAGTCAACAAAAAGTTATTACAAACTACTAAAACCATTAAGACGACAGGACTATAAAAACAGTAAAAATTAAAAGACATTAAAAGCACTAAAACAGGAACAATGTCTCAACCAGTGTCGAAAGCCAGTGAATAAAAGTGAGTTTAGTTCAAGGTAAAGCCAGTAAAGTCTGATCAAGGATAGTCATGAGGTAGATAGTAGTTCAGCTCTGCTCTCTGGTTGTTGTTGGATGATTCAGTTGCCTGATAACAGCGGGAAAGAAAGTGTCCCTGAATCAGGTGGCGTTTACAGTGTATAGTTACATGATAAAGGAATAACGTTTAGTGCTAGGTAAAGGGGCTGTCCCACTGCAGTGACCTAATCCGCAAAATCAGAAGAGTGCCTTCGACCTTCAAGCTCGAGGGCACTCGCGTGAGAAACTTCGAGCTGGATCGACTGTCAGCGATGAAACCGCGAGCTGGATCGACCGACCGCACACACAAACACATCGCAAAGGCGGGGGACAGGGAAAGCGGGGGAGCGCTGTCTGAAATTCACACTCACGATGAAGAGGAAGGTAAAAGACGGCTGCACAGTGTATGGCAAGTCCTTTAGAGAGCACGGAGGTGGGGGGGGGGGGGGGGGGGGGGGGGGGGGGGGGGTGGAGAGAAGGGGAAAAACTCCAATGAGCCAATTAAAATGCCCGGTCAGCGAAGGAGATTGCCTACGGCTGCCCTCGACTGCCTGTAACTACATAGCGACCCCACTCCACTACACTGCGAGTTCAAAAGAACCATGCCGACCAATTTTAACACAGAAAAATTTGCAACATGCTGAAAATTTTTCCACGACCTAGCTGAGGCTGCGAGTATGCGGGAACTTCCCTCGAGCATGAAGGAGAGTTCCAGTGACTTCATAGGACCTCCTCGTGTTGACCATGCTGCGAGGACAAACTCTTCTAAATTCGCAGATTAGATCAGCGCAGTGGGACACCCCCTTAAAGCCAGTAAAGTCCGATCAAAGAGATCCTCAATTCAATGATTATTTGTAGAATGTTTATATTCTCTCAAGTTTTCAAGTTCTACCAAACTCAAGTTTTGCAAATGAGCAATGTAGGTGTAAATTGTATCACTGGCATTTGGCATCATTGTAGTAAATGTAGTATTTACTATTCACTCTCATCTAGAAAGCCAGAGACTTGGTCGATTCCTTAGACTTTAGAGATACAGCGTTGAAACAGGCCCTTCAGTCCACCCCGACCAGCGATCACCCCGTACGCACACTAGCAATATCCTACACACTCGGCACAATTTAAAATTTACAGAAGCCAATTAACTTACAAACCCATATGTCTTTGGAGATAAACACAAGTTGCTGGAGTAACCCAAATGCTGCCTGTCCCGCTGAGTTACTCAAGCATTTTGTGTCTATCGTCAGTTTAAACCTGCATCTGCAGTTCCTTCCTATGTGTGTCTTTGGAGCTTAGTTTTGAGATAACAGTGCGGAAACAGGCACTTCAGCCCACCAAGTCCGCACCGACCAGCGATCCCCGCACACTAACGCTATCCTACACACACTAGACACAATTTCCATTTGCAGCCATTCATTTAACCTGCAAACCTGTACGTCTTTGGAATGTGGGAGGAAACTGGAGCACCCCGGAGAAAACCCAGAAAAGGTCACAGAGAAAATGTACAAACTCTGTACAGACAGCACCCGTATCAGGAACGACGCCGGGTCTCTGGCGCTGTAAGGAAGCAACTCTACCGCTGCACCACCGTGCCACGCTTGTCTGTTGCAAACATGGGAGAGATTTTGGTATTTGCATTCGATTTTTAAACCTACGTGTGTCTCTGTTGGGGAAAAGCCCACATTTTGACTACAGGTTTCATTAAATTAAAACACACATATATATATATATATATATATATATCTTACAATTGAACTTAGTTATTTATGTTATGACATCGGTTGGAAGCTGCATACCAAATCTCGTTGCGCTTATGTGCAATGACAATAAAATATATTATTATTATTAGTAAGTAAATAAGTTTATTGGCCAAGTATTAATATACAAAGAATTTGCCTTGGTGCTCCGCCCACTAATAACATGACATACAGTGACAGTTATGAATAACTCAGAAAACACAAAACATTAATAATAATAAAACATTAATGATAAAACACCATTGATCAAGCAAGTGAACCAACAAAATACCAGATCAAAGGGAGGCTACAGATTTTTCGCTGTTATGTAGAGCAACTATTCGTGGATAAAAGATGTTTTTATGTCTGGCTGTGGCAGCTTTGACAGTCCAGAGTCGCCTTCCAGAGGGAAGTGATCCAAAGAGTTTGTGGCCAGGGTGAGAGGGGTCAGAGATGATCTTGCCCGCTCGCTTCCTGGCCCTTGCAGTGTACAGTTCGTCAATGGAGGGAAGGTTGCAGTCAATAATCTTCTCTGCTGATCGGACGATTCGCTGCAGCCTCCAGGTGTCGTGCTTGGTGGCTGAGCCCAACCAGACCATGATGGAGAAGGTGAGAACAGACTCTACGATGGCCGTGTAGAATTGGACCATCATTGCCTGTGGCATTTTGTGCTTCCTCAGCTGCTGCAGGAAGTACATCCTCTTGTGTGTCTTTTTGACTGTGGAGTCGATGGTAGCCCCCCTAATTAAGGTCCTTGGAGATGATGTTTCCCAGGAACTTAAAAGACTCCACTGATGTGACTGTGGTGTTGTTGATGGTGAGTGGGGTGAGATAGTTATGAAAATGAAAAACATGAAGAAAAATAAGAATGTTCCACTCAGATAGTTTGAGGATGTAGGTAACTGGTATCATGAACACTGAGGCCAGTTAGTTAGTTTAGCTGATTGGCACTTGTACTGTTGCATGCTATCTAGTCAATGAAAAGACTACATGAATATTTCTCTTGGGCAACTTACAGCCAGTAGTATTAATAATGATTTCTATAACTTCAGGTAGCAAAGGCATTCCCTCTCTCTCCATCCCTCCCCCACCCAAATTGCACCAGCTTCTCGTTTTCACCCAACAAGCAGCTAACAATGGCCCGTTTCCTTTATCATTGTTACTTTTTTTACATATCTTTCATTCATTGTTCTTTATCTCTCTACATCATCGTCTATTGAGGGAGTGCAGTGTAGGTTTACAAGGTTAATTCCCTAGATGGCGGGACTGTCATATGCTGAGAGAATGGAGCAGCTGGGATTGTAGACTCTGGAATTTGGAAGGATAAGGGGGGATCTCATTGAAATATAAGATTATTAAGGGTTTGGACATGCTAGGGGCAGGAAACATGTTCCCGATGTTGGGGGAGTCCAGAACCAGTAGCCACAGTTAAAGAATAAGGGGCAAGCCATTTAGAATGGAGATGAGGAAACACTTTTTCCACACAGAGAGTTGTCAGTCTGTGGAATTCTCTGCCTCAGAGGGTGGTGGAGGCCGGTTGTCTGGATACTATCAAGAGAGAGCCAGATAGGGCTCTTAAAGATAGCGGAGTCAGGGGAGATGGGGAGATGGCAGGAACGGGGTACGAAGTGTGGATGATCAGCCATGATCACATTGAATGGCGGTGCTGGCTCGAAGGACCGAATGGCCTACTCCTGCACCCATTGTCTACTCTGCCAATGTGTCTCCTTTCCCTTATCCAAAGCACACTCTGAAGAAGGGTATCAACCCAAAAGGTCACCTATTCCTTCTCTCCAGAGATGTTGCCTGTCCGGCTGAGTGTCTCCAGCTTTTTGTGTCTATCTTCAGTTTAAACCAGCATCTGCAGTTACTTCCCACAGATCACAATCAAACCGTTCATAGATACAGGATATAGGGAATAATGTTTGATTCAAGATAAATTCCGATTAAAAATAGTCTGAGGGTCTACAATGAGGCAGATGGGAGATCAGGACCGCTCTCTAGTTGGTGGTAGGATGGTTCAGTTGCCTGATAACAGCTGGGAAGAAACTGTCCCTGATTCTGGAGGTGTGCCTTCTCACACGTCTGCACCTCTTGCCTGTTGGGAGAAGGGAGAAGCAGTGGCCGGGCTGAGACTGGTCCTTGATTATGCTGGTGGCCTTGCCAAGACAGCGTGAAGCGTAGATGGAGTCAATGGTCAATGCGTAGACATAAAATGCTGGATTAACTCAGCGGGACAGGCAGCATCTCTGGATAGAAGGAATGGGTGACATTTCAGGTCAAAACCCTTCTGCATTGGTCCAGTTCAACCAACTGGACGTTCTGGGCAAATCTTCCCCCAGTTCAGTTTGATATTTTCACCTCTTCTTTCCTGAGTTGTGCTGGATTGCTTTCCCAGCCAATTACTGTTCCAGTTATTTGACCATCCTCAACTTTGCAGCTAAACTCAATGGTATCACATTCCTTCAGCAATTACTGAATAGAAATTGAGTCTAGTCCTATTTAATTCGAGAGGATTTCCATAGATGCTGCCTCACCCACTGAGTTTCTGCATTTTTGTCTACCTCCGATTTTCCAGCATCTGCAGTTCCTTCTTAAACATTAAGATTAATCCAAGCACCTTGTCTGCAATTAGATTAATTAGAACGTGATGCTGGGAACTGTTCATCAAAATGGAATATTGCAACACCTTTAGTGCAAGACTATTGGAACCTTTATTTTGATTGTTTCAGGATCCCCGTCCACAATTTGATCTTGCTCTTTAATTAAAGTACCAGTAGAAAACTTGAAAAAAATGTCCTGGGTAATCTTCACAGCACAGCGCCTATAAGCAGTGCAAGAACTTGTTTCGATTTTTTTTTTAAACTTAAGAAAAGTGAATTCCATTGTTTCATAAACATTAAAGAAATATTGTCTTAATTTGGGCGGAAAAGTTTGATATGCATGGCGTTTTACAGACCTGTAAACGCACGCTGCTGCAAGTCATTCCCTCTGTCGCTACACATGAAACTGAAACACTCCTGGCCACAGCCCATAACATCAATTGCATGTGCCCTGCTAATTGATTTTGTCCTGATGCAATACATCTTCACCTCCCCCACTAATAAATCCACTTTTTGGTTAACTACCAGATTAGCATTCCCTGCCATTTAGCATTGAAATACATTTGATTCATGCATTGAAATGAAAAGCGAGATAGAGAGTAGTAGTTTGTAGAGTGTTGACTAACTTTCTGCAGCCTACGGTGTATGTGTGTTTGTTTGTTTGTTGGGTGGGGAATGTGTTGAGGAAGCAATCGATTGTCCAGGGACAGGGTGGGTGGGAAAGAGAGGGGGGGTCTATTAGTAATCAGGAAGATGCGCTACACCTGGCGTCGCTTGGTCGACTAAGAGCGTCGTTGGGACGGTCTAATGCCTTCATGTAGAGCTGGGCAGGAGAGAGACACAGGCAACATTATCCTCCGTTAGGGCTCTGCGTTGTTCAAGTATAGTGCAGAGGGTTTTTTTTATAAGCTTTTTTTTAAGGAAAAGAATGGTCCTGCCCCATGGCGGGGTGAAACCATGCAGCAGGGGGTCAGGAAATACTTTGGGCAGAAGTGTCTGAGTGAAGTGACCATGGACGAGTATTTGAGCAGCCAGGGACTCTACCGCAAACTCACCGCCAAGGATGGCTCCTGTCTCTTCAGGGCGGTCTCCGAACAGGTAACTATCTCCACAGCCAAAGTTCCCACCCTCTGCTAAAACAAAAAATCAGCAATTTGGCTTTGCAAAACGTTAAATATTTACCTTTTTGCGTCGTGTTGAAGGCCAGACGTTTACTTTTTGTTATACTTTCTTCAATAAACAAACTAAAGGGTTTCCATTTGTTTGGCAGTTGTTTCTGACACAAATCCATCACTTGGAGATCAGAAAAACCTGTGTTACCTACATGACGGTGAACCACTGCAAATTTGAGACGGTGAGTATTTGTGGACTATGTGTGATCTGAGTGCTGGATGCTCATTTTTGTAAATACTATTTTAAGTCACTGTGCAGATATGTGGTTAAATTATGATGTGTATCTTTAAATATTATTCTAAGCAAATAATATTTAGCTTTTTTTGGTCTGGAATTACAGCAAGGAAACAGGCCCTTCAGCCCATGTTGACCAGTGATCTCCTGATCAACTGGTTCTGTTATCCTATTTTCTGATCCACTTCCTGCATTAGAGGCATTAAAACAAAAAATAGAGGCCAATTAGCCTACGAACCAGCACGTCTTTTGGATGTGGGAAGAAGCCAGAGCACCTGGAGGAAACCCACACTGTCCCAAGAAAGTTGTAGAGTCATACAGTGTGGCAACGGGCTCTTTGGCTCAACTTGCCCACACCGACCAACACGTTCCATCTACACTAGTCCCACCTCCCTGCATTTGACGCATATCCCTCTAAACCTATCCTATCTGTGTACATGCTCAAATGTTTCTTGAATGTTGTGATAATACCTGCCTCAACTACCTCCTCTGGCAGCTCGTTCCATAAACCTATATATATATATATGTGTCTGTGTGTATATATTTATTTTTAAAATAAAGTTTCCCCTTGGGTTCCTATTCACATTTTTTCCCCCTCCAGTTAGATATCTATTTAGGAACTTGCAAACTCCCAACAGAGAGCACCCAAAGTCAGGATTGAACCTATGTCCCTGGTGTACCTGAGGCATCGGCTCCACCTGCTGCACCACTGTGTTGTCCATTTTTTTGTAATTTTTTTTTTAAAGTTCCTCTGCTCCTGACACTCCCAAAGGTTTGGTCCTGGGAATATGCGCTCTTGTAATTTTGTCCGGATTAAAGGAGGTGCCGGACCATCAGTTGCAGGAAAATCGTTGGCGGACCTGGATGTAGTTCAAGTTGCATTTATTGTCACATGCACCCAATTGGTACAGTGAGATTTGAGTAACTGGGCAGAGTGCAGGTACTGGCTCCTGGACTCGCCAAAGTTAACAAAATTCTATACTTCTCCACAAACTGTTTCTCTTCTGAACGGCAAAATTGTTAACAAAGTATAAATTGGTTGGAAAATAGAATGTAGGAAGTTGCTTTATAATCTGTAAAATCGTTGAAATTGATTGGTACATTTTGTTGCATTTTCCCAAAAATATGGCTGAACTTAATTTTTTTTTTTTCTTTTCTCAGTTTATTGATGGTTCTTATGAAAAGCGCATGGAGCGTTTGGCTGACCCCAAGGTGTGTACTTGAACCTCACCTGTTACCTCTGGGTTGAACTTCAGATGCCCTTGTGTCTATGGGTAGTCGCTCTTTGGGATTCTAGAATTGTATTTGAGCTATAGGTTGGGCAGGCTGGGATTCTATACCTTGGAGCGCAGGAGGATGCAGGGTGAACTTATAGAGGTGTACAAAATGTTGAGAGGAATAGATCGGGTAGATGCACAGAGTCTCTTGCCCAGAGTAGGGGAGTCGAGGACATAGGTTTAAAGGTGATGGGGAAAAGATTTCACAGGTATCTGAGGGGTATCCTTTTCACACAAAGGGTGGTGGATGTATAGACCGAGCTGATGGAGGAAGTAGTTGAGGCAGGGTCTATCCCAACATTTATGATAGTTAGACGGGTAATAATAATAATAATACATTTTATTTATGGGCGCCTTTCAAGAGTCTCAAGGACACCTTACAAAACTTTAGCAGGTAGAAGAAAAACATGTAAGGGGAATGAAATAAATAGTAGAGACAGAAAAAAATGTAAGGATATGGACCAAATGCGGGCAGATGGGAATAGTGTAGCTGGGACATGTTGACCGGTGTGGGCAAGTTGGGTCGATGGGCCTGTTTCCACGCTGTATCACTGACTCGCTGGGGGAGAAATGCAGTAGGAAAGATTTATTTTAAAGAGTTTTTAAAAAAAAAAAATGTAGATCTATAAAAGGCTGTCTGGTATTTATCCAAAATAAACTTCAGACATCTTGTCGATCAATATTCCAAACATTTGTTGTATAAACTTGGTTTCTTTTTTTTAAGTTTGTATTCAAATTTTGTGCGTTTTGCAGGAATGGGCCGGTGTCCTGGAGATGAATGCTCTCTCTCTGATGTACAAGTAAGTATGGGGGGGGGGGGGGATTGAGGAGAAAAATTGGTGAGTGGTTACAAAGATGTGGTACTCCCAGTGGAGAAATGTTCTTCCATTAAAGATGGCTGACTAGAACAAGTCCAGGGTGGGAGTTTCTGGTTAAATGTAGTGTACCTCCATGTGATCAGAAGCTACTGATCAGTAATGTGTGTGACTTGTGCCCTGCTTCAGTGGATATTTGACTTAAATAGGACCTTTTGATGATATTGCAGTTTGACATGGTTTGCTGTCAGTAATAGCGCAAAGTGCTGGAGTATCACAGTGGGTCAGGCAGCATCTTTGGAGGGAATAGATGAACATTGTTGTGTCGGGATCCTTCTTCAGACTGATTTATTGTAAGGGGGGGGGGGGGAGAAAGCTGGAAAAGAGATAGCGGTGGGGGGGGGGGAGAGAAAGGGTCAGAACAAAGCCTGGCAAATGATGGTCGGATAGACACAAAGTGCTGGAGTAACTCTGCAGGTCGGGCAAAATCTCAGGAGAACATGGATCGGTGACGTATTGGGTTTGGACCCTTCTTCAGACTGTCTAAAGTTGGATTCTGACCTGAAACGTCAACTATCCATGTTCTCCAGAGATGCTGCCTGACCCGCTGAGTTACTCCAGCACTTTCTGTCCATCTTTGGTATAAACAGGCATCTGCAGTTCCCTTCTACACAATTGATGGATGGATAAATGTGGGGGCGGGGGGGTGTTGATTAGCAGACGGGTGGAGTAAGTGACTAAGGGAGGAGGTGTAATGGAGACAATGGTCTTGTAGAAGGAGAGGAGTGAAATGTATGTGTCCTCCAGAGGTGCTTTCTGAACCACTGAGATACTCCAGAACTCTGTCCTTATGAGTGAAATGTAAAGACCCGTAAGGATATAGTTGGATGGGATGGGAGTGAGAAAGATTGGTGGGAGAGTGGTAGAAATGGGTGTGTAACGGTGTGGGTGGATAGGGAATATTGTTGGTAGGTGATATTAGTGGCTTATTAATCCATAAAATGCCATGTTAATGAAATCCTGTTGCGATTTTGAATATTTATTATTATGTGTCTATCTTTCTGTTTGACATTATAAGTCTATCAGCCAAGATGCCCAACGCCGTTGTATTTATACTGCATATGTCTCGTGCATTCCATTCTTCCAATGAATATCTACCACTTCATTTTTCTAAATGGTTCCAAACTATTTATTCAAGTACTGCATTAGTGTGTTAACTTGTATTTGGAATTTTTAAGGGGGCTTTTTTTTTTCTGTAGTGAAATCAGTTTCTCCCCACACATTCTATCCAACGTGGCCAAAATCTCTGCTTGGCCTCTTCTGATTTCTCAAGGTAAAGAGTGGCAGAGAAAATCTAAAGGGTTTGGGGATAGCTCGGCAAATAACTTATTGTATTGGATTGTTTAAGAAAGAACTGCAGATGCTGGCAAAATCAAAGGTAGGCAAAAATGCTGGAGAAACTCAGTGGGTGAGGCAGCATTTATGGATTGATGGAATAGGTGATGTTTTGGGTCGAGACCCTTCTTCAGACTGATGTGGAGGTGGGGGGGGGGTGACGAAAGGAAGAGGTGGAGACAGCGGGCTGTGGGAGAGCTGGGGAGGGGAAGGAGGAGAAAGCAGGGACTACCTGATATTGGAGAAGTCAACGTTCATACTGCTGGGGTGTAAACTACCCAAGCGAAATATGAGGTGCTGCTCCTCCAATTTGCGGTGGGACTCACTCTGGCCATGGAGGAGGCCCAGGACAGAAAGGTTGGATTCAGAATGGGATTGTATTGGATTAGTTTGTGATAGCAAAATGCTTGATGTAATGCTTTGTGATTAAATAAAAGTTGTGGAATTGATTTTATATCTTATCTGCTGGTTTTTTTTTTCCCCCCTCTTTTCCCCCGCCCCCAATCTAGTTGTGATTTTCTCATTTATCGTTACCCTGGAAAGCCTCCCACGCAAGGCACCAATAATGGGTTTGAGAAGAAGGCAAGGAAAACCTTATTTGTTTCTTGTAATGTTGGGATGAATCATGAGGTCTATGCACTAGAGAACTGAACAAGGTAGCGAATGGTGGGGATGTTATGTTGCGAAGGTAAAATAGCCACAGGAGAGGGCAGTTGAGTAACTGGCATTCAGAAATTGCAAAAGGGCCCTAATCATGTATAACTAGTCAGAGCTGGTGGTACTAATTAAACATCTGATATCTTGTTCAGTAATTATCAAACCAAAACACTGCAGATGCAGGTTCATACTAAAGATAGACACAAAGTGCTGGAGTAACTCAGTGGGTCAGGCAGCATCTCTGGAGACCATGGATAGGTGACATTTCAGATTTAGTTTAGAGATACAGCACGGAAACAGTCCCTTCAGCCCACCGAGTCTGCATCAACACAGCGAGCCCTGTCGATTAACACTATCCTACACACACTAGGGACAATTCCTTCTCATCTCCGGTTCTTTGGATGCTTTCAAGAGAGTTAGATAGGGCTCTTAAAGATAGCGGAGTCGAGGGATATGGGGAGAAGGCAGGAACGGGGTACTGATTGTGGATGATCAGCCGTGATCACATTGAATGGCGGTGCTGGCTCGAAGGGCCAAATGGCCCACTCCTGCACCTATTGTCTATAATTTACAATTTTACCAAAGCCAATTAGCCTACGCCTTTGGAGTGTGGGAGGAAACCAAAGAAAACCCATGCAGGTCATAAACTCAGTACAGACAGCACCTGAAGTTGGGATCGAACCTAGGTCACTGGTGCTGTAAGGCAGCAACTCTACCGCTGTGCCCCCGTGCCACTCTAAAAGACTCCGAAGAAGGGTCCCGACCTGAAACGACACCTAGTGTGTTTTCTCTAGAGATGCATGCCTAACCCGCAGAGTTACTCCAGCACTTTGTGTCTTTCTGTGTGCAGAAATCGTGGTTGACATCTGCCTCACCAAGGTGCACTTCCCCACAATCCCTTCAAACTAGCCTTGGTGTGTTGGTTAAAAATATCCCACCACTATGTAGCACCTTCCTTCAATAAAGTGAGTTGAAATACTAAAAGGAATAATATCTAATAGTCCCAAATCTCCCAGCCCATCACTAGCGGATGATGCAAGATTGCCAGGTATCTTTTCCGATTCGGATTCAATTTTAATTGTCATTGTCAGTGTACAGTACAGAGACAACAAAATGCATTAAGACAACGAAATTTCCTTGGGTCAAATTGCTATGTAACAATCGCATCAGACTCCACTTTTATTTTATTTTTTATCTTTTTTTATTAACATCATGGCTATTGAAGCGACGAGATTTTGAATTCATTTAAATGATATAGGGCACTTTGATGCCCTAACGTTGTGAAAGGTGTCACAGCATTACAATTGTTGTCTGGTCTGCTTCTTAGAGTTGGGGGGGGGGGGGGGGGGAAATGGAGGAAGAGAGAAATTTTAGTGAAATGTTATTTTGTCTGCTTAACAACTTTAATCCTTCATTCTGTATCCAAACACTGAAGTAATGTGCTCTCTCTCCCCCAACAAGATCTTGCTATGCTGCTCCAACAATGGTCACTATGACAGTGTCTTCACCAAGCAGTTCCAGGGCCTTGCCGCTGTGTGTCAAGGTAGGCTCCTCTGGAATTACCTGAGGTTTCTTCGCTTCTGTTGATTGCTTTGTTGTTCCACATAGTTATTATAAATGTCACGTCTAATTTGTAATATTTGCTGCTTGAGTGAAGCATTATAGCAACAGTTACTGGTGGTGTTCTAATGACAGTAGTCTTAATACTGGCACAAGTACATAATTAAGACTCGGTTAGGTGATGCAGTGGTAGAGTTGCTACCTTGCAGCGCCAGAGACCCGCGTTCAATCCTGACCCTTAAGGTGCTGGTCAGGCTGCATTTGGAGTATTGTAAGCAATCTTATAGACAATACCATGGACAACAGATGAAGGAGTATGCTATTTGGCCCTTCGAGCCATTCAATGTGATCATGCCTGATCATCCACAATCAGTACCCCGTTCCTGCCTTCTCCCCATATCCCCTGACTCCGCTATCTTTAAGAGCTCCCTCTTGAAAGCATCCACAGAACTGACCTCCACCGCCCTCTGAGGCGGAGAATTCCACAGACTCACAACTCTCTGTGTGAAAGTGTTTCCTCATCTATGTTCTAAATGGCCTACCCCTTATTCTTAAACTCTGGCCCTTTGGTTCTGGACTCCCCCAACATCGGGAACATATTTCCTGCCTCTAATGCGTCCAAACCCGTAATAATCTTATGTTTCAATAAGATCGCCCCTCCTAAATTCCGGAGTATACAAGCCCAGCTGCTCCCCATTCTATCAACATATGACAGTCCCACCAGGGTCCAGAGAAATTATGACCTTGTGAACCCATGTGCACTCCCTCGTTAGCAAGAATTTTGGGGGGGGGGGGGGGGGCCTCATATACTGAGGAAAGGATGTGCTGGTCCTGGGAAGGATCCAGAGGAGATTGACGAGAATATGATATCCCAGGAAATTGTTGGTTAACTATGGGGAGCGTTTGATACTGCAATTTAGCCAAAACTCACTGGCGTTTAGAAGAATGGGGGGGGGGGGCTCATTGAAACGTACAGAATAGTGAAAGGCTTGGATAGAGTGGATGTGGAGAGGATGTTTCCCCTAGTGAGTCTAGGACTAGAGGTTATAGCCTCAGAATTAAAAGACGTTCCTTTAGGAAGGAGATGGGGTGGAATTTCTTTAGTCTGGGTGATGAATCTGTTGAATTCATTTCCACTGAAGGCTGTGGAGGCCAAGTCAATGGAGATTTTTTTTTTAAGTGGAGGTAAATAGATTCTTGATTAGTACAGTAGTCGGGGGTTAGGGGAAGAAGGCAGGAGAATGGGATAGGAGGGAGAGTTAGATCATGGAAAGATTTCAGTGGGAAAATCAAAGGTAGAGATCAGGCAGTATTTCAGCCTACGTTGGTTTTGGCCAAGGATGACTGCTTTGGACAATTCTACTGACAAAAGAACCAAATATACATTGAATAGATCTTCAGTTTCCTTCTACAAAGTACAGGCTTGTAGGCCAAGTAGCTTGACATGTATGTAAAATTGTCTGTGTGTGTGTAGGATGGTGTTAGCGTGCTGGGATCGCAGGTCGGCGCAGACTCGGTGGGCCGTGGCGCCTGTTTTCTCGCTGTCTCTAAACTAAATTGAAATGGGTCTCATTTCAGCGGTGGTGTACGAGATGCTGTACAGAGACGTGTTTGAGGTGAACGAGGAGGAGCTGCGCGCCGCAGTGGAACTGTTCCGTAGTCACGGCAAGAGGACCAGGCGAGCAAGTGCGTCTCAGGCCAGCGACGAAGCTGAACCTCTTGCTGAAAAGGCGGTGCGGTACGTGTCTGCTGTTGTGGTTATGCCATGAATTTGGTGGGGGGGGGGGGGGGGGGGGGGGGTGGTTCTGGTTTGCTGTTCATTTGCCAAAAATGAAATCTTAAAGCACCTAAAACTCATCTTAAATAAACAACCCCATAAGCACCCAAAACTCATCTTAAAATACCTAAAATGTATTTTAGAGCTAGATTATTCATGAAAGTTGTTGGTAAGTGTTTAACCCTGTGATGTGTGCCTTTAGCATGACACCATATTGTGCAAAAAGCAGAATGTTGGACCAACTAATACTGACATTGGCCTTTGTTTAATTGAGCTATTAATGTTCAGTTTATTGTCACGTGCACCGAGACCGTGGGAAAGACGTTTGTTGTGTACTTATCATATAGTGGCTTTCCGCTGACTGGTAACAATCTAGCCAGTCGCAGTGTACAGACACAGAAGGGAAGATCATAGATAAAAGTACGGAACACAATTAAAAAAAATCCTGTAAAGATTTGTGTTACCAAATTTAATCTGATTTGTATTCAGTCAATTTATAATCAATAAGTAAAGTGTGACAAATTTGGAACTATAGTGGGCAGATTTACTTGGGATTTTATGCGAAGGGCATCAAAAGGTTACAGGGAGAAGACTGGGGAATAGGGTTGAGAGGGAAAGATCAGCCATGATTGAATGGCCCAAATTTGCTCCCAGAACTTGCAAAACCAAAGCTTTTCGCTGTGCCTGGGTACATGTGGCAATAAAGGTGTCGAGTTATGGGGAGAAGGCAGGAGAATGGGATTGAGAGTGAAAGATAGATCGGCCATGATTGATGGTTAGATGGGCTGAATGGCCTAATTCTGCTCTTATAAGGTCATGAGGGATATGGGTGGAGTTGGGGCATTCAATCATGGCTGATCTATCTCTCCCTCCAAACTCCATTCTCCTACCTTCTCCCCATAACCCTGACGCCTGTACTAATCAAGAATTATGATATATGAACATTAATTGAGGACTTTTATTATTATTTTTTTTTTAAACTCACTTGTGACGCAACATGTTAGAGGTTCCCCGAATCTTTAGTCTTCCAAGATGGCTCTTTAAATATACACAGATGTGACATTTAAGGCTTTTCATTTTTTTTTGGTTCAGCAAATTTGACAAAGAAAACAGTGAACAAGAAAGTTTGCCAGAGGAGAAATCAGCTCGGCATGCAGCAGAAGAAATGAAGGTATCAATGTTTCATTTAAATTTGACATGAAAGGGAATTGGGGTACTTGAATGGAAGCAATTTCTTGGATGCAAATTATAGATTTTAATTGCAAATTAATTTTTTTGGCGATTGGCTGGACACATTGGCTATTCGTGTACTAGAATATTTTCACGTGTACTGAGGTACAGTGAAAAGTTTATGCTGCGTGCTAGCCATTCAGCAGAAAGACAGTACATGATTACAATCGAACTGTCCACAGTGTACAGATACATGATGATGGGGAATACTGTTTACTGCAAGGTAAAGTCTGATTAAAGATGGCCCAAGTGTTTAAGAAAGAACTGCAGATGCTAGAAAAATCGAAGGTAGACAAAAATGCTGGAGAAACTCAGCGGGTGAGGCAGCATCTATGGAGCGAAGGAGTCGGCGAAGTTTCAGTTGTCTCCAATGAGGTAGATAGTAGCTCTGGACTGCTCTCCAGTTTGTTTGGGTGGTTCAGTTGCATGAAAACAGCGGAGAAGAAACTCCGTGAATCTGGAGGTGTGCGTTTCCACCCTTCTATACCTCTTGCCTGAGGGGGGGAGGGGAGAAGAGGGAGTGGCTGGGGTGAGGCTGGCCCTAGATTATGCTGCTGGCATGAGAAGGATATCTTGTGTACAGGATGTCAAGAGTCGAAGAGTTTATTGTCATGTGTCCCAGATAGGACAATGAAATTCTTGCTTTGCTTCAGCACAACAGAATATAGTCGGCATGAATACAGAACAGATAATAATAATAATAATAATAATCTTTATTTATATAGCACTTTTCAACAAAACCAGTATTTGAACCAAAGTGCTTTACAGAGATTGATTAAATTAATTGAACAGATCAAATGTCAATAAATCCATAAAAACAAAAAAAGAGAAAAAAGAAAAAAGACACAGAACAGTACACTATAGAAATCAACATGAAACGTCCCCCCACAGCAGAATTCACTGTGAGGGAAGGCACTAAAAATATCCAGTTCCTCCCCCTCATAGTCCACCCGAGGTCGGGGTCTATATGTGGCCTCCTCAGCCAACTCGTTGTTCTCAGGCCCTCAATCAGTGTGTCCATATACCATTATATAAATATATACACACATCAATAAATAAGCAGATAAAGTGCAAATAGATAATAGTCTATTAGTGTTCAGTAACTACTGTTTAGCAGACTGATTCAATAGCTAATTTGCTGTTCCATTTTTTTGCTGTGTCCTTTTTCCTGCTGCTTCAGGGATTACTGTAATCTGGATTTAGCCTTGGTGTGCTTTGACCATATCTCTGACATTGGCAATTAGATGTTTCATCACAACGGGACAAGCACATCACCGACTCTCCTGGCAACTGGTGGTCCTGCCCCACCTTTTTAATCGGGACACAATCTTCCACTCCCCCCCCCCCCCCCCCCCCCCCCCCACCCCCCCAACACTCTGCAACTTTGTGAATTGTTTTTATTTTTGGCGGTCAAATGTTAACAAGTTGCCATTGTAAAATATTCACAAATTATGGAAGTAGAGTTAGGCCATTCGGCCCGTCTGCCATTCTATCATGGCTGATCTCTGCCTCCAATCCCATTTTCCTGCCTTCTCCCGGTCACCCTTTACAAGTGTCTATCTCTGCCTTGATATAGAAACAAGGTGCAGGAATTATGCCAAGTCAGCCCTTCGAGCCTGCACCGCCATTCAATATGATCATGGCTGATCATCCAACTCAGTATCCCGTATCTGCCTTCTCTCTGTACCCCCTGATCCCTTTTTCCACAAGGGCCACATCCAACTCCCTCTTAAATATAGCCAATGAACTGGCCTCAACTACCCTCTGTGGCAGAGAGTTCCAGAGATTCACCACTCTCTGTGTGAAGTCTCTATCCGCTGACTTGTCCTCCACAGCCCTCTGTGGCAATGAGTTCCACAAATTAACTACACTCTGACTAAAGAAATTCTTCCTCGCCTTCTTTCTAAAAGAGCGCCCTTTAATTCTGAGGCTGTGACCACTGGTCCTAGACTCTCCCACCAATGGAAACATCCTCTCCGCATCCATTCTACCTATGCCTTTCATTATTCTGTAACTTTCAATGAGATTTCTCTTCCCCCCCCCCCCTTTAACTTTCTGAACTCCAGCGAGTGCAGGCCCAGCGCTGTCAAACGCTCGTCATATGCTGACCAACTCATTCCTGAAATCATTCTTGTAAACTTCCTGGACCCTCTCCAGAGCCAGCACGTCCTTCCTCAGATATGGAGCCCGAATTTGCTCACAGTACTCCAAATGCAGCCTGACCAGCGCCTTGTGGAGCCTCGGCTGTTCAGTTGAACTGTTGTGATTGTCTATTTGTGATTTTATTTCGGCATTTGCTGCATTAATTAATGAATGTGTTTCAGACACTGGAAGGGCCGGCGAAGATGCCATTTCCCTTTAAAGTATTAAAGGCACTGGATTCGGAAATTTATCGCAATGTGGAATTTGATGTTTGGCTTGACATCCGAAAAGGTACAAATAGTGGTATTTTCTCTGGTTTAGCGAGGGTTGGATGTATACATTTAACTGGCGCAGCGGTAAAGCTACTGCCTCACAGCGGCAGAGACCCAGGTTCGATCCTGACTACGGGTGCTTGTCAGTATGGAGTTTGTACCTTCTCCCCGTGACCTGCGTGGGTTTGCACTGTGATCTTCGGTTTCCCCCCACACTCCAAAGACATACAGGCTTGTAGGCTAATTGGCTTGGTGTAAATGTGAAATTGTTCCTGGTATGTGTAGGGTAGTGTTAATGTGCAGGGATCGTTGGTTGGTGCGGGCTCGATGGGCCGAAGGGCCTGTTTAAACTATCTCTAAACTAAACCAGATTTAAAGATTTTTGTTGTAATATAGCACAATATTGAAAGAGATTTGGGAAAGAT
The DNA here is from genome assembly GCF_028641065.1 of Leucoraja erinaceus. Lineage (NCBI taxonomy): Eukaryota > Metazoa > Chordata > Chondrichthyes > Rajiformes > Rajidae > Leucoraja > Leucoraja erinaceus. Next base: position 5,720,306 of record NC_073388.1, read on the forward strand.
TATTTTGATGGGATAGCTAGCTAACCTTTGAACGTCAATGTAGACTATACCAATCCAAGTTTGACATCCAAACTAAAAACTCTCCTGAAAATAGCAGATCAGACAGCACCCTGCTGGACAAATGGCATTAACAATTTGGATTGATAATCCTTCATTAGCATTTTTCATTTAGACTTGCTGCATAGATTTTGCACATTTGACTTTGGGTGGTCAAACAATATCCACGGTGGCGCAGCGGTAGAGTTGCTGCCTCACAGCGACAGAGACCCAGGTTCAATACTGACTACGGGTACTGTCTGTACGGAGTTTGTAGGTTCTCTGTGGGTTTTATCCGGGTGCTCCGGTTTCCTCCCACGCTCCAAAGACGTGCAGGTTTGTTGGTGAATTGGCTTCTGTAAATTGTACCTTGCATGTAGGATAGACCTAGTGTATAGGTGATGGCTGGTCGGTGCGGACTAAATGGCTTGTTTCCACGCTGTTATCTCTAAACTAAGCAAAGTAATATTTAGTTGGGAAGGTAATCTATTGGTAACTACCGATAATGGATGCAAAGTGCTGGAGTAACTCAGTGGGTCAGGCAGCTTCTCTGCTGAAAATCCATGGGTGGTGTTTAGAGTCGAGACCCTTCACACTGAATCGGGGGGGGGGGGGGAAGGGGGAGGGAAACCAGAAGAATGAAAAGGTACAGAACAAATTGGAGCCTGCACCAAAAGGTGGAGCCCACAATGGTTTATTGTTGGTTATGGGTGATAACAAAGGGATGCGAACAGTGAAACTAGCAGGATGACTAGGGTGGGGGAGGGACAGAGGAAATGCAAGGGTTACTTGAAGTTTGAGACATCAATAGTTGCACAGCTGGGTGGTAAGCTGCCCAAGTGAAATATCTGTCTACTCTGCAATGACAAATCTGAATTGTTTAAATATTTTAATTATATTCAGTATGGTCTTGAAGCCGCTGTGAAGATGTATTTCCTTATTGAAGAGCAAAGGATCAGGAAAGATTTAGAGCTAAGTGCAGCGTTTCAATGCTAATGGCTTTTCCATTTACAGAACAGCAGAAGGTAGACTACATGGTGGTTTCTGGAAGACAGTACTGTTTGGGGGATAAATGTCAGGTGAGTGACATTGAGGAATGACTATTTGCCTTCATTTAATTAAATTAATTTTTGGTAAGAAATACCTTTTTTTTGTTTCTTGATTTTTATTTGATTTTTTTTTTGGAGGGGGATGGAATGCGCCTCCTTCCTATTTTGGCGACTGATTTCCCAAAGATTGCTCGGCAATGAATAACAAATATGGAACAGTACGGAAGATGGACCCAAAAACTTGGTGTAACTCAGCGGGACAGGCAGCATCTCCGGAGAGAAGGAATGGGTGATGTTTTGGGTTGAGACCCTTCTTCCCTCGCCTGAAAAAGGGTCTCGACCAGGAACGCCACCCGTTCCTTCTCTCCTCTGAGTTACACCAGTTTTTTTTGTGTCTCTTTGGTTTAAACCAGTGGCTGCAGTTCCTTCCTACACATGGAATAGTACAGCACAGGAACAGGCCCTTCGGCCCACTATGTCTGTGCTGCTCATGATGCCAAGGCCAACTCTTGCATCATGCCTTGACACAATCTGCCTTGACATAATCTGTATCCCTCCAATCCCTGCATATGTACATGTGCCTATCCAAAAGCAGTCTAAGGGCTGCTTAGACCTTGAAGGGACGAATGGCCTACTCCTGCACCTAGTTTCTAAATGCCACTACTTTATCTGTCTCCAGGTACTCTGCATTCTCTTTTTAAAAGCTTGGCCTGCATTTCTCCTTTAAACTATGCTACTCTCACCTTAAAACTGTTCTTGCTATCTAGGCAAACACTTGCTTCAATGTTATTGAAAACATAAAACATTTGATTGTCTGGGATATCAGTGAGGAATAACTATGGGAATTAATGTCAATTGTTAAAGTTGGCTCCATAAATAGTTTTAAGAACTTGAAAGTTTCTTTTTTTTTTTGTCTTAAATACACACTTGGTTTTTAAATTTGTCCACATCATTATGTTTTTTACAAATTCTACACCAATTACAAATTCAGTTATATTTTTGTATAGTTTTTTGTAACCACTGTAATTCCGTGAAATAGATTGGGTGCTCAATTATATAATCGGGACCCGCTCGGGTCAGGTCAGGGGGGGGTAGAGTTCCCCCTGCCACGGGTACCATGTGATCCCGTGCTACCTGCTCCATGGTCGGATAGTCGGCGACTAAACCGTCTCCCCCACCTGGTTTGCCAGGTGAGGAGGGGGCTGTGGACCCCCAGCCGGACCAAATACAAGACCTGCCAAAGGGCGGATGAGCTCCTAGCGAGCCAACGGCCATCCGCACTAGAAGTTGTGATCACTGTCGTACATAGAGTTGTAAGGAGTGAAGACAAACACGAAATGTAATTCTTCCCTCTCTTTGCTTCTCAAAAGAGGAGTTGTCAATTCATTAATGGGACCCGCTGATTCAAAAGTGTCTTCCTGCAGGTGAAACTGGAGCAAGGAGGGAAATACTACAACGCTCACATACAAGAAGCAGGACAGGATGGCAACTCTGTGACCGTCTTCATAGAAGAACTAGCGGAGAAGTTAGTCTTGTATAACCTTTTAATTCCTGGTAGATGTGTTGCATATGAAATGCAAGTATTGAGGTGGGAAAGGGCTGAGGCTGTTGCAATGACTACAGGTTATGAAACGGTGGCCATTATGGGTGGTGCAACAGTAGAGTTGCTGCCTCACTGCGCCAGAGACCCGGTTTGGATCCTGACGGCTGGGCGCTGTCTGTCCCGAGTTTGTACATTCTCTACATGACCATGTGGGTTTTCCTTGGGTGCTCTGGTTTGCACCCTTGCTTTCCCTCTCTCCCCATCCAAGTTCCCCGACTAGATTCACTGTACTAATTGTCACCGTCCCCTCTGCTAACGATGTGCCATTCTACATTTTCCCTGGGTGCTCTGGTTTGCACCCTTGCTTTCCCTCTCTCCCCATCCAAGTTCTCTGACTAGATTCACTGTCATCCTGATTAAATTTTACTAATTATCACCATCCCCTCAGCTAACAATGTGCCATTCTACATTTTTCCTTCATCTCCATCCCCTTTGATCTCTCCTTTTCACACCCAGCCCTTCCATTAAACGCTCCCCAGAATGGGTCTGAAGAAGGGTCTCGATCCGAAACGTCACCCTTCTCTCCTGCGTCACCCGCTGAGTTACTCCAGCATCTTGTGTATCTCTCTAACTGAGCTGGAAAGAGACTTTGGTTCTGATCCCCGAGCTTGTCATTGCTCGTGTGCGCCACCTAGTGTACATCATTGTGAAATGTTCATGTTATTTGGCACGCCCATCTCGATACAACACGATAAAACTTTATCCCAGGAGAGAAATCATTGATCTGCCAACAGTCATAAAACCACAAAATATATGAAACATGACATTGAAGTGACGAGTGGAAAGGGGGGGGAGAAAGAGAGAGTCAGTTTACCCCACGAAATGCATTTCGTTGTCTCTGTACTGTACACTGACAATGACAATTAAAATTGAATCTGAATCTGACAGAAGGGGGAGGGGTTGTACAGTTTGATAGCCACAGGGAAGAAGGATCTACTGCTACAAATATTACCATGGTAGCTTTGCATTGAATGGATTGGGCAATGTTAGCTTCATAACTGTTTCCAGGTTTTTGAATAGCCAGTTATTTATACTGTGAATTTTGTTCACGTGGGTAGTTCATAAGTGATGGGTTCAGAATTAGACCATTCGGCCCATCATGTCTACTCTGCCATTCAATCCTGGCTGATCTATCTCTCCCTCTCAACCGCAGTTGAAGTTTTGATTTAAGGAATGGGAGAAAAGTTATGGCTTTGGACATGTTTAAGATATTTGTCCAAACCAGAAAAGGTAGAATGTTTGAAATGAGGGGGGAAAAAGCCGTTCCTCCATCTGGTGGTGTGCATTATACATACTGATTAGCACCAAATACAATGAGAATAAATAGACACAAGGTGCTGGAATAGGTGACGTTTCGGGTAGAGACCCTTCTTCAGGCTAAGAGTCGGGGGAGAGGGAAACTAGAGGTATGAAAAGGTACAGAACAGATCGGAACTGACACTGATGGCTTGGTAAAGATGGAACCCACAATGCTTCATTGCTGTTTGTGAAACTAGCAGGGTGACTAGGGTGGGAGAGTGACGGGGAGCAAGAGGGGAAGCAAGGGTTATTTGACGTTGGAGAAGTCGATATTCATGCCTTTGGGGTGTAAGCTGCCCAAGTGAAATACGAGTTGCTGTCCCTCCAATTTGTGTATGCCTTCGCCCTGGCAGTGGAGGAGGCCCAGAACAGAGAGGTCGGGATGGGGGATGAGAAGGGGAGTTAAAATGTTTGGCAACGGGGAGATCGCCTCGGCCAAGGCAGACTGAGTGTAGGTGTAAATATGTCTGTTTATTCCCTGCTCTCCTGTTCTTCGGCAATGAATAAAACTTTCCCTACTCGAGTTTAAACAAATAACCTCAACCACAATGCCCAACTACCAATTTGCTAAGTAAAACCTTGGAAGCAGATTGCCTCTTGTGCAATAAGACGGGAGGAGCAAGATGGAGGGTCAATGACTTTCCTCCCTACAATGCCACTTGGTTCTGGGCAGCTTGTGAAAAGCAGCAGGGATCTGCAATCTTTGAGCAACTTTAGTTAACAATCTTTTCAAATCAAAATGTTATTATAGATGTTGGTGGCATTGTTGTCCAGACTTTTTTTTGCTTGCATGATAGTGCCCGTCCCAGGCAATTATTTTTGTGCTAAGTAGACAATAGGTGCAGGATTTGGCCCTTCGGCTCTTTGTGCCAGCATCGCCATTCAATGTGATCATGGCTGATCATCCACATTCAGTACCCCGTTCCTGCCTTCTCCCCATATCCCCTAACTCTGCTATCCGCTGAAGTAGATCTATAATCACGTAACTACAATCACTCCACACTCTTAACCCTGTACACTGCGAATGGCTTGATTGTAATCTTGTATTTTGTCTTTCTGCTGGCTGGTTAGCACGCAACAAAACGCTTTTCACCATACCTCAGCACATGTGTGACAATAAACTAAACTGACTATTTCTAAATAAACTTGTCAATGAATAATTACAAGATGAGTTATTCAGAAATGGGGCAAACACAGATGAAAAGAACGGGACCCACAGAGGTTATTGGCCAATTGTGTTGAAATCCACCTTGATGTTCTTGTGATTTTAATTGTTCCCAGGCACACTGTTCCTTTGACGAACCTGAAGCCCGTGACTCAAGTCACACCAGTTCCTGCCTGGAATATGGTTTCAAACAGAAAAGGTGGCAGCTATCCGAAGATACCCAGTGGCTACATCTCGGAGTTGGGTTAGTAATGAGTTGTGAGCATTAAATATCAATCTGTGACTGTCCTTCAAACTGTCGATAGCAGGAACCTTTCTAAGTGGAGTCCATACAGAGTTCATGAACGAAGAGCCTGATATTTGTGTTGTCGGGATCAAGTATCCTCTGTGGAGTGTGAACTATCGGCACGGCGGTCGAGTCTCTGGTAGCGGCCATAGCAGTAAAGTAGCGCCAGGGTGTCCGGCACTGTCTCATGGTGCCAGAGTCCCAAGTTCGATCCTGACTACAGGTGCTGGCTGTCTGGAGTTTGCACGGTCTCCCTGTTACCGTGAGTTTTCGTCAGGTGCCTCGGTTTCCTCCCACACTACAAAGACTTGCAGGTTTATAGGTTAATTGGCATCGGTAACAAATGTCCGTAGCATGTAGTGTACGGGGTGATCACACATGGACTCGGTGGGACACTGCACTGTATCCAGTGGCGTAGGGTGGGTTTTGAGCGCCCAGGGCAGTTTAAAGTTTTGCTGCGCCTCATTAGCGGAGGGGGGGGGAGAAGGGGGAAAGGGGAAGGAACACGTTTTTGGTCTCTTCCTTCGGGGGATGCGACTTCTTTTGTCGTATCCCCCGTCTCCGCCTGCGCCGAGGCCTAATGGTGGAGCTGGCGGCCTCGGAGCTGGGGCGGCGCAGTGGCGGCCTGGCCCGCGCTGATTTTATACTCACAGCTCCAGGTAACCCCTCCTCGCTCCAACGGCTCCCCAGGCCTCTTAATTTTATTTTAAAAATGTATCCAACAATTTTTTTTGCGCCCCTAAAAATTTAGCGCCCGGGGCAACCGCCCCACTGGCTGTATCTCTAAATTCCAGAGTGAAGTCTGATTTACGCAAATTCTCTTTCACCACAATTCCCCAGAGAACATGTTTCCATTCTAATAATTCTCCAATCATTGTGTAATCAGTTTTGTGTTGCAGACTCTGGTACAAATTGGCTTATTTCCTCAATTTAAATGTGACTATTCCATGTCTAATCCCTTGCTGCTTTTGTTCCGATGTAATCAAATCACTAATCTCTAGCCCTGCTCGTACATGCTGACCAAGAAGCTCCATCTACACTAGTCCCACCTGCCCGTGTTCGGCCCATATCCCTCTAAACCTGTCCAAGTGTCTTAAGTGCATTTGTATGACCCGCCTCAACCTCCTCGTTCCATACACACACACCCCACCCTCTCCTTAACAATGTGGACTGTGCATCCTGACTGCAGGGAAAATGTTCCCGATGTTGGGGGAGTCCAGAACCAGGGCTCGCAGTTTAAAAAATTAAGTGGTTGACTGAGATGATGAAAATCTTCTTCATCCAGAGAGTTGTAAATCTGTGGAATTCTCTGCCACAGAAGGCCGTGGAGGCCAATTCACTGGAGGTTTTCAAGAGTTAAATTTAGCTCTTCAGGCTGAAGGAATCGAGGAATGTGGGGGAGAAAAAAGCCAGAAGACGGTAGTGATCTTAGAGGATCATCCATGATATTGAATGGCGGTGCCAGCTCGCTGGGACAAATGGCCTATTCCTGCTCCTATTTTTCTTACGTTTCTAAAGTTATCTTCTGCATTTGTATTAAGTCGTTCCCCTTCGTGCCTTAAACCTTTGTCTCCTAGTTTTTTTAATTTATTTCTTCCCTATCGTGGATTATTTTCGAGCATTATGCTGCGTTAACTGGTGGACAGCATGGTGGCGCAGCTGTAGAGTTGCTGCCTCACAGCGACAGACCCAGGTTCGATCCTGACTACGGGCGCTGTCTGTACGGAGTTTGTACTTTCTTCCCGTGACCTGCGTGGATTTTTCCCAGCTGCTCTGGTTTCCTCACAAACCAAAAAAGGACAGATTTGTAGGTTACCCCTACTCTCAACAAGGGCCAAGTCCCCCTAGTCCTCGCCTTTCACCCCACCAGCCGTCACATACAAAAAGTAATCCTCCGTCAGTTTCGCCACCTCCAACGTGACCCCACCACTCGCCACATCTTCCCATCTCCCCCCATATCTGCCTTCCGCAAAGACCGCTCCCTCCACAACTCCCTTGTCAATTCTTCCCTTTCCTCTCGTACCACCCCTTCCCCGGGCACTTTCCCTTGCAACCGCAAGAGATGCAACACTTGTCCCTTTACCTCCCCCCTCGACTTCGTTCAAGGACCCAAGCAATCGTTCCAGGTGCGACAGAGGTTTACCTGCATCTCCTCCAACCTAATCTATTGCGTCCGCTGCTCTAGATGTCAGCAGATCTATATCGGTGAGACCAAGCGGAGGTTGGGCGATCGGTTCGCCGAACACCTCCGCTCGGTCCGCAATAACCAAGCTGACCTCCCGGTGGCTCAGCACTTCAACTCCCCCTCCCACTCCATCTCTGACCTCTCTGTCCTGGGTCTCCTCCATGGCCACAGCGAGCAGCACCGGAAATTGGAGGAAGAGCACCTCGTATTCCGTTAGGGGAGTCTGCATCCCGGGGGCATGAACATCGAATTCTCCCAATTTTGTTAGTCCTTGCTGTCTCCTCTCCTTCCTCAGTCCCCCTGCTGTCTCCTCCCATCCCCCAGCCTTCGGGCTCCTCCTTTTTCCTTTCTTATCCCCGCCCACCCCCGCCCCCGATCAGTCTGAAGAAGGGTTTCGGCCCGAAACGTTGTCTATTTCCTTCGCTCCATAGATGCTGCTGCAGCCGCTGAGTTTCTCCAGCTTTTTTGTGTACCTTCAGATTTGTAGGTTAATTGGCTTGGTAAAATTGCGACTTGTCCCGTGTGTGTGTGTGTGTGTGTGTAGGATAGTGCTAGTATGTGGTGATCAGTGGTTGACCTGGACTCGGTGAGCCAAGGAACCTGTTTCTGCGCTGTATCTCTAAACTAAACTCTGAGCTGTATGCTGGTGGTAAAAGTAATTGCCGTGTTTGGGCAGTTTAGTTCTTGACTCCAGACCTTTATCGTTGTAGATCTTGATCCAAAGTCACGCAGGCGGTTTCTGAAGAAGATGCGTGGGAAGCAGGTTTTTATGGCGTTTGCCTGTGGCAGAGGACAACCCGTTCTACCTCCACGCCTGCAAAACAGCCTTCCCTCCGGACGATCCGTGCCCATCCCATCGCCTCAAAACGGCCACTTTGTTCCCTACGACCAGTACAGGGTCCCTCCGCCCTCTCTCCGCAATGGACGCAGCACCTACGCTCCATCCAGGTCGGCAAAATATCGGTATTTTTCCTAGATAGACGCTCAATCTTTAATCCGCACGTTTAAACTATAATGTTTTATTCTTAATGTTTTTTATGTTTTATTCTTAGTGGTTTGTTTACTGTGTGTCATGTTCTTACTTGCGAGTGGAGCACCAAGGCAAATTCCTTGTATGTGTACATACTTGGCCAATAAACGTATTCATTTCATTCATTCAGTGCTGGAGTAACTCAGCGGGTCAGGCAGCATCTCTGGAGACAAGGAAGAGGTGACGTTTTGGGTCGCAACCCTTCTTAAGACTGAAAGATGAAGAAGTCCAGAACAAAGCTGGGCTGACCTCGAAGGGTGGAGCCTACAATAGTCTATTGTTGGCTGAGGAAGATATCCTAATGCTAGCTGGACGATGAGGGGGTGGGGGAGTGGAAGGAATGCAGGAGTTACTTGGATTTGGAGGAATCGATATTCATGCTGCAGGGTTGTAAGCTGCCCAAGTGAAATACGAGGTGGTTCCTCCAATTTGCACATGGCTTTTTTCTGATGGTAGAAGAGACCCAGAACAGAAATTTGGGAATGGGAATTAAAACCTTTGGTAAACGAGAGATTGCATAGGCCAATGCACACTGGGTGACAGTATTCAGCCTATACTGGGTATTTTTCATTGGGACTTTTTTAAGCTTTTGGGAAAATATCAATTGAGGTTGTAAAACTGAGTAGGAATTCATTAGAGAGAGATAAGGAACTGCAGATGTTAGTTTACACAAAACGGGCAAAGTGCTGGAGTAACTTCTCTGGAGAACATGGACTGGTGATGTTTTGGGTCTGATCCCATCGCACTGATGGTAGTGAGGTGGGATGGGGGGAGGGAGGAGTTGGCTGGAAGAGGAGGCACGGGACAAAGTCTGGCGAGCGATAGGTGGATACATGTGAGGGAGTTTTGATAGGCAGGTGGCTGGACAAAGACCAGAGTTGAATAGCCAAAAGCTCTGAAGATGGTGCGAATTGTGAAGCCTGAGGAAGGAATGCAGGCAGGAGGAGAAATGTGTGCAAGCCCAGGTGAGGCTCAGAGGAGGATGGGGTAGGGAGGAAAGACGTGAGGAAATGCAGATGCTAGTTTGCCAATAAAGATACAAAGTGCTGAAGGAACTGGGTCTGTTTGAACTGTCTGATCTGATCAGTCTGAAGATGACCTGGAAAGTCATGCATTCCTTCTCTCCAGAGATGCTGCCTGTCCCGCTGAGGCACTCCAGCATTCTGTGTGTGTGGTCTGTTTGAACGGCTGAGTTTCTCCAGCGCTACATGTTTATTATACTGTTTCAGCTCCGTTTTGCTAGCTAGTCTATGCTTTGGGTAGAAGCTCTTCTCATCTTGTTTTAATAATTCTGAAGTATATTTGAGGATTGTGGAATTTAGCCTGACGGTTCATTTCAAGCTCAGTAACAATAATTGATCCACATGTCACTCAGATGGTGGAATGACCTGCTGAATATGGAACCGTGCAGCGTAGGAGCAGGCTCTTCGGCCTGCAATGTCTGTGCTGACCATGAAGTCAAGAAAAACTAATCTACATGCGTATAATCTATAACCATGCGCCCATCTTAAAGTCTCTTGAATGCCACTATAGTATCTGCATCCACCGTCACCCTCACCAATGTTTCTAGGCAACTCGTGACCCTCTGTTTATAAATAAAAACTTGCCCGCATATCTCAAACTTTGCCCTTCTCTCGCCTTAGTTATGCCCTCTTGTCTTTGATATTTCATAATCGTACTTTATTAACCAAGTATGTTTTGCAACATACGAGGAATTTGATTTGCCATAGTCATACCAGCAGAATGCAACAGAACACACAAAATACATTTTAACATAAACATCCACCACAGTGACTCCTCCACATTCCTCACTGTGATGGAAGGCGAGAAAAAAAAAGTTCAATGTCTTCCCTCCTTTGTTCTCCCGAGGTCGGGGGGCCTCTAACCTTCCGTTGACAGGACAATCTTACTCCCATATTTCCACCCTATCTGTGCCTCATAATTGTATAGACTTGTATAATATCATTTATGAAAGTCTATAATATAACTTGTATCAGACCTCTAGTATTCCAGGGAAAACAATCCAAGTCTGTCCAACCTCTGGCCTGTGGCCCATACCCCCCTAATCCAGGTATTAGTCTAGTAAGGGTCGACTGGACTTGTATTCACTGGAATTTAGAAGGATGAATGGGGATCTTATGGAAGCATGTAAAATTCTTAAGGGATTGGACAGGGAGAATGGTCTGATGTTGTGGGAGTCTAGAACCATTGGTCACAGTTTAAGAATAAGGGGTAGGCCACTTAAGACTGAGATGGGAAGAACATTTTCACTCAGAGTTGTGAATCTGTGAAATTCTCTGCTACAGAAGGCAGTGTGGGCCAATTCACTGGATGATTTCAAGAGAGCTAGATATAGCTCTTTGGGGCTAATGGAGTCGAGGGATATGGGGATAAAGCAGGAACAGGGTACTGATTTTGGATGATCAGGCATGATCCTATTGAATGGCGGTGCAGGCTCGAAGGGCCGAATGGCCTACTCCTGCACCTAATTTCTATGTTTATAAGTCTAGGCATCATTCTGTTGCTGCATTATAGACATTGTTCTGTGCTTTTGACAGACTCTTGTATATATCCTTAATTAAATATATTTGTAATTGCTTTGGGAGGATGAATGTTAAAATTAGAGAGAGAAGGTTTCATTTCTTTAATATCAGGCTTGTGTTCATCAAAAGCCATGTACACCGAGTAAATCCAGTCTTAAGCAATCTTAAGGAAATACTTGAGGGTTGAAAATTAAAAAAATATTGTTATATGCACTATTGGTGGGTGGCAATGTGGCGCAGCGGTAGAGTTGCTGCCTAACAGCGCCAGAGATCTGGGTTTGATCCTGACTACGGGCACTGTCTGTATGGAGTTTGTACGTTCTCCGTGGACCACGTGGGTTTTCTCCGGGTGCTTCGGTTTCCTCCCGCCCTCCAAAGACGTACAGGTTTGTGGGTTAATTGGCTTTGGTAAGAATTGTACATTGGCCCTTGGATGTAGGATAGTGTGAAAGCTCTGTCCCACTGTACAAGTTCATTCAAGAGTTCTCCCGAGTTTGCCCTGATTCGAACTCTGGAGATTTACGGTAATGGTCAGTACCAAATAGTAAGTACTCGGGGCTCTTGTGGACATTTTTCAACACGTTGAAATATCTTCACGAGCTTACCACATTTCCCCGAGTACCTGCCGTTAGCGTTACGAGCTGCTAGGAGACGTCCCCAAGCTCCGACGTACCCGCTACGTTCATTCTACTTACCACGAGTTTGATTTTTTTTTTTTTTTTTTTTTTTAAGCTCGGGAGAGCGCGTGAATTAACTCTTACAGTGGGACAGGCGGTGATTGCTGGTCCTTGGGTGGGTCAAAGGGCCTGTTTCCATTTCCATGCTGTATCTCTAAACTATACTAATCTATTTTTCCAGGAGTCATGCAAATCGATACATGAGTCATCATGGCTTTGATCCTGATTATATCTATAGCTTTCCTGGCCAGGGGAAGAGATGCTGTCAGCATTACGATCACTTCACCTACAGATCACGGTAATGGTCTTTCACCTACTTTACAGTAATTGCCAGAATCTGTCACAGACGTCAGACTTGAGCTCGCCAAAGCATTTTTGCACGAATCTTTTGCACGTGGCCATCCTTGGGGTTGATACAAATTACATGAAACATCATGAGGGAGAAACCGTGACATAATGTGATGCAGCGTGGAAACAGGCCCTTCGGCCCAACTTCCCCACACTGGCCAACGTGTCCCAGCTACACTAGTCCCACCTGCCAGCATTTGGTCCATATCTCCCCAAACCTGTCCTATCCATGTACCTGCCTAACTGTTTCTTGAATGTTGGATTGTCCCAGCCTCAACTACTGCCTCTGGCAGCTTGTTCCATACACCCATCACCCTTTGTATGAAAATACTACCCATCAGATTCCTATTAAATCTTTTCACCTTAAACCTATGATATGTCCTCAGCTCCTCAATTCACTTACTCTGGGCAAGGGACTCCGTGCATCCACCCAAACTATTCCCCTCATGATCTTAAAGGCCTTTATAAGAACAGCCCTCGTCCTCCTGAGCTCCTAGTCCCAGCCTACTCAACCTATGCCTGTAGCTTAGACCCTCTAGTCCTGGCAACATCCGCATAAAATGTTGCCAGGTGTGTTGGAAGGAACTGCAGATGCTGGTTTACAAAAAAGGATACCAAGTGCTGAAGTAACTCAGCTGGTCATGAAGCTTCTCTGGAGCACCTAGATATGTGACGTTTTGGGTCTGGACCCTTCGTTCTGGACGAAGAAAATTCCTGACCTGAAACGTTGCCTGTGCATGTTCTCCAGAAATGCTGCTTGACCCGTGGAGTTACTCCAGCAGTTTGTATCTTGCAGATCACGGCGTGTTATAAGCAGTCTGGTAGATTGGGCAGAAGAAAGCTGATACATTTTAATGTGAAATGCAAGCAGATGTGCGGGTGTTGGGGGTTATGGGGAGAAGGCAGGTGAATGGGGTTAGGAGGGAGAGGTAGATCAGCCATGATTGAATGGCGGGGTAGACTTGATGGGCCGAGTGGCCTAATTCTGCTCCTATCACTTGTGTTCTTGTGATATATGTGAAGTATAGAATAAAGAAGTTGCGGATGGCAGAACATACTTTATAATCAGCATGAATGTATGACATTTTATTTGTAGTGAGAGAAAGAATGCTGTTCTGAAAGTGGTGTAAAGGCTGGAGGAACAGATACATCAGTTGTTGAAGGACACGGCAGGTTGAGGTAGTGGCTAACACAATACAATTCAAATATAATAGCAGGAAAATGGAGCCCCTAGGCACTGTAGATGCTAGTTTACTAAAATAATCGTGAATGAACTCAGCGGGTCAGGCAACATCTCTGGAGGACGAAGTTTCAGGTCCGAATCCTTCAGATAAACAGAAGGGTCCTGACTGGAATCGTCACCCCTCCCTGTTCTCCACAGATGATGCCTGACCCGCTGAGTTACTCCAGCACTCTGTGAAACGTCACCCATTCATGTTCTCCACAGATGCTGCCTGACCCACTGAGTTACTCCAGCACTCTGTGAAACGTCACCCATCCATGTTCTCCAGAGATGCTGCCTGACCCGCTGAGTTACTCCGGCACTTTGTATTTTTTAATATCGTAGCATGGATGCCTAATGTTTTCCGACCTCATCTGGAGCACGAAGTCCGCTTCTGATTTGCCTCTTTGAACAAATATGTACTACTCTGGTGTATTAGAGGCTGAGACTTTGGAGAAAGTGGAGACCAAATCTGATAAACGTTCGGGGCGGCTTGGTGGCGCAGCGATAGAGTTGCTGCCTCAGTGGCAGAGACCCAGGTTCGATCCTGACTGCGGGTGCTGTCTGTGCGGAGTTTGTACATTCTCCCCGTGACCTGCGTAGGTTTTCTCCGAGAACTTTGGTTTCCTCCCACGCTCCAAAGATTGTAGGTTAATTGGCTTGGTATAAATGTTTTAAAAAATGTCCTTGGTGTAGGATAGTGTTAATGAGCAGGGATTACTGGTCAGTATGGACTCGGTGGGCCGAAGGGCCTGTTTCCAAAACAATCTATTTAGAAATGAAGGATGTGGACAGGATGGATAATAGGACGATGTTTCCTTTGGAGAGGTTGAGAACAAAAGGATGTTTTGAATTAACTTAAATTAATTTTCTACCAGCTCCTACAGCAGAAGTCGCCGTCCCTTTCAGTACGTTAACAAGGATTGCCAGTACGGCTACATACCAGAGGACGAGGAGTCTAGAGCAATTGAAGAACCTGGCACTTTCTACGAAATTGAGGAAGGAAATGAGGCGGCTTATCCTGCTGTGCATGTGAGTGAATAACTGCATGACACTTGCATGCAATCTGTCCTTGTCGTGATAAAAATTTAGTGTTTGGCTTCCATTTACATTTAAAGTACAACTGCCTGAAGTATTATGTGTAGAAGAGTCTCGTCCTGAAACATCACCCATTTTTTCCAGAGATGCTTCTCTGAGTCAGTGGCTAGTGGGGTGCCGCAAGGTTCACTGCTGGAACCTGTTATTTATAATATATTAACGATTTTGACGAAGGAATTAAATACAACACTCCACGTTTGCAGATGATACAAAGCTGGGTGGGAGTGTGAGCTGCTATGAGGATGCTATGAGGCTGCAGAGTGACTTGGATAGGTTGAGTGAGTGGGCAGGTGCATGGCAGATGCAGTATAATGTGGATAAATGTGAGGTTATCCACTTTGGTGGCAAGAACAGGAAGGCCGATTTTTATCTGAATGGTGTCAGATTAGGAAAAGGGGAGATGCAACGAGACCTGGGTGTGCTTGTACATCAGTCACTGAAAGTAAGCATGCAGGTACAGCAGGCAGTGGAGAAAGCAAATGGCATGTTGGCCTTCATAGAGGGAGTGCAGAGATGGTTCACCAGACTGATTCCTGGTCTGTCTTATGAAGAAAGACTGGATAACTTGGTTTATACTCTCTAGAATTTAGGAGATTGAGAGGGGATCTTATAGAAACTTGCAAAATTCTTAAGGGGTTGGACAGGCTAGATGCAGGAAGATTGTTCTCGATGTTAGGGAAGTCCAGGACAAGGGGTCACAGCTTAAGGATAAACTTTCCTGAACTCCTTATTAATCACCTTTTTGATTTGTTTTTCCCAGCTCTCTTCTCTAATTAGCATTTTATAATGGGTATTAAAATAGAAACGTGGGGCACAAAAACTGGCCCTTCGGCCCAACTTGCCCAGGCCAGCCAAGATGTCCCATCTACACTTGTCCCACCTGGTAACTCTGCACACAGTGTCTGTGCTACTGCACATGTGGTGTATCTGAGATGCCTATCCAAGATGTATCCAAGTGCCTATGTCTAGTGATACTTGTACTGAACTGTATACAAAAAATGAAGTTGACTGTACCTCCGTACATGTGACAGTATCATTGAACTAAAATCGATAAAATTACTCACAGAATTAAATTTAAGCATGACAACATTGAAGATATTTGGACAGGTAAATGGGTAATGTACCATTTTTTGGCCTTCGAAGTGTCTCAAACTCGAGCATCTCATATTTTGCTGGGGCAACTTACAACCCAGCAGTATGAATATTGATTTCTCTAACTTCAAGTAACCTTTGGTTTCCCTCTCTCCATCCTTCCTAGTTCTCCGACTAGTTACACTGTCCTTCTGATTAATTTTGCTGTTTGTTTGTCTCATCACCTTCCCCCTCGGCTGACAATGAGCCGTTCTACCTATCGTTAGAAACATAGAAATTAGGTGCAGGAGTAGGCCATTCGGCCCTTCGAGCCTGCACCGCCATTCAATATGATCATGGCTGATCATCCAACTCGGTATCCCGTACCTGCCTTCTCTCCATACCCTCTGATCCCCTTAGCCACAAGGGCCACATCTAACTCCCTCTTAAATATAGCCAATGAACTGGCCTCGACTAACCTCTGCGGCAGAGAGTTCCAGATATTCACCACTCTCTGTGTGAAAAAAGTTCTTCTCATCTCGGTTTTAAAGGATTTCCCCCTTATCCTTAAGCTGTGACCCCTTGTCCTGGACATCCCCAACACCGGGACCTGGACTTCCCCAACATCCTTGTTCATAGTCTGATCTTCGATCTGTCCTTTTGACACTATGTTCTCTGCATCCTTTCATATCTCATTTCCCTCTCCCCTGACTCTCAGTCTGCAGAAACGTCACCCGTTCCTTCTCTATGGAGATGCTGCCTGTCCTGCTGAGCTACTCCAGCCTTTCCACGTGCACTAATTCTAGGAGTAGAATTAGGCCATTCGGACCATCGAGTCTACTCTGCCATTCAATCATCTCTGCCGTCTAATCCCATTCTCCTGCCTTCTCCCCATAACCCTTGACAGCTGTTCAAATCAAAAACTTGTGTGAGTCTGCCTTGTATATATCCACTGGCTTAAGGGGTAAGCCATTTAGAATGGAGATGAGGAAATACTTTTTCCACACAGTTCGAGTCTGGAATTCTCTGCCTCGGAGGGTGGTGGAGGCCAGTTCTCTGGATACTTTCAAGAGCGAGTTAGATAGGGCTCTTAAAGATAGCGGAGCCAGGGGGTATGGGGAGCAGGCAGGAACGTGGTACTGATTGTGGGTGATCGGCCATGATCACATTGAATGGCGATGTTGACTCGAAGGGCTGAATGGCCTACTCCTGCACCTATTTGTCTATTGACTTGGCCTCCACATCCCTCTGTGGCAATGAGTTCCACAGATTAACTACCCTCTGACTAAAGAAGTTCCTCCTCGCCTCCTTTCTAAAAGAGCGCCCTTTAATTCTGCGGCTATGACCAGCACCAGCACTACATCTGTTTTTGTATTCCAGTTCTCTTGCTATAAATGACAGCTTTTTGTGTCTATCTTCGGTGTAAACCAACATCTGCAGTTCCTTCCTACACCAAATTAATGCCTCTGTTTACTTTAGAGCCAGTCGGCTTCCTCTCCAGTTGTGACTGCTCCGGGTGGCTACTGGGTAACGAGAAGAGGAAAGTTGATCAACTCTTCCTCTGAAGATGCTGATGAGCCCGATGATGGAGGTGAGTTGGAATGTCATATCAAGTTTCCAACAGCAGGTGGCGCAGCTGGTGGAGCTGTCGCCTCGGCGCCAGAGACGCTGGTTCGATCCTGCCCTCGGGTGCTGCCTGTGCGGAGTTTGCACATTCACCCTGAGACTGCACGAGTTTCTATCAGGTGCCCTGATTTCCTCCCACGACCGAAGACAGTTGAGTTTGTAGGTTAATTGTCCCTTGTGTGTCGGAAGAAGATGCAAAAAAATGGGATAACATAGAAAGGGTGATCGATGTACGGCATGGACTCGGTGGGCTGAAGGGCCTGTTTCCTTGCTGTATCTTTCGGTCAATCCAGATTTATTTACAAAATGGTGTTAATTGGGTGCCTTCACATTGTTTGTGCTCCATTGTTTAACTTCGTAGGGAGATGTACAATTTGTTCCCAACAGAGTTTGCAGCAAGTACAGTAGAATTTTTATTACTTTACCTTAATCTTTAATGCCCTGATTTCCCCTTGTGTGGGGACTGTAGTAAGCAGATAGCAGCAGATACACCAAGTTTACAAGTGAGAATTGGATTGGTTGGCTTCAGCAGCTTGCCTGCCTGCCTTCATCTTTCTGTCAGAAACATTTGTTTTTAATAAGACGGTAATCGTACAATTGTTGAATCAATCTAATTTTGGCAAATATAAACTGCAGATAGCTGCACTGAGCAACAAGATTAAACAATACATGTACTCACCAAAAGGACAGCAGATCCTTTTATGCCAGCTGCTTACTGCAGTGGGGGTTTTTGTTTTAAGTTTTGCACCATTGAATTTTCTCCTCCAGAACCTTTAACTAACTCTTTACTCGGTCCCCAGGTGAATATCATGAAGACTTTCTGTATGCAGCAACAGGTTGGTATGCCACATATGAAACTAGTGCCATTTGTTGGGATCCTACAATTTTTGATAATTAACGGTTTAACACTTTCCCATCTCCAAGTTCATATAAATTTATGAAATGGTACTTAATTTTTCTGCATCGTGGAGAAACCTGGTTCATGTTGTTCATTCCTGCATGTGTTCAGATAAATACACTGAATAAAAATGCACTGGATATTGCTAAAACTTAAATTCAATTTTTGAACATAAAATTTAATTTAAATTCCCCAGTTTGATTTATTTTTTTATTTTTTTTATTTTCTCTGCTCTTCAAATCAATATGTTTGGCAGGGTTGTACACCAGAAACTTAACCAATCCCACACTGATACGGGACACAGAATGCTGGTTCGGCCGACATCTCTGGAGAAAAGGAATGGGTGACGTTTTGGGTTGGGACCTTCCTTCAGGCTGAATGTGGTGGGGGGGGGGGCTTGATCAAATAGGGAGCCAGCAACAGATGACTTGAGGATGGGTGGAGCCCACAAGGGTCCATTGTTGGCTGGGGAAGGTGTGATAACAAGAGGGATACAAGGATGCCAGCAGTGGAACTGGTAGGATGACTAGAATGTGCAAGAGGGGGGGAGGGACTGCAGGCATCGTGTGAAAATTGGAGAAATCAATATTCATGCCACTGGGTTTTAAAATGCCCAAGCCTTGTAAGAAGGTTTTCTATTCTGACCTCTCTGTCCTGGACCACCACCTTTGCCAGTGTGAGAGAGACCACATGCAAACTAGAAGAGCCTCATTCCTCTTGGGTAGCTACAGCACCAGTTTAGGTAGACCCCCCCCCTTCCATGTGCTGTAACAGATGCTCAC
The DNA here is from genome assembly GCF_028641065.1 of Leucoraja erinaceus. Classification (NCBI taxonomy): domain Eukaryota; kingdom Metazoa; phylum Chordata; class Chondrichthyes; order Rajiformes; family Rajidae; genus Leucoraja; species Leucoraja erinaceus. The sequence continues at coordinate 5,739,224 of NC_073388.1, forward strand.
CCTTCCCTTTTCCACATCTCATCTACTGTTCCATCATCTGGCTTCACATTTCACATCTCTTCTCAATATTTTTTTCAAACCATCCGGAAGTTAAACCCCCTCGCTTTGTATATACCAATCACTGATAGGCACAGAGTGCTAGAGTAACTCAGCGGGTCAGGCATCATCTCTGCAGAACATGGATAGGTGACGTTTCACACACTGCTGAAGTAATTCAGTGGGTCAGGCAACCTCTCTGGAGAACATGGATAGATGACTTTTCAGGTCGGGACCCTTCTTCAGAACTTGAGAGTTAGAGTTGCTGTCTTTGTAGCGCCAGAGACCCGGGTTCGATCCTGACTGCGGGTGCTGTCAGTACTTTTTCCCCGTGACTTGCATAGGTTTTCTCCAATGTCTCCGGTTTCCTCCCACGCTCAGAGACGTACAGTTTTGTAGGTTAATTGGTTTGGTGTAAATGTAAAAAAAATTGTCCCTAGTGTGTGTGTGTGTGTAGGATAGTGTTAATGTGCGGGGACCACTGGTCAGTGCAGGCTCGGTGGACTGAAGGGCCTGTTTCTGCGCTGAATCTCTAAACTAAACTAAAATACTTTTTTTTTTTTCTATTTGTATCAATGTCCTGCTGTATTTAATATTGTTGGATTCAGGATTTCAATCAAATGTTAGCAAGTGTATGGGAGTGTTTTAGGAAGGAACTGCAGATGCTGGTTTAAACTGAAGCTGGAGTAACTCAGTGGGACAGGCAGCATCTCTGGAGAGAAGAAATGGGTGACGATTCGGTTCGAGGCCCTTCAGACTAGCCTGGGGGAAGAGAAATGAGAGACATCGTAGATGTAGCGGGATATTAAGCAATGAATGAAAGACGTGAAAAAGTATTGTTAGCTGTTTGTTGGGTGAAAACTAGAAGCTCATGCGACTTGGGCGGGGGATGGATGGAGAGAGGGAATTCCGGGGTTATTTGATGTTGGGGAAATCAATATTCATACTACTGGGCTGTAAGCTGCCCAAGTGAAATATGAGATGCTGTTCTAATCTGTGCCTTATTTTTGAAATGTTATTTTGCAGATTCTGGATACTCTGATCCAACAATATACAGTGCAGCCGAGGCAACAGCTAATCTGGCAAGTGTGACTCTGTTTAAGAGTATATTTGAATATCTTTTCCTTATTCTGAACATGGCGTCAAGTTTGAAAGGGAACTTGACCCTTGTGTAATTAAACCAAATGGCCAGCTGGGTCCTATATGGCACCCAAACCCACTTCAGTTTAGAGATACAACGTGGAAACGGGCCCTTCAGTCCACCCGACCGTCGATTGCCCCGACAAATGTTCTATCTTACATGCACTAGGGACGTTTTACAAAAGCTAATTAACTTCCAAACCTGTACATCTTGGAATTTGGGAGGTGGCCTGAAGCGCCCGGAGAACCCTCACGGGGAGAATATACAACCTCTGCCCAGACAGCACCCCTAGTCGGGATCGAACCAGGGCCTGCAAGGCAACAACTCTACTGCTGCACCACTGAGGATGTTTCTACTAGTGGGAGAGTCTAGGACTAGAGGTCATAGCCTCCAGAGTTAGACGTCCTTTAAGAGATGAGGAGGAATTTCTTCAGTCAGAGGGTAGTGAATCTGTGGAATTCATCGCCAAAGAAGACTGGAAGCAACGTCAGTGGATATATTTGAGGCAGTGATAGATTCTTCTGTTAAAGAAGGAACTGCAGATGCTGGAAAATCGAAGGTACACAAAAATGCTGGAGAAACTCAGCGGGTGCAGCAGCATCTATGGAGCGAAGGAAATGGGCAACGTTTCGGGCTGAAACGTTGCCGATTTCCTTCGCTCCATAGATGCTGCTGCACCCGCTGAGTTTCTCCAGCATTTTTGTGTACCTCAGAGATAGATTCTTGATTAGTACGGGTGTCGGGGGTTATGGGGAGAAGGCAGGAGAATGGCATTAGGAGGGAGAGATAGATCAGCCATGATTAAATGTTGGGGGAGACCCGAAGGGCCAAATGGCCTATTTCTGTTCCTATCACTTGTGTTCTTGTGTGTGGGAAGGAACTGCAGATGCTGGTTTAAACCGAAGATAGACACAAAATGATGAAGTAACAGGCAGCATCTCTGGAGAGAAGGAACGGATGGCGTTCTTCCACACATGACTGTATTTGTTTGTTTTGTAGACTATTCAGGAGGGATGCTGTGCCATGGAGACTCCTCAGGACTGCCAAGTTGGCATGCACTGCAGCTACTCCCAGCAGGTATGTAACTCCACAGCAACTGTTTGGGGGTACATGTTCCTTCAGTGGGGCAGTAGACACACATTGCTGGAGTAACTCAGTTGGACAGGCAGCATCTCTGGAGAGAAGGGATGGGTGACGTTTCTTGTTGAGATCCTTGAGATTTGAAGAAGAGTCTCGACCCGAAACGTCACCCATTCTTTTTCAATGTGAATGCCTTTAATTTAGGGGATCTATGCATTATGCATATCGGTTTAAAAATAACTTTACTCTGTTAAGAAATAGTCTTGTAATTTCCCACAGAATGTAAGGTTGTGTTGTTAACTGAAATCTTGACCAATGATTACAGTATTGGCATTCTCCATCAAGTATGTATTAGAAAAATCTGCCTTCATGGTTTTATTGTCATGTCCCAAAATGAAGCAGTGACATTCTTTCTTGCAACAGAACACCAGATATGTAATCAGAACTCTGTAAAACCCATAATTGTGTTGGTATATAGACAATGGGTGCAGGAGTAGGCCATTCGGCCCTTCGAACCAGCACTGCCATTCAATGTGATCATGGCTGATCATCCCCAATCAGTACCCCGTTCCTGCCTTCTCCCCATATCCCCTGACTTTATTAACTTTAAGAGCCTTATCTAGCTCTCTTGAAAGTATCCGGAGAATAGGCCTCCACCACCCTCTGAGGCAGAGAATTCCACAGACTCACAACTCTGAGTGAAAAAGTGTTTCCTCGTCTCCGTTCTAAATGGCTTACCCCTTGTTCTTAAACTGTGGCCCCTGGTTTTGGACTCCCCCAACACCGGGAACATGTATCCTGCATCTAGCGTGTCCGAACCATTACTATTCTTATATGTTTGAATAAGATCTCCTCTCATCCTTCTGAACTCCAGAGTATACAAGCCCAGCCGCTCCACTCTATCACAATATGACAGTCCCGCCATCCCAGCAATTAACCTTGTCAACCTACGCTGAACTCCCTCAATGGCAAGAATGTCCTTCCTCAGATTTTGAGACCAAAACTGCACACAATACTCAAGGTGTGGTCTCACTAGGGCCCTGTACAACTGCAGAAGGACCCCCTTTGCTCCTATACTCAACTCCTCTTGTCATGCAGGCCAACATGCCATTTGCTTTCTTCACTGCCTGCTGTACCTGCATGCTTACTTTCAGTGACTGATGAACGTCAATGTGATATACACACCTGTGTGTGTTTTATATATAAAGTTGTGTACATGAGTGTTTATGATGCATACACACTGAACCTTTTTGTTTATTATAGTTTTAAAATACTGTTTGTGTGTGTATATGTAAATGCCCACACCTACATTAAAACAAACAATAGTGCATCATGAAAAATAATCTCCCCAAGTCTGCGTAGTTTGGAGGTTGTAGTGTTTAATAGCCTGATGGTTCCATTCAGATTTCAACAAGAGTTTTACTGATGGTGTAAACACTCCTAACTTGCTGTTTGCAGATGTTGGCGAATTCCGCAGTGATCTCTGCGTCCACTTGTGTGAGCGCCGCCTCTGTGTGTTTCTCCTCTAACTCTGGGGAAGCGAGTCAGCCTGCGGTCACCTACACGACCATGCCACAGCACGCCATGCCACCGCCTCTACTGGTGCCGTCCCATGCTGCCGGGATGCCAGGTATGGAGTGTCGGCTCGCCGAACATGCTTTGTCCTCCTCACTCTTTTTCATAATTTAGATTTGTGGTTCCAACATTGGTGCAGTGCAGAAGATTCTAAACACTCGATGCTCCGGGCCTGTTGTTTTTTAAAAGAGATGCAATGCGCCAACAGGCCCTTCGGCCCACCGAGTCCGCACCGATCAGCGATCCCCGCACATTAGCACTATTCACACTTTGGGGACTATTTTACATTTACACCAAGCCAATTAGTTTAGAAACCTGCACATCTTTGGATAGTGGGAGGAAACCAAAGATCTAGGAGAAAACCTACACGGGTCACGGAGAGAACGTACAAACTCCGTACAGACAGCACCCATAGTCGGGATCGAACCCGGGTCTCGGGCACTGTAAGGCAGCAACTCTACCGCTGCGCCACCCTGGCCAGTAGTGCTCGCTGGAGTTTAGAAGGATGAGGGGAACCTCATTGAAACTTGTCGAATAGGTCTGGATTGAGTGGGTGTGGAGGGGAAGTTTCCACTAGTGGGAGAGTCTAGGACCAGAGGGCACAGCCTTGGAATAAAAGAACATACCTTTTGGAAAGTGGAGGAGAAATTTGTTCGGTGGTGAATCTGTGGAACTCATTGCCATAGACGGCTGTGGAGGCCAAGTCAATGGGTATTTTTTAAAGCGGGGATTAATAGTTTCTTGATGAGTACGGGTGTCAAAGGTTACAAGGAGAATGGGTTGAGAGTGACAGATGGGTCGGCCATGATTGAACAGACCCTGGGTCAAATGACCTAATTCTACTCTAACTTATGAGCTAATGAACTTTTTATTCTATTTACGATATGGATACTTTATTTATCCCTGGAGGGAAACTGATCACGGATTTGAGTAATGGCAATCGTACACTTCTACATTAAGGCATTGCTTTATATGCTAGTTAGACCAAATGACTATTTATGGATTTTTTTTGTGCATTTGCCAATAGTTTGAATTATTTGGTTCGAAAATGTCCTTTTTCTAAAAAAAAATGAGATTGAACAGACTCTGGGTCAAATGACCTAATTCTACTCTAACTTATGAGCTAATGAACTTTTTATTTACGATTTGGATACTTTATTTATCCCTGGAGGGAAACTGATCACGGATTTGAGTAATGGCAATCGTACACTTCTACATTAAGGCATTGCTTTATATGTTAGTTAGACCAAATGACTACTTATGGATTTTTTTGTGCATTTGCCAATAGTTTGAAAAAAAAAAAAAACAATAGCTTAATGGTTAAATTGTAATATTATAAAATATCTGCAAGGTTCCATGATATACTCTGGGATCATTTCAAAAGGTTGGACAGATGTTGTTGTCCCTGAAATGCTGGAGATGGGTGTGGAGGGGGGGGGGGGGGGGGGAGAATTCTGAGAAATATCTGAAATCATGAGAAGGGCAGGCAGTCAGAACCTTTCTCACAAGATGGGGATATCAAAGGAGGGCATGGATTTCGGGTAAAAGGGGCAACGTTTGAAGATGCATGGGGCACTGTTTTTAAAATGGGCGAGTGCCTGAAACACTGGGGGTAGTGGTGGTGGTGGAGGCAGGTCCAATAGTGGCATTTAAGAGACTTTTGGAATGATGATGCTGGAAATAAAGTATGGTCCAAAGAAGGGTCTCGACCCAAGATATCACCCATTCCTTCTCACCAGCGATGCTGCCTGTCCCGCTGAGTTACTCCAGCATTGTGTCTATAATATGGATCGTGTTGTAGGTAGATAAGAGTTGGACTCCAGTCACCGGATAGCAGTCTGCAGTTTTAGTCTCCCAATTTTAGGAAGGACATTCTTGCTATTGAGGGAGTGCAGCGTAGGTTCACCAGGTTAATTCCCAGGATGGCATTTGTTGATAGAATGGAGTGGCTGGGCTTGTATACTCTGGAATATAGAAGGATGAGAGGGAATCTTATTGAAACGTAAGATTATTAAGGGATTGGGCACGCTAGAGGCAGGAAACGTGTTCCCACTGTTGGGGGAGTCCAGAACCAGCGGCCACAGTTTAAGAGTAAGGGGTAGTCCATTTCGGACTGAGATGAGGAAAAATCTTTTCACCCAGAGAGTTGTGAATCTGTGGAATACTCTGAAGGCGGTGGAGGCCATTTCTCTGGATGCTTTCAAGAGAGTTGGATAGGGCTCTTAAAGATAACAGTCAAGTGATATGGGGAGAAGGCAGGAACGGGGTACTGATTGTGGATGATCAGCCATGATCACAGTGAATGGGAGTGCTGGCTTATGGCCTACTGCACCTATTGTCTATTGCCTTGATATCCTTGGCACAGACATTGGAGACAAAGAGCCTGCTCCTGTGTTGTACTGTTCTACGGTATACTGCACGAGTCAAAGATCAGCAACCATACAGCCCATTCTAATTCCATTTACTTGCCTTCCATATTTACGTTGGCCTTCATAGTTAAGGGGCTGTCCCACTGTCGGAGCTAATTCAAGAGTTCTCCCGAGTTTCCCTTGATTTGAACTCTGAGAATTACGGTAATAGCCACTCGTAGGTACTCGGGGCTCTCGTGGACATTTTTCAACATGTTGAAAAATCTTCAAGAGCTTACTGTGTTTCCCGAGTACCTGCTATTAGTGTTACGAGCCGCTAAGAGACATCCTGAGCTCCGATGCACCCGCTACGTACATTCTACGTGATAAGGGGGAAATTTTTTAGGACCGAGATGAGGAAAACTTTTTTCACACAGAGTGGTGAATCTCTGGAATTCTCTGCCGCAGAAGGTAGTTGAGGCCAGTTCATTGGCTATATTTAAGAGGGAGTTAGATGCGGCCCTTGTGGCTAAAGGGATCAGGGGGTATGGAGAGAAGGCAGGAACAGGATTCTGAGTTGGATGATCAGCCATGATCATATTGAATGGCGGTGCAGACTCGAAGGGCCGAATGGCCTACTCCTGCACCTATTTTCGATGTTTCTGTTACCACGAGTTTTTTTTGTTTTTTTTAAACTCGGGAGAGCTCTTGAATTACCTCGTACTGTGGGACAGGCCCTTAAGAATTAAAAAGGGATCCTTTGATAGGCCAGAGAGATACTAGTACACTGTGGATGGCTCGATTGTAATCATGTACAGTCTTTTGGCTCGTGGTTAGCACGCAACAAAAGCTTTTCACTGTACCTCAGTACACGTGACAATAAACTGAACTCGCAGTGGGTGGCAATTTGCTATTGTAGCCAAGGGAATGAAGTGCAAAGATTAAAGCAAGGAAGATCAGATCTGGAGAACTACACCGTGTGCATTTGCTGCCGTTTATACTCTTCCCACTTGCACCTGTTCACATTTAGCAAGTGGGCATCAACATTGAATTAAGCAGTGCGAGTGGAGTGGATGCTGTGAGCAGTTCAAGTAGATGTTCACCTGTAATTAAAGTGGAGGGTGTTTAAATGCCTCGTGTGCACTGGGGCCAGAACAATGAAGTTGGTTTGTGGCGGCTTTACAGCACATTAAATGCAACAACACAACTAACCTGCAATAAATCGTCCATTGTACTAGGTGCACCTGGCAATAATAATGCTATCCAAAGTACGTGGTGCATCCTTAGCAGACAAGTCCAGAGTCAAAATACTGAATTGTAGGAGCTGATTTACTCACAAAGACGAGTGTGCTGGAGTAACTCAGTGGGTCAGGCAGCATCTATGGACAACATGGGTTGTGCTTGGGCAACTTACACCTCAGTGGTAGGAATATTGACTTAACTTCAAGTAGCCCTTGCTTTCCCTCGCTCTCCATCTGTCCCCTTCTCAGTTTACCGACTAGTCTGACTTTTCCACTGATTACATTTTTTCCTTTGTAACCTCCTGGCTAAAAATGACCTATTCTACATAATCCTTGAACTCATCTCCTTTGATCTAATTTTCACACGTTGCTCTTCCTTATCTCTGACTCCCTCTCCCCTGACTCTCGGTCTGAAGAAGGGTCTCGACCCGAAACGTCACCTATTCCTTCTCTCCATAGATGCTGCCTCACCCGCTGAGTTTCTCCAGCATTTTTGGCTACCGTTGATTTTTCCGGCATCTGCAGTTCTTAAACAAGGAACTGCAGAATCTGGTTTACTAAAAAAGTTTTATTTAATTCACATGTTTAATTAATGTTTTATTATTAATGTTTTATGTGTCATTCCTAACTGTCATTGTCATGGCACTTGTGGGCGGAGCACCAAGGCAAATTCCTTGCATGTGAATACTTGGCCAATAAACTTATTCATTCAAAAGATAAAAGTGCTGGAGTAACGCAGTGGGCCAGGCAGCATCTGTGGAGGACAAGGATAGGTGACATTCCAGGTTGGGACCCTTCAGTCTGAATGTGGTTGGTGGGGACAGAAATCCTGGCTTGTGATGAGTGGAAACAGCTGAGGGGTTTTAATTGCCAGCTTGTTGGGCAGAGATGAAATGATAGATAAAGGTGGAAGAGGTTTGAATTGTGAAGCCTGCGGAAGGAATATTGGTGGAGGGCTCTTGAGGCTAACGGAATCGAGGGATATGGGGAGAAAGCAGGAACGGGGTACTGATTCTGGGTGATCAGCCATGATCATATTGAATGGCGGTGCAGGCTCGAAGGGCCGATTGGCCTACTCCTGCACCTATTTTACATGTTTCTATAGGTGGATGAAGTGTAGGAAGTAACTGCGGATGCTGGTTTACACCGAGGATGGACACTAAATGCTGCTGTAACTCGGCGGGACAGGCAGCATCTCTGGAGAGAAGGAATGGGTGGCGTTTTGGTTCGACGAAGGTTGACCCGCAAGGTCACCGATTTCTTCTCTCCAGAGATGCTGCCTGTCCTGCAGAGTTACTCCAGCATTGTGTCTGAAGGGCAGAAGGAAGGGGGCACAGGGAGCGGAGTTGTTTGCTGGTTAGCTAACTAAATTGGAGTGGCTCTTCAATGGCTTTGGGATTTGGGTTATAAGGTGTAGAAGTGATGGGTGTAGAATTAGGCTATTCAGCCCATCAAATCTACTCGAATCTTTCAATCATGGCTGATCTATCTCTCCCTCCTAAGCCCCTTCTCCTGCCTTCTCACCATCACCACTGACACCCGCACTATTCAAGAAATAAATCTGATTTTAATCTGCAGAATTTCATATTTTCATTTTGCTAAATTTCAACAACCCCCCCCACCCCCCGGCTGCCAAAGCTACAGCAAATTGTGTTACAGAAAACCAGAAGTATCTTTGTCAGTGATCATTCCTGACTATGGTTTAGGGCTCTTAAACAAGCCTGCATGGATTTAACATAAGCCGCACACACTGGTCACATTCTGCTTGTACAAGTATCGTCTGTAAACATTGGCATCTGTAATACAAACTGCGAGTATGGCTTCCAAAATACTGCGGCATTAAATCTGGCTGGCATGCACCAAGTTGGAACGGATTTGATTTCATTTCGGATTGAAATGAGAAAGCCAGTCGGAGCCTTCAAATCCAGTTTCGCAATTCTGGAAGATGTGCAGCAGAACGCATTTCCTTTCCATCCCTCCACCGTGCCTTGATACTGTTAGCTAATAAATCAGACTGACCTGAAAGCTCCAGCTGAAATTTCCATTCTATGTTGTGTGTGTGTGTGTATATACTGCTGGTCTGTGATCACGGAGCTTCAGAAATTATCCTTCCATTATAAGGTGGATAAAAATGCTGGAGAAACTCAGCGGGTGAGATTCAAAATTCAAAAAAATTCAAATTCAAATTCAATTTTAATTGTCATTGTCAGTGTACAGTACAGAGACAACGAAATGCAGCATCTATGGAGCGAAGGAATAGGTGACGTTTCGGGTCGAGACCCTTCTGGAAACTCAGTGGGTGAGGCAGCATCTATGGAGCGAAGGAATAGGTGACGTTTTGGGTCGAGACCCGGAAGGGTCTCGACCCGAAACGTCACCTATTCCTTCGCTCCATAGATGCTGCCTCACCCGCTGAGTTTCTCCAGCATTTTTGTCCACCTTCGATTTTTCTTCTTAAACATCCATTCTAAAGTTCAGTTTATTGTCACTTGTACCGAGGTACAGTGATGAGCTTTTGTTACGTGCCATCCAGTCGGCAGAAAGACAATTCGTGATTAGAACCGAGCCATTCACAGTGGAAAAGGGAATAACGTTTAGTCCCAAGTAAAGCCAGAAATGTCCGATCAAGGATAGTCCAAGGGTCACCAATGAGGTAGATAGTAGTTCAGGACTGCCTTCTGGTTGTGGTGGGATGGTTCAGTTGCCTGATAACAGCCGGGAAGAAACTGTCCCTGAATCTGGAGGTGTGTGTTTTGTTCTGAGTGATGCTGTGTTGCACTGCAGTGCTGTTTATGTGGTTTTTAAGCTGTGCCGAAGTTAGAATTCAATTTGCATGTAAGAGTGCATTTGTGTAGCAAAACAATTCTTCACGTTGCAAGTGTAACAATGGCTTTGAGATGGGGGGGGAAAAGCACGCTCATGTCATGGTCCTTGCACTATCGTGCAACTCCACTAGATGGTGCACTCAGTCTTGCACAAACATCAAGGTAGCCAAACCAAAAAAGCTTCCAGCTTTTCACACAATCTGTATATTTTTGCATTATTTTCATGGAATCGCTGTGATAGTGTGGAAACTGGATTCAGCCCAACTTGCCAGCACGTCCCAGCACCACTAGTCCCACCTGCCTGTATTTGGTCCATATCCCTCCAAACCTGTTCTATCCATGTACCTGTCTAACTGTTTCTTAAACGTTGGGATAGTCCCAGCCTCGACTACCTCCTCTGGCAGCTCGTTCCACACACCCACCGCCCTTTTCCTTTCGAAGCTGCACAAACTGAGAGATGTTGAAAGTGTGGATGAAAAAGTTCCACAAAATAATCATATCCCCAACCAAAAATGTTTGTGATTAAAAACCAAAAATGCTGGAAAATCTCTGCTGGTCAGTTAGCGCCTGTGGAGAGGGGAAGCTTGCATTTATTGAACTTTTAAATTCAGAATGGAAAGTCCACGCTGACACAGATGAGAGTGGACGAGACCTTGTGTGAAAGGTGGCAAAGGGCCTGTTTCCATGGGAGGACTCCAGCTTTTTGTCTATCCTCTCTAGAACTTGGTGTTATTCAACCATTGCTTGTCGAGGTTTTCAAGTTGGGCTTACCAGCTGGAATATTGGTGCACTCTGCTTCCCTTAGTGTTCAATTCTCAACGTGTTCTGTTTTTCTTTCAATGAGGTCCTCTTCCTGAAATGGGTGAGGCGATGACTTCTCCCGCTCCCCCACCATATTCCTGTGATCCCAACGGCAATGACCTACCTCAAGGTGAGGCCCTGTTACACTGAACGCAGCCCAATGCCACTCGATGATTTGTGTCGCTTTGTACTGAATCTGTTTTCTTTTTCTTAGATAGGAAGGTGGTTCAGTATTACTTCAACCTTGGCTTGCAGGTGAGTTTCTCCCCGGTTAGGGGATCACCAATAAGTTTATAGATACAGAATGAAATTGAAAGGCCTGTAACGGGTTGGTGCCTTTACTGAACTGGTATAGAAGGCAAAAACTAAATGGTCTACCCCTTATTCTTAAACTGTGACCCTTGGTTCTGGACTCTCCCAACATGTGGAACATTCCCCCTGCATTCTAGCCTGTCCAATCCCATAATAATTTTATGTTTCTATAAGATCACCACTCATCCTTCTAAATTCCAGTGACTACAAGCCCAGTCGTACCATTCTTTCATCATAAGTCAGTCCCGCCATTCAGGGAATTAACCTGGTGAACCTACACTGCACTCAATAGCAAGGAATTAAGTTTGTTAATGCCGTCTGTACAGCTTTTGTTTTGCATGCAGTCTAAGATCAGACCACTCCATAACTGAATACAAGCAGAGACACGGCATGCTGGAGTAACTCAGCAGGTCAGGTAGCTTCTGTGGAGAACATAGATAGGTGACGTTTTGGTTGTGGACCCATCTTCAGACTGATTGTAGTGGGTGGGGGAAAAGAACAGTTTGGAGAGGAAGGGCAGGACCAAGCCTGGCATGTGCTGGGAAGACAATGTCCAGGGTATTCTTGCTTGGCAGGAACAAAGGCCACAGATTAAAATCAAAGGCATGAGACAAAAGAATTGAAGGATTGCAATCCAGTCTATACAACTTGTGTGGTCCTACATACATCAGAGTGCACTGCTTTTTCTTGGCTTCAGCAGAATATATATTTCAACATAAACAGAATATATATTTCAGCATAAATGCTGGAGTAACTCAGCGGGTCAGACAGCACCTCTGGAGGAAAGGGATAGGTGATGTTTCAGGTCGAGATTCTTCATCACACGAATGGAAAAGGGTCTTGATATCTGAAGGGTCCTGACCTGAAACGTCACCCGTTCTCCAGAGATGCTGCGTGTACCGCTGATTTACCACAGCACTATGTCTGTCTTTGGTGTAAACCACCATCTGTAGTTCCCTCCTGTACGTATACTTCAACATATTTGTTTTGAAATGAAGGAACAATGTTCATCTGGGGATTCACTTCCCCAATGTGCTTTTCCATTCCCCGCTGTCTAACTGATGCATAAGTGCAGTTTTTCTGAAAGCCTATTCTTCAGAAAAAATTATCCTTCCATTATAAGGTGGATAAAAATGCTGGAGAAACTCAGCGGGTGAGATTCAAAATTCAAAATTCAAATTCAAATTCAAATTCAATTTAATTGTCATTGTCAGTGTACAGTACAGAGACAACGAAATGCAGCATCTATGGAGCGAAGGAATAGGTGACGTTTCGGGTCGAGACCCTTCTGGAAACTCAGTGGGTGAGGCAGCATCTATGGAGCGAAGGAATAGGTGACGTTTCGAGTCGAGACCCGGAAGGGTCTCGACCCGAAACGTCACCTATTCCTTCGCTCCATAGATGCTGCCTCACCCGCTGAGTTTCTCCAGCATTTTTGTCCACCTTCGATTTTTCTTCTTAAACATCCATTCTAAAGTTCAGTTTATTGTCACTTGTACCGAGGTACAGTGATGGGCTTTTGTTACGTGCCATCCAGTCGGCAGAAAGACAAGTCGTGATTACAACCAAGCCATTCACAGTGGAAAAGGGAATAACGTTTAGTCCCAAGTAAAGCCAGAAATGTCCGATCAAGGATAGTCCAAGGGTCACCAATGAGGTAGATAGTAGTTCAGGACTGCCTTCTGGTTGTGGTGGGATGGTTCAGTTGCCTGATAACAGCCGGGAAGAAACTCCCTGAATCTGGAGGTGTGCATTTTGTTCTGAGTGATGCTGTGTTGCACTGCAGTGCTGTTTATGTGGTTTTTAAGCTGTGCCGAAGTTAGAATTCAATTTGCATTTAAGAGTGCATTTGTGTAGCAAAACAATTCTTCACGTTGCAAGTGTAACAATGGCTTTGAGATGGGGGGGGGGAAAGCACGCTCATGTCATGGTCCTTGCACTATCGTGCAACTCCACTAGATGGTGCACTCAGTCTTGCACAAACATCAAGGCAGCCAAACCAAAAAAGCTTCCAGCTTTTCACACAATCTGGATATTTTTGCATTATTTTCATGGAATCACAGTGATACAGTGTGGAAACGGGATTCAGCCCAACTTGCCAGCACGTCCCAGCACCACTAGTCCCACCTGCCTGTATTTGGTCCATATCCCTCCAAACCTGTTCTATCCATGTACCTGTCTAACTGTTTCTTAAACGTTGGGATAGTCCCAGCCTCGACTACCTCCCCTGGCAGCTCGTTCCACACACCCACCACCCTTTTCCTTTCGAAGCTGCACAAACTGAGAGATGTTGAAAGTGTGGATGGAAAAAATTCCACAAAATAATCATATCCCCAACCAAAAATGTTTGATTTAAAAACCAAAAATGCTGGAAAATCTCTGCTGGTCAGTTAGCGCCTGTGGAGAGGGGAAGCTTGCATTAATTTAACTTTTAAATTCAGAATGGAAAGTCCACGCTGACACAGATGAGAGTGGACGAGACCTTGTGTGAAAGGTGGCAAAGGGCCTGTTTCCATGGGAGGACTCCAGATTTTTGTCTATCCTCTCTAGAACTTGGTGTTATTCAACCATTGCTTGTCGCGGTTTTCAAGTTGGGCTTACCAGCTGGAATATTGGTGCACTCTGCTTCCCTTAGTGTTCAATTCTCAACGTGTTCTGTTTTTCTTTCAATGAGGTCCTCTTCCTGAAATGGGTGAGGCGATGACTTCTCCCGCTCCCCCGCCATATTCCTGTGATCCCAACGGCAATGACCTACCTCAAGGTGAGGCCCTGTTACACTGAACGCAGCCCAATGCCACTCGATGATTTGTGTCGCTTTGTACTGAATCTGTTTTCTTTTTCTTAGATAGGAAGGTGGTTCAGTATTACTTCAACCTTGGCTTGCAGGTGAGTTTCTCCCCGGTTAAGGGGATTACCAGTAAGTTTATAGATACAGAATGAAATTGAAAGGCCTGTAACGGGTTGGTGCCTTTACTGAACTGGTATAGAAGGCAAAAACTAAATGGTCTACCCCTTATTCTTAAACTGTGACCCTTGGTTCTGGACTCTCCCAACATGTGGAAAATTTCCCCTGCATCTAGCCTGTCCAATCCCATAAGAATTTTATGTTTCTATAAAATCACCACTCATCCTTCTAAATTCCAGTGAATACAAGCCCAGTCGTACCATTCTTTCATCATAAGTCAGCCCCGCCATTCAGGGAATTAACCTGGTGAACCTACACTGCACTCAATAGCAAGGAATTAAATTTGTTAATGCCGTCTGTACAGTGGAAAGCTTTTGTTTTGCATGCAGTCCAAGATCAGACCACAAGCAGAGACACGGCATGCTGGAGTAACTCAGCAGGTCAGGTAGTTTCTGTGGAGAACATAAATAGGTGACGTTTTGGTTGTGGACCCATCTTCAGACTGATTGTAGTGGGTGGGGGAAAAGACCAGTTGGGAGAGGAAGGGCGGGACCAAGCCTGGCATGTGCTGGGAAGACAATGTCCAGGGTATTCTTGCTTGGCAGGAAGAAAGGCCACAGATTAAAATCAAAGGCATGAGATAAAAGAATTGAAGGATTGTAATCCAGTCTATACAACTTGTGTGGTCCTACATACATCAGAGTGCACTGCTTTTTCTTGGCTTCAGCAGAATATATATTTCAACATAAACAGAATATATATTTCAGCATAAATGCTGGAGTAACTCAGCGGGTCAGACAGCACCTCTGGAGGAAAGGGATAGGTGATGTTTCAGGTCGAGATTCTTCATCACACGAATGGAAAAGGGTCTTGATATCTGAAGGGTCCTGACCCGAAACGTCACCCGTTCTCCAGAGATGCTACATGTACCGCTGAGTTACCACAGCACTATGTCTGTCTTCGGTGTAAACCACCATCTGTAGTTCTCTCCTGTATGTATACTTCAACATATTTGTTTTGAAATGAAGGAACAATGTTCATCTGGGGATTCACTTCCCCAATGTGCTTTTCCATTCCCCGCTGTCTAACTGATGCAATAAGTGCAGTTTTTCTTGAAAGCCTATTTGAAAGCCAACAACACTAAAATGGCTGGTGCTGTCAGCGTTTAGCATGGGCCGAGTAGCAGAATGCTTTAGTGAATTTGTGACGGCTTTTATCTTGTTGAAGATCAGTGGTAGATACTTTGGAGTTTGATATTATTATGACCCGAGAGTTTGGAGCTGCATAAGCATTTTGTGTTCGCATCTGTTGTATGAATTATTTAGCCATGAATCCTGGTTTTGAAATAATTGCTTCCCCCTTGTTGTGCAAACCGCGTGTATTTGACTGAGCAAGGCATGAATGTTGTGGTTTGTCTTTCATCACCAAGTGCGTTGTGTGTTTTTGTTTCTAGTGCTGCCACCAGAGCTACTGGCCGTCTGTGGTGTACATGCCCCCGCATCAGCCGCTGGATGTCCATCCAGTGTTCCCGGCAACCGCTCAGTTTGTTGAGCACTCGCCAGCGCCGCCACCTTACGGTGATGGTGGCAGAAACGATGAGCATTCCAGTTCCTCTGACACCTCTTACAACGGCAAGTTGCGTCTTGACCTGATGGGGGGAAATGCGCGTGTAAATCCTGCTAGCCTTGCCCATTACCCGAACATCTTGTGTGTCAGATGAAGGGTGGTAGAGTTGCTGCCTCGCAGTGCCAGAGACCCAGGTTCGATCCTGACTGTCTGTACGGAGTTTGCACGTTCTCCCTGTGACCGTGTAGGTCCCTCCCACACTCCCACACATGCAGGTTGGTAGTCACTTAGTGTGTAGGATGGAATTGGCGTTCGGGCTATTGCTGGCCGGCACCGACTCGGTGGGCCGAAGGGCCTGTTTCCGTGCTCTATCTCTAAACTTTCAGCAAATCTTTCCAAAATCCCATGTCTAAAATTTCTAAGGAAAATTGTTCAAACGTCAATTACTGCACAAATTTTGGTGTGAATCGTGAGTTCATTGGTTATAGCAGCCAAATGAGTCCATTCAGCCCATCAAGTCTACTCTGCCATTTAATCATGGCTGATCTAGTGCTCCCTCTTAACCCCATTCTCCTGTCTTCTTCCTAACCCCTGACACCCGTACTAATTAGTCAGTAATTTCATAAACATTTTTATGTTTAATGTTAAATTTTATAGTGTTGTTTATCTTATTTGTGCTGCAATGGCCACTCAAATTTCACTGGATCAATTGGTGTATGTGACAATAAATGCCCTTTGTTCCCACTTAAAAAAAAATATCCATTTACTTGACCTCAATAACATTTACATGACCTCCACAACCGTCTGTGGCAATGAATTCCACAGATTCACTACCCTCTGACCAAATAAATTCCTCCTCATTTTTCTGAAGATGCGTCCTTTAATTCTAAGGCTAAGCCCTCTGATCCTAGTCTCTCATGCTAGTGGAAACATCCCCTCCATATCCAATGTTTTTCTCATCTCGGTCCTAAAAGACTTCCCCCCCTTATCCTTAAACTGTGACCCCCTTGTTCTGGACTTCCACAACATCGGGAATAATCTTCCTGCATCTAGCCTGACCAACCCCTTAAGAATTTTGTTAAGAAGTTTCTTTAAGATCCCCCCCCCCTCAATCTCCTAAATTCTAGCGTGTACAAGCCGAGTCTATCCAGTCTTTCTTCATATGAAAGTCCTGACATCCCAGGAATCAGTCTGGTGAACCTTCTCTGTACTCCCTCTATGGCAAGAATGGCTTTCCATTGAATTCCATTGTCCTATCTGGGACACATGACAATAAAACACTCTTTACTCTTGATACTCCGAAGACTGTTTTGTTGGCTTGGTATAATTGCAAACTATCCCTAGCCTGTGTAGGATTGTGTGCGGGGATCGCTGGTCGGTGCGGACTCAGTGGGCCGAAGGGCCTGTTTCCACAATGTATCTAAACTAAACTTGAGGGAAATGGGTTGCTGTGTTTGTTTTCTGTACTAATGGACTGCCATTATTTTGCAGGTTACACTGCTGCAGAGGCTCAACCAGCCCCACAGTCGACAGTGTATTATCCAGTGCTGACGGACCAATACGTTCCACAGCCTCTTTCTACCTACGATCCTTGCATCCCTGTGACAACCACACTTCACCATGTTGGCCCTTGGTATCCGGCAAGCCAGCTATGTCCTAACTCCAGGATTCAGACCACGACATGCCCAGCCCTCCCCCCTCCGCTCAATTACGTTGCATCTGCCAGCCAGCCGACCCACTATGTACCTCACTAACTTATGGAAGTGCCTTTCTGGTTCCGCAGACCCAACTCCAAGCAGATTGTTGACTTAATTCCCTCCTTGCATGGTGCACCCCACCCTCTAGTTTGAATATTTTCACCAGTCACGATAAAAAAATCTACCATCTGACATGTTTGGTGTTTTGGTAAATGGGGATTTTTCTCACCAATTCTGTGTGTGCTTTTTTTCCTCGGTCTGGCTGGTAAAATTCCCCAAGTATATTTGCAGACCAAAAAAAATGTGCACCGGTTAATAAGTAAATGTTTCTCCTTCAATACCACCTTCCCCACCCCCCTTCAATCTTGATCTTCAAGCGACAAGTGTTCATGTTTTTTCTGTCACTGCACAATGTCAACAGAAGTTCAACTTGCCAATTTGAAGATTGACGGTGAATCTGGATTCTGGCGAAGAACTCTTGCACCACGTATATTGCCTTCCGCAGGGATATTGTCCCTACTTGACATTGTTTAAATGAACATGCCTTCAGTATCACTTCTACCTCAACTTTGGTGTGTGCCTTGTCTTCAAGGCCTGTGTGTATGTTGTCGTCCAGAGTCCAGCTCGGCTGAAAACGTTGACTTTCTCTTGGTTTGTTGGGCGACTGAAGAATGTTTGGCACTGATATTTTTCTTTTTGTTCAAGACTCTTGATGTCCGTGGCTTTGTTGCCAAGAAGCTGGTGTTATTGTGGGTTCCTAACGTTGAAGCAATAAAACTCGAGCACTGCAAACTGTTTCTGTGTCCGTGTGCTGCTTTTGCAGGTAATAGACAATAGGTGTGGGAGTAGGCCATTCAGCCCTTCAAGCCAGCACCACCATTCACTGTGATCATGGCTGATCATCCACAATCAGTACCCCGTTCCTGCCTTCTCCCCATAATCCCTTGACTCCGCTATCTTTGAGAGCTCTTTCTAACTCTCTCTCAGAGAATTGGCCTCCACTGCCCTCTGAGGCAGAGAATTCCACATATTCACAACTCTCTGGGTGACAAAGATTTTCATTGTCTCTGTTCAAAATGGCCTACCCCTTATTCTTAAACGGTGGACCCTGGTTCTGGACTCCCCTAACACCAGGAACATGTTTCCTGCCTCTAGTGTGTCCAATCCCTTAATCTTATGTTTCAATAAGATTCCCTCTCATCCTTCTAAATTCCAGAGTATACAAGCCCAGCTGCTTGATTCTATCAATATATGACAGTCCCGCCATCCCAGAACTTAACCTGGTGAATCTACGCTGCTCTCCTTCAATAGCAAGAATGTCCTTAAATTTGGAGTCCAAAACTGCACACAATACTCCAGGTGTGGTCTCACTAGGGCCTCTTTGCTCCTATACTCAACTCCTCTTGTTATGAAGGCCAACATGCCATTAGCTTTCTTCACTTCAGTGTGGTGGGCATTGTTAGCGTTTATTTCAAGAGGGCTAGATTACAAAAACGGATGTAATGCTGAGGCTCTAAGGTGCAGGTCAGGCCGCATTTGGCGTATTGTGGGCAATTCTGGGCACCATATCTGAGGAAGGATGTGCTGGCTCTGGAGAGGGTCCAGAGGAGGTTGACGAGAATGATCCCAGGAATGAGTGGGTTAACATATGATGAGCATTTGATGCCACTGGGCCTGTACTCGTGTGAAGTTTAGAAGAATGAGGGGCAACCTCATTGAAACTTAGCGAATAGTGAAAGGCTTGGATAGAGTGGATGTGGAGAGGATGTTTCCATTAGTGGGAGAGTCTAGGATTACAAGTTACAACCTCAGAATTAAAGGACTAACATAGAAACATAGAAATTAGGTGCAGGAGTAGGCCATTCGGCCCTTCGAGCCTGCACCGCCATTCAATATGATCATGGTTGATCATCCAACTCGGTATCCTGTACCTGCCTTCTCTCCATACCCTCTGATCCCCTTAGCCACAAGGGCCACATCTAACTCCCTCTTAAATATAGCCAATGAACTGGCCTCGACTACCCTCTGGCAGAGAGTTCCAGAGATTCACCACTCTCTGTGTGAAAAAAGTTCTTCTCATCTCAGTTTTACAGGATTTCCCCATTATCCTTAAGCTGTGACCCCTTGCCCTGGACTTCCCCAACATCGGGAGCAATCTTCCTGCATCTAGCCTGTCCAACCCCTTAAGAATTTTGTAAGTTTCTATAAGATCCCCTCTCAATATCCTAAATTCTAGAGAGTATAAACCAAGTCTATCCAGTCTTTCTTCATAAGACAGTCCTGACATCCCAGGAATCAGTCTGGTGAACCGTCTCTGCACTCCCTCTATGGCAATAATGTCCTTCCTCAGATTTGGAGACCTTTAGGAAGAAGATGAGGAGGAATTTCTTTAGTGGGAGGGCGGTGAATCTGTGGAATTCTCTGCCACAGAAGGCTGCGGAGGCCAAGTGAGTGGATATTTCTGAGGCAGAGATAGATAGATTCTTGATTAGTACGGGTGTCAGAGATTATGGGGAGAAGGCAGGAGAACGGGATTAGGAGGGAGAGATAGATCTGCCATGATTGAATGGCGGAGTAGACTTGATGGGCCGAATGGCCTAATACTTCTCCTATCACATATGACAAACTGGAGTAGCTGAGGTAACTCAGCGGATCAGGCAGCACCTCTGGAGGAAAGGGATGGGTGATATTGCGGACCGAGACCCTTCATCAGATCAGAAAATTTAATGTTAACGGACTGAAATGGAAGTGTGGGGAAACGAGGGCGAGGTAAATCTCTGAAGCTTTAGTTATTGTGGAATTGTAGCAGTGCCCAGAATTGATGAGGCTCTTTAGTTCACTGCCTTTGTTCATATTTTTTTTCCCCAATATTGATTATTCATCTAATTCCCTTTTGAAAGCAGCTTGTGGATCTATTTCTAGCCCCCTTGAGTGGCAATGCATTCCGTATCTAAACCACTCTGCCTTTATTTTCTCGTCTCTCTGCCTCTTTTTGCCAATCAATTTGGATCAGGTGACCTCCGTGTTTGAATCCATTATGGTTAGAAAGATTTTTAATTGCTGACAAAACCGTATGTGACCTAAACTGCATCCATTATAACCCTAGGCCCACTTTCCTCAGAGCCAGCTTGGCCAGGTGTTTGGATAATGCCAATTGATTAGTACGCCTGTCGGGGGTTGTGGGGAGGAGGCAGGAGAATGGTGTTGAGAGGGAAAGAATGATTGAATGGCGGAGTAGACTTGATGGGCCGAATGCCCTAATTCTGCCCCTATCACTTAAACTGTTTGACCAGAGAGGGAATATGACACGGAGGCCTTGTATAAATGTTAGCAATTTGTCAGAGTAAAATTTAATCGATAAATCGACATTTGTTTTGACAAAGGAAGAATGAATGAATCCTTCATTATTTGAAATGTACTTTGTCATGTTTTGGGAATCTCTATCCTGCAATGCTCAGGTTAGCCAACTGGGCATTTGGGCAGCTTCATGAACAGGAGTGCAGGAGGAACTCGGCAGGTCAGGCAGCATCTGCGGAGGGAATTGTCACAGGTTTTGTGTCGGGACCCTTCAGCCTGAAGGAGGGTCCTATCCTGAACCACCCCCTGTCCATTGCCTCCCCAGACGCTGCCTGACCCACTGAGACCCCTGCCAGCACTTTGTGTTTTGCTCAATTCCTGTCACCTACCTCACTGGAGGGCCTCGGATTAATCGGTCTTTACTGGACTTTGTCTTGCACTAAATGTCATCTTCACTATCGTGAAAGGTGCCCAGTGAACGGCTTGGCTTGAATTATTATAGCCTTTCTGCTGACTGGGTTGCATGCTGCAAAAAAACTTCCCGCTGTACCTCAGTACATGTGACAGTAAACTAACATAGAGCTGTATAGCACAGGCCCTTCGGCCCACAATGTCCATGCTGAGCATGATGCCAAAGTTAAGCTAATCTTTAGCTGACCCATTCCACGGTTGAACAAAAGCCTTGAATTCAATTGCAGTGTTACTTTTTCTAATTTAAGGAATCGGAGCATTGCTAAAATGCCAGCCCAATTCAATCGGGAGATTAAGATGCCTCCTGCTATGATGCTATTAATGTCACCATTCTCAATTGCACCTGAACTAAGGGGAGAGGTAAGTCTTGGTACCGGCGAGTCCGCAATTGCCAAAGATTTTGGATTCTAATTCCAGATACGATGGCAGATTTATTTTCTTGAACAACATAGTGGTCCCAACTTTCCAGAGTCCACGATGCCCCATCTACACGTGTCCCTTTTTGGCCCATATTCTCTCTCTTTCACCCCACCCCCACCCTAAGCCTTTTTATACATGTACTTGTCCAAATTTTATATGAAACTAATGAAGAGACAGAACTGCAGATACTGTTTTACCAAAAAAGAAGATTGGGAATGGGTGGGAAAGTTTACATTGCTGAGCAACTGGGAGATCAGGTTGGTGTAGGAGGACTCCCATTTGCTAAACACTTCCACTCCCCCTCCCATTCCCAATCTGACCTTTCTGTCCTGGGCCTCCTCCACTGTCAGAGTGAGGCCCAGCACAAATTGGAGGAACAGCTCCTCATATTTCGTTTGGGCAGCTTACACCCCAGCAGTGTGAACATTGACTTCTCCAACTTCAAACAGTCCTTGCATTCCCTCTCTCCCCATCCCCTTCCCAGTTCTCCCACCAGTCTTACTGTCTCCGACTACATTCTGTCTCTGTCCCACCCACTCCCCTGACATCAGTCTTGACCCGAAACGTCACCAATTCCTTCTCTCCAGAGATGCTGCCTGTCCCACTGAGTTACTCCAGCATGTTGTGTCTACTTTTGATTTAAACCAGCATCTGCAGTTCTTGCCTACACGTATGCAATGAGGTAGTTGAGGCGGGTACTATCATTAACATTTTAAAGACACTTGAGCAGGTTAATGTGAAGGAAAGGTTTAGAGGGATATGGGCCGCATGCAGGCAGGTGGGACTAGTGTAGATGGGTCATCTTGGTCACATGGCAAGTTGGGCTGAAGGACCCGTTTCCATGCTGTATGACTTTAGAGATACAGCATAGAAACATGCCCTTTGTCCCACCGAGTCCAAACTGACCAGTGGACATTGTACACTAGGACCATCCTACACAATTTTACCAAAACCAATGAACCTACAAACCTGCGTGTCTTTGGAGTGTGGGAGGAAACCAGAGCACCTGAAGAAAACCCACGAGGTCACGGGAGAGCGTACAGACAACCCCTGTAGTTCAGATCGAACCTGGCGCTGTAAGGCAGCAACTCTACCGCTGCACCACCGTGCCACACCATCTGTGACTCTATTGATGAGAGTGATTGATGTACAGGTGGCTAGTCGATCCCATTTCATGTTACGGACTCCGTCGCGATGCGCTACTCTCTCACCGTGCCAATGGGGAGAGGCGATGAACTGATCTGGCATTTCATAACTAGGATTCCACGAGAGTGTGTCTGTCTGGGCAACATCGTTGTGTTCAGCTACACTCTGTAACCTTTGCATCACACCAGTATTGCCACCCAGAGCCCAAACATGCTTCCATGAGAAGAGTTGTGTGCCTGGAACAACATTGAAGTTTGCAAAATGTGGTGCGATTCTTAATGTTCATAAGCGATAGGAGCAGAATTAGGCCATTCGGCCCATCGAGTCTACGCTGCCATTCAAGCATGGCTGATCTATCCCTCTCAACCCCACTCTCCAGCCTTCTCCCCATAACAAAATAGGAATAGATCGGGTAGATGCACAAAGTCTTGCCCAGAGTTGGGGACTCAACAAAATAGAGTACAGAGGAGATTTACTAGAATGTTGCCTGGGTTTCAACAACTAAGTTACAGAGATAGGTTGAATAAGTTAGGTCTTTATTCTCTGGAGCACAGAAGGTTAAGGGGGGGACTTGATAGAGGTCTTTAAAATGATGAGAGGGATAGACAGAGTTGATGTGGACAAGCTTTTCCCTTTGAGAATAGGGAAGATTCAAACAAGGGGACATGACTTCAGAATTAAGGGACATAGAAACATAGAAATTAGGTGCAGGAGTAGGCCATTCAGCCCTTCGAGCCTGCACCGCCATTCAATATGATCATGGCTGATCATCCAACTCAGTATCCCGTACCTGCCTTCTCTCCATACCCCCTGATCCCCTTAGCCACAAGGGCCACATCTAACTCCCTCTTAAATATAGCCAATGAACTGGCCTCAACTACCCTCTGTGGCAGAGAGTTCCAGAGATTCACCACCTCTGGACAGAGGTTTAGGGGTAATATGAGGGGGAACTTCTTTACTCAGAGAGTGGTAGCGGTGTGGAATGAGCTTCCAGTGGAAGTGGTGGAGGCAGGTTCATTGGTATCATTTAAAAATAAATTGGATAGGCATATGGATGAGAGGGGAATGGAGGGTTATGGTATGAGTGCAGGCAGGTGGGGCTAAGGGAAAAAAAGTTGTTCGGCACTGACTTGTGGGGCCGAGATGGCCTGTTTCCGTGCTGTAATTGTTATATGGTTATAACCTTAGACGCCCCTCCTAATCAAGAACCTATAAATCTCTGCCTTAAATGAAGAGACTCGATGGGCCGAATGGCCTAATTCCGTTCCCTTGTCTTGGGAAATTATGAATAAACCTAAATTCTGAAGGACTGTTTGAATTCTTAGATAATGGAAAATGACAAGGCTGGTGTACAAAACTACAAGTCACAAAGTGCTGGAGTAACTCAGCGGGTCAGGAAGCATCTCTGGAGGAGGTGGAGCAGTGAGAGAGGGTCTAGCAGAACTACTGTCTGAAAGAGGAGGAGAATCTTCTTCAGGGTAGACAGACCTTGAAGAGATTCTGTAATGGATCATTAAAATGGAGAGACACGGAACTGCAGATGCTGGTTTACAAAAGAAAAAAGATGCAAAGTGCTGGAGTGTATGAAATTATACAACAAATAGATCGGGTAGATGCACAAAGTCTTGCCCAGAGTTGGGGAGTCAAGAACTGGAGGACATACCTGTAGGTTCAAGGTGAGGGGAGAAAGATTTATTAGGAAGCTTAGAGGTGACATTTTCACACAATGGGTGGCAGATGTATGGAACGAGCTGCCGGAGGAGGTAGTTAAATGCAACGTTTAAGAAACATTTAGACAGGTACATGGATAGGACAGGTTTAGAGGGATATGGGCAAAATACAGGCAGGTGGGACTAGTGTAGCTGGGACACGTTGGACCGAAGGGCCTGTTTCCGCACTGTATCTCTAAACTAATGTAAACTCAACTGCGTTTAATATGTGACGGTACTCTGCTCACCTTTGATAGTAAGAGTCAAAAATTGGGACTATTGAGTTTGATCCATGTAGCAAATCAGCCTCGCATCCACTAAGACCCTAACATAGTTCAGGGCTGGGTTACAGGGCGAGTCTGTGGCATTCTCTGCCTCAGAGGGCGGTGGAGGCCGGTTCTCTGGGTACTTTCAAGAGAGAAGTAGATAGGGCTCTTAAAGATAGCGGAGTCAGGGGATATGGGGAGAAGGCAGGAACGGGGTACTGATTGTGGATGATCAGCCATGATCACATTGAATGGCGGTGCTGGTTTGAAGGGCCGAATGGCCTACTCCTGCACCTATTGTCTATTGTAGAATTGTCTATTGTAGTCTCTTGGAATAAAGGGGAGGTCTCTCAGAATAAAGGGGAGGTCATTTAAGACTGAGGTGAGAAAAAACCTTTTCACCCAGAGAGTTGTGAATTTGTGGAATTCCCTGCCACAGAGGGCAGTGGAGGTCAAGTCACTGGATGGATTTAAGAGAGAGTTAGATAGAGCTCTGGGGGCTGGTGGAGTCAAGAGGATTTGGGGAGAAGGCAGGCACGGGTTATTGATAGGGGACGATCAGCCATGATCCACAATGAATGGCGGTGCTGGGTTGAAGGGCCGAATGGCCTCCTCCTGCACCTATTGTCTATTGTTTGCAATAAACATCCTGTGCAAAACATTGGCAGCAAAACCGCCCACCCCCACCTTACTGGATCATCAACACCAGTGGAAGACATGACCCGGGACGGACGATGCGGAAGGCGTTGATGGAAGGCGCACGTGCGGGGAGCACGAGGGACAGAGATGCGTGGTGCGCCCGTCACCATGCACGTCGGATACCAGCACCACTGCGTCGCTAATAACAATGATGATGATACTGATGAACATTAATGTTCTGTGAGCTACCAATCATCAATATATAAGCGTGCTCGTTATGTAAACAAATTGGAGTGTGTTACCGTGCGATGTTTTACCAATTTCTCCTTCCAGCAGAACACAAGTCATTGAATAATCTCCGCGTAATTTTCTTCGGCTCGATTTACCCATGTTGCTCACTAGGTCTAATTACATGAGTCATTTCAAGTAATTTTCTCCCCTTAAACATGCAACGCTGTGCGTGACATCTGGTGAGTAGCCAGCGACCATTTTCTGCAGACGTGTAGGTGCCTCATGCAGAGAGTAAACAGTTTAAGGAACAGCTTCACGGATAACTCCATGGGAGGTTGTCAGCCCGTGTAGGAGGGAACTGCGGATGCTGCTTTAAATCGTTAGATAGACACAAAATGCTGGAGAAACTCAGCGGGACAGGCAGCGTCTCTGGAGAGAAGGAACGGGTGACGTTTTTCGGGTCGAGACCCTTCTTCTGATTAGTGTCTGAAGTCAGACTAGACTAGGCTAGTCTGAAGAAGGGTGTCGACCCGAGACGTCACCCGTTCCTTCTCTCCGGTAGTTGTCAGCAGGTCAGGTTTTTGACATTCACCGTGATAGAACTAGCGGAGATGATTCAAAGGGTTCAGAGAAACAATGAAGACAGGATGACTGTCATCAGTCTGAAGAAGGGTTTCGGCCCGAAACGTTGCCTATTTCCTTCGCTCCAAAGATGCTGCAGCACCCGCTGAGTTTCTCCAGCATTTTTGTGTACCTAAGACAGGACAACTGCTGTGTATACCTTGGTAATCAGCTTATAGATGTATAGAGGGGGCTTCTGGATTCAAAGTGTCAAAAAGTGTCAAAAAGACTGGTTAGAGGAGTTTGATCCAAACTCATGATGGGATTAGACTGGGTGAATGTACGGAGCCTATTATCCAGGGTAGGCGAATCAAAGCCAAGGGGACAAAAGTTTAAGGTGAGAAGGGCAGGGTTGAGTGTATGGAACAAGCTACCTCAGGGGGTACGACAAGGACATTTAAAAAACAATTGGACAGATATATAGTTTGGAAATGATTAGAGGGATATGGACCAACCACAGGCAAACGGGACTAGAATAGATGGGGCATCTTGGTTAGCATAGATGAGTTGGGCTGAAGGACCTTTATCCATGCTGTAGGTCTCTGACTGTTGTTTGAATCAGGAATACATATCCTGAAAGTAGCTAGGGAGATGTTATTTTCCCCTTAAGTGCATCAAGCTTTAATCGGAGAGGTGACATTTTGAAAATACAATAGACTATGACAATAGATGCCTCTTTAAGAGCCCTATCTAGCTCTCTCTTGAAAGCATCCAGAGAACCTGCCTCCACAGCCCTCTGAAGATTGCGGAGTCAAGGGATATGGGGAGAAGGCAGGAACGGGGTACTGATCGTGGATGATCAGCCATGATCACAGTGAAGGCGGTGCTAGCTCAAAGGGCCGAATGGCCTGCTCCTGCACCTGTTGTCTATATTGTCTATAAGAGAACAAAATAATATATATTAGTTTAATTTATAATTTAGAGATGGGGTATTAAAATGGGCCCTCCAGCCCACCGAGTCCGCGCCCACCAATGGTCACCGATACTCTAGTTACATCATCTACGCGAGGGACAATTTACAGTAGCCAACCTGAACGTGCAAACTCCGTACAGACAGCACCCGTGGTCAGGATCGAACCCGGGTCTCTGGCGCTGTGAGGCAGCAACTCTACCGCTGCGCCACCGTGCCGCCCTGTGGTTCTAATTAGAGAACTAAAGGGATAAATGTTGGTCAGTCTAGTTTATGAGCCATGGGAACAGTGTCAGTGGAGCTGACAAGGGAATGAGACATGTCTTCCCGCTAGGGTCAGGATTCTCAGCAGGGGGGAGTGGGGTGTTTGGGATTTCCTGTATCCTTATGCTGGGCGCCGTCCCATAGACTTAGCATGCGGATGGGACTTTGCAAATCTATTTGTCTGAAGAAGGGTCTCGACCCGAAACGTCATCTATCCATGTTCTCCAGAGATGCTGCCTGTCCCTCAGGGTTATTCCAGCACTCTGTGTTCCTCTATTTGTTTCTGATGTGATCTGCCTTGTTCCACCTGAACCTTATGATCCCCGTGTCACAGTTTTCTAAGCAGTTTCCTTTATTCACATGATTGTCACCATGGATATTCATACAGGAAGGAACTGCAGATGCTGGAGGATTAAGCCAAAGAGAGACGCTAAAAGCTGGAGTAACTCAGCGGGTCAGGGTAACAGCATCTCTGGAGAAAAGGAACGGGTGACGTTTCGGGTCGGGACCCTTCTTCAGACAGAGTCGTCGGGGGGAAAGGGAAGCGAGAGATATGGACAGTGATGTAGAGAGATATAGAACAAATGGATGAAAGATATGCAAAAAAGTCACGATGATAAAGGAAATGGGACATTGTTAGCTGTGGGCTGGGTGAAAATGAGTTAAAGACAATGAGACTCAACAAGACGACTTTGAACCTCGTGCAATGACTTGGGTGGGGGAGGGATGGAGAGAGAAGGGGTTACTTGAAGTTAGAGAAATCAATGTTCATACCGCTGGGGTGTAAGCTGCCCAAGCAAAATGTGAGGTGCTGTTCCTCCAGTTTGCGCTGGGCCCCACCCTGACATGGATGCTTTACATTTTGAGGCTTGTGATCTGATGGTAAACATGATGATAATAATAAAGGGGAGGAAGCAGAGGGATGGGGTTAGGAAGGAGAGATTGATCAGCCATGATTGAATGGCAGAGTAGACTTGATGGGCCAAATGGCCTCATTCTGTTCCTATCACTGATGACCCCTTATACTAAACTTACACCTGAACCTTCAGAACCTGAATAACTCAGACACCAGTTTGTGATAAGTACGTTTTAGTATAAGAGAGGTTTACTGGCTGTAATTTACACACCAATAAAAAATTGTATTGAGGCTTAAAATGACAACTTTCTGTGGCAAGTTTACTTGGTATCTGCTGTGCGCGTACAGACAGGGGTTTATGTCGGCCGATGGGTCTGAATGGGCAGTCCAGTGAGATGCTGCTTGGCAAAGCTAATTGCAGAATGGCTCATCTTCTCAATCCAAGCTCTTCCATTCCGTGCCTGGGCCTGAAGTAGCTGTGGGGTTTGTGGATAAATAACGGCGATTACTATGAGGCTCGATAATATTCCCACTATTCTCCTGGTAATTTACGGAAAGCAGGCTTTTCCTTTATAGGAGATGCCCCTTTTTACAGCCTTTTTGCGTTCCAGATATTTGATAGTTTTAAAAATAATTCCATGTGGATGTGACCCAAATCGCCTTGTGACAAAGTCCTATCCCATGTAGTCTTGCCGATTATAACTGAGTGGTTACATAGTCCTCTTGATGGTTGTTCCACCTGGTCATCAGCAAGTCACAGGCTTCTCCCCATGAATCATAGACATCACTCGATGAGTCAATGAGTTTATTGCTGGAGGCACTGATATTGGAAGAGCAAGGGAATGAGTCTGTGTGGTTCGTTGGGCAATGGCTATCGATTCTGTTGGCCTCATTGGGACCGACTGCGTGGAGGCTGCTCTCGCTCCTGCTCCTGTTGGCGGGGCTGGCCACCTGGGTGTACCTGAAGTCCTGCCACATGTTGTGCGCTTGGAGGAGCCCGTCGGAAATGCTGGCGACGGGCTCTGGAGACGTTTCCGCCAGCTGGCCGTTCATCTTGGTGAAGAGCAGGCCGAGCCGTTTAAAGGAATCCCCCTTGGAGTTCGGGTACCCCTGCAAGCGGTTGCCGTTTTGGATGGTAGAAGGTTGCTTGCTCAGCCGGCTACTCCGCGACTTCTCCTCCAGGTCGATGCCGGAGACTGTCTTAATGAGCGCCGAGACGCTGAACGAGTTCATTTTCAGCTTCTTTTTGTCGTTACTTTCTCCCCCCAAGCTGAACGACACTATTTGGTCGATCTTATCATCTGCAGTGTCTTCCTCAATTTGCATGCCATCGCTGCTGGTCGAATATGTTCTCCGAGATGACTTTCTGTTCCCAAGTAGGTCAAGAACTTCATAGCGGAAGCTGGAGATATCTTGCTTCAGTTCCTACCAAGGTACAAAAAAGAACACGCTATATTTCATGCGATATGCTATACGATATATGCTATACGAACGCATATATATGACCACATATGCTATACGACATATACCATCAGCTATGCAGACATATATACCGTATGCTATATACTGTATCGACATGCGTGTGCTGTTTGGGTAGGAAAGGATTGCAGATGTTGGTTTAAATCGAACGTGGACACAAAATGCTGGAGTAACTCAGCGGGACAGGCAGCATCACTGGGGAGAAGGAATGGCTGACGTTTCGGGTCGAGACCCTTCGTCAGTGGGAGTGGGTGGGACAGAGATAGAATGTAGTCGGAGACAGTAAGACTGGTGGACAAACTGGGAAGGGGGAGGGGATGGAGAGAGAGGGAAAGCAGTTAGAGAAGTCAATAGACAATAGACAATAGGTGCAGGAGGAGGCCATTCGGCCCTTCGAGCCAGCACCCCCATTCAATGTGACCATGGCTGATCATCCACAAGTCAATGTTCATACCGCTGGGGTGTAAGCTAACCAAGTGAAATATGAGGTGCTGTTCCTCCAATTTGGCGCTGGGCCTCACTCTGACAATGGAGGAGGTTCCTCTCATTGTCAATCTGACCTTTCCGTCCTGGGCCTCCTCCATTGTCAAAGGAGGACCCGGTGTTGGGAGACTGCTGGGAAGGGGGAGATGTGAGGGTGGAGGGGGAGGGGGAGGGGGGGGATGATGATAGGTGTGGGGGGAGGGGATAGGGGTGGGGGAGATGATAGGTGTGGGGGGGATAGGGGTGGAGGAGATGATAGGGGTGGGGGAGGGGAGGGGGGGGGGGAGGGGGGGGAAACAAAGGAGGACCTGGCGTGGAATACTTTGTTACATCTCAGCGCCCTTTATGTGGCCACTCTTTGCATACCGTGGCTATGCAAAGCAAAGAAACACACTGTGACATGTGACAATAAAGAATTAATTCATTCATTCATGTTACCACATCTTTTCAACCAATTAACGATCATTCTCCTCACAGATGCCGACTGTCCTGCTGAGTAAATCCTACCATTTTCTGTTGTTGACGTACAAAGATTAATAGCAGAATGTAAGGCTGTGAACCAAGATCTATGCGTACCTTAAAATTTTCTTCAGTCAGTCCTTCGTCAGTCTTGGCACTTCTGATCATCGCTGCAACGTACCTCTTTACTAAATTTTTAATAACCTCCTGTCGGATGAAAAGGAACAATGGGACAATTTTCCATACATCATTCCAGTTTGCTGTTGAACCATTAAGTGGCCTGTCCCACTTGGGCGTCATTTGTGCGTCACGTAGGTAGCGCGCGAAGATTTTGTGAGTCCCAAAATCCTGGGGCGCCGCGCGCGCGCAACCGCACGCAACCGCACGCAACCGCGCATCACTGCCTAGGTCACCACGCACAATGCGCGCGTAATGCACGCCATGCGCGCGTCGTGACGCGTAAATTATGTCGCATACATGACGTGCAAATGACGCCCGAGTGTGACAGGCCCTTTAGTTTACATTGTCAACAGGATTTAACCAAAACCAAATTCTCCATTAAAAGGCCAGCAATATTAATATGGAATCTCATGCACATTATTAACTAGATATTTAACACAGCTTCATAAAATGACAATCTCTTCTCTTGTAAATGCTTTACTGCGATTAAAACTAATTATTTTTCCTTTAGGCTTTGCATAAAAAGACGATCCCTATTACTTTTATCCAAAGGATACGATTTAAAATACAATATTTATCCTGGTTCATAATTGTTATTTTTGGCTGAAATAAGAGACGTTTTCATTGTCTATTTAGAATTGATGGGAATAAAATGGTTTGGCAAAATAGCAGGAACAATTTAAATATGTTTATTTAAAATGTTAAAGTCAATAGAAGGGTAGAGCATTACGTACAATGTACGTTTAATGATGTCAGCTAAACATACGCATCTCGTTAATTGACTTCATTAACAAAGAATAAATATCTCCGTGATAAACCTTTGTGGAAACAGTACACTGACATCACATCAACGTTTAATGGTTCATTTGGATTACTCATGTCCAGTGCTTGCCTAAGTATCACTTTGTAGTTTAGTTTCATTTAGAGATACAGCGCGGAAACAGGCCCTTCGGCCCACCGAGTCCGTGCCGTCCAGCGATCCCCGCACATTAACACTATCCCACACACACGAGGGACAATTTAACAATTACACCAAGCCAATTAACGTACAAACCTGCACGTCTTTCGAGTGTGGGAGGAAACCGGAGCACCTGGAGAAAACCCATGCAGGTCACGGGGAGAAGGTACAAACTGCGTACAGACAGCACCCGTAGTCAGGATCGAACCTGGGTCTCTGGCGCTGTGAGGCAGCAACTCTACCGCTGTGCCGCCATGTCGCAAAGTATTTAGTAAGAAAGTAAATTTGTTGGCAAATAAATATCAAGCAAGAGTTTGTGGCCTTGTTACTACACTGTGCAAACTGCACTGGAATTGGCTTCAAGTCTATAATATATGTATAGCAACAGGTGAAAGTGTGCAATGAGCATTATGAGTAGGTTTGAGCAATGGAATAGATATGCAATGGAAGAAGATAGTGGTAAGAGTCAGACGGAGATATCTTGTGTCAGTGCTTCATAATAACCAGGAAAACAAATAATGACATTCAGTTTATCACCTTGGACAGGGAAGTGATCCTTGAGATAGACACAAAATGATGGAGTAACTCAGCGGGTCAGGCAGCATCTCTGGAGAGAAGGAATGGGTGACGTTTTGGGTCAAGACCTTCTTTCCGACCTCAATATCCTTGAGATATTTGTTAGTGAATGATGTGGAATGGGTTATAATGGGTTCAATAGACTATTATCTGAATGATGGCTGATTAGGAAAGGGGGAGATGCAACGAGACCTGGGTGTCATGGTACACCAGTCATTAAAAGTAGGCATGCAGGTGCAGCAGGCAGTGAAGAAAACGAATGGTATCCTAGCATTCATAGCAAAAGGATTTGAGTATAGGAGCAGGGAGGTTCTACTGCAGTTGTACAGGGTCTTGGTGAGACAACACCTGGAGTATTGCGTACAGTTTTGGTCTCCTAATCTGAGGAAAGACATTCTTGCCATAGAGGGAATACAGAGAAGGTTACCAGACTGATTCCTGGGATGTCAGGACTTTCATATGAAGAAAGACTGGATAGACTCGGCTTGTACTCGCTAGAATTTAGAAGATTGAGGGGTACACCAGGGATCTTATAGAAACTTACAAAATTCTTAAGGGGTTGGACAGGCTAGATGCAGGAAGATTGTTCCCGATGTTGGGGAAGTCCAGAACAAGGGGTCACAGTTTAAGGATAAGGGGGAAATCTTTTAGGACCGAGATGAGGAAAACATTTTTCACACAGAGAGTGGCGAATCTGTGGAATTCTCTGCCACAGAAGGTAGTTGAGGCCAGTTCATTGGCTATATTTAAGAAGGAGTTAGATGTGGCCCTTGTGGCTGTAGGGATCAGAGGGTATGGAGAGAAGGCAGGTACGGGATACTGAGTTGGATGATCAGCCATGATCATATTAAATGGCGGTGCAGGCTCGAAGGGCCGAATGGCCTC
Source organism: Leucoraja erinaceus (assembly GCF_028641065.1). NCBI lineage: Eukaryota > Metazoa > Chordata > Chondrichthyes > Rajiformes > Rajidae > Leucoraja > Leucoraja erinaceus. Next base: position 5,772,601 of record NC_073388.1, read on the forward strand.
TACTCCTGCACCTATTTTCTATGTTTCTATGTTTCTAATACTTTGCTTCACGTTATGCCAAGTAAGTACATGAAGTGGGTCAAAATGTTTAAGAAAGAACTGCAGATGCTGGTAAATCGAAGGTAGACATGCTGGAGTAACTCAAGGGGTGAGGCAGCATCTATGGAGAGATGAATTAGCAACGTTTCAGGTCTCGCCCGTTCCTTCCTCCCAGAGATGCTGCCTCACCCGCTGAGTTACTCCAGCATTTTGTGTCTACCTTAGATAAGATACATGATACATGATTTGGGAAGAATGTCCAGAGGTGCTGCCTGACCCATTCAGTTGCTGGAAGGACACGTTTTGGATCGGACCTTTTTTCAGACACAGCAGATCAGGGAGCATCTCTAGAGAATATGGATAGGCCTAAGTTTTAGGTCGAGACCCATCCTCACTCGAGCTGCCAAAGGAGGTAGTTGTGGCTGGTACTATCACAACGTTTAAACAACATTTGGACAGGTACATGGATAGGACAGGTTTAAGGGGATGAGGGCCAGTGTGGATACGGCATGTTGGGTGGAGTGGGCATGTTGGGATGAAGGGCCTATTTCCAGTCACGCAGACTCTGTGTCTACGAGGCTATGATAGAATAAGGAGAAAGGGAGAGAGAGAATGAGAGAGAGAAAGTGAGAAAGGAGATAGAATAGGAGAGAATGAGAGTGAGAAAAAGAGGGAGAGAGAAAAGAAAGAGAGAAAAGAGAGAGAGGAAAGAGAGAAACAGAGAGAGATGAATGGTTGAAAATGAATAACATGAATACAATGGGCTTGTTGACATATTTTGCCAGTGTGGGGGAGGATTGTGATGTTGATTTGATGTGACTTGTCTGTAATACTGACTGGTCAGCAAACCTGGTAGTGTTGGTTTTGGATCAAGTCGTCTGCATGTCGCTCCTGACAAAAGAAAGATTTCAGAAAATCATTCAACTACAAAAAAAAACACAAGTTTGCAAACATTATCTGGGAGCCGTTAAACAAATATTCAGAAATAAATGGACTGCGGTTGATAAGGTTTCACAAACTCCACCTGTTGGCAACATTCCTGTCATCATATTGCCCAGTCCCACGGTACGAGTTCATTCCAAGAGCTCTCCCAAGTTTGCCCTGATTCGAACTCGGAGATTTACGGTAACGGCCACTTGTCGGTACTCGGGGCTCTCGTGGACATTTTTCAACATGTTGAAAAATCTTCCCGAGTCTTCCCCGTGCTTACCTGCCGTTAGCGAGTCTTCCCGAGTACCTGCCGTTAGCGCTGAGACGTCCCCGAGCTCCGAAGTTCATTCTCCGTGCTTACTACGAGTTTGATTTTTTTAACACTCGGGAGAGCTCTTGGATTGAACTTGTACCGTGGGACAGGGCTATCAGAAATATCCCAAGAGAGACCACCATCATTGGAGACCCTCGGACTTTCTTTAATCAGAGTTTACTGGACTTTATTTTGCACTAAACATTATTCCCTTTAACCTGTATCTGCTCATTGGCTTGGTTAGTTTAGTGTAGTTTGTAGATACAGCGCAGAAACAGGTTATTTAGCTCACCGGGGCCACGCCGACCAGCGATCCCCATACACGAACAGTGACCTACACACACACATTGGGTTTCAATTTACAATTTTTACCAAAGCCAATTAACCTACAAACCAGTATGTCTTTGGAATGTGGGAGGAAACCAGAGCACCCGGGGAAAACACACGCAGTCACAGGGAGAACGTACAAACTTCGTACAGGCTGGACCTATAGTCAGGTTCAAACCCGGGTCTCTGGCGCTGTGAGGCAGCAACTCTACCGCTGCGCCTTTGTGGACATGTATGGTCTTTCTGCTGACTGTAGAGCGCGCAACAAAAAGGTCTTTCATTGTCCCTCTGCTCAACTCCCCCTCCCATTCCGTGTCCGACCTCTCTGTGCTGGGTCTCCTCCATGGCCAGAGCGGGTACCACCGGAAATTGGAGGAACAGCACCTCATATTCCGCTTGGGGAGTCTGCATCCTGGGGGCATGAACATTGAATTCTCCCAATTTTGTTAGCCCTTGCTGTCTCCTCCCCTTCCTCAGTCCTCCTGCTGTCTCCTCCCCTTGCTATCTCTCCCTCAGCCCTCGGGCTCCTCCTCCTCCTTTTCCTTTCTTCTCCTCCCCCCCCCCCCCCCCCCCCCCCCCCCCCCCACCCCCCCCATCAGTCTGAAGAAGGGTTTTGGCCCGAAACGTTGCCTATTTCCTTCGCTCCATAGATGCTGCTGCACCCGCTGAGTTTCTCCAGCACTTTTGTCTCCCTTCAATTTTCCAGCATCTGCAGTTCCTTCTTAAACACCTCTGTACACGTGACTGAACTAACGTAACTAAACTGAACTTTGTGGTTTTCAATGTAACTGTCTAATCTCCCATGAAATTGAGTAACCATGGGCAAATGGAAACAAGTGTAACAGACTTTGATGAGAGTTGGTTTCTTAAACCAATTTTGAGACTTGGAAAGACCAAGTCGTTTCCAGATCAATAATCTCCAGTTACATAGGCAGCAGTAAACAATAACTAGCTTATAGACTGCCGTCAGAATGCAGATATACCAAGTTTTAGTTTAATAATAGATACAGATCGGAAACAGGCCCTTCGGCCCACGGCGACCAGCAACCCGCGTATACTAGCACTCTCCTACACACACACTCGGGACAATTTACAATTTTTGCTATGCCCGTTAGCCTATACACTCGTGTTTGGGATGTGGGAGGAAACCTGAGCGCCTGGAGAAAACCCACGCAGCTCACGGGGAGAACGTGCAAACTCCGTACAGACTGCACCCGCAGTCGGGATCGCACCCTGGTCTCCGGCGCTGCGAGGCAGCGACTCTACCGCTGCGCCACCGTAATGGGAATGGGAATGAAGGGGAATAATGTATCACAGTATGTTATGACAACAGCTCTGTCTCCGACCGGAAAGCATTGCAGAGGGTGGTGAAAATTGCCCAACGCATCACCGGTTCCTCGCTCCCCTCCATTGAGTCTGTCCAAAACAAGCGTTGTCTACGAAGGCCGCTCAGCATCACCAAGGACTGCTCTCACCCCAACCACAGACTGTTTACCCTCCTACCATCCTGTGGCTGTTACATTATTTAACTCTGCACCTCTCTGCACCCCCCCCCATCCCCGGGCACTCCTTCCCCCAGAAAAATTGCACTACTAGAACTCTATGTACGTATATATATTTTACTGCTCATATTCCATGTTCACTCTTCCAGGGAGATGCTAAATGCATTTCGTTGTCTCTGTACTGTACACAGCACAATGACAATTAAGATTGAATCTGAATCTGTATCTGAATCTGTAAACGCCAATACTATGCAGAGATAACAAATAAAGACGTGGCTTCATACTGTAAATTCCTTGAGGTTTTCATGTTTCTGCTCATGCTTCGTGTCGCTGCCTGGGCAGATCTGAGCGTGCAGCCATTTACACAGGTACCAGATGGACTTCGGGCTGGGGATGATGTTGAAAGGTGGCGGAAGGGTGGCACCTTCATCAAAGTAACTCATCCAGAGCTTGGTCCGGGCAAATTTCCATTCAATGTCAGCGTGGTCCTGGCAATGAGATCAAAGATAAACAAACTGTGGTCACAAACAAAACTCTGGCCATAGTAGCATCGTACAAGCACACGAACAGGCCCTTCGGCCCACCGTGTCCGCACTGACCACCAATCTCCCATTTGCAGTCAAAGTCTTGTCCCACCTCCGGTCATTCCTTCTTCTCCCCGCTCCCCCAGACACAGGAACAGATTCTTCCCCTCTGTTATCAGGCTTCTGAACGGTCCCTCCATAAGCTAGGGTACTGTCCGATTCACCTCTACCCCATTGCGGACATTGGATTTTGTCTACAATGCTGAGAACTATAGTCTGCACTCTGTATCTTCCCCTTTGCTCTAACTATTGTACTGGAGTTTGTCTTGAGTGTATGTTTGCATGGTCTATCTATCTGATCGGTTTGGTTCTTATGCAAAACAAAGCTTTACACTCACTGTACCTCGGTACACGGTGCAACAACAAAACGGAACCACATCTACAGCTGATGAAAATGAACACGCCGAGACAATTATTTTAGTGATCAGATATTTAGTTTAGGTTAGTTTCGAGATATGTAGCATGGAAACAGTGTACAGTTGTGTACAGTTTTGGTCTCCTAATTTGAGGAAGGACATCCTTGTGATTGAGGCAGTGCAGCATAGGTTCACGAGATTGATCCCTGGGATGGCGGGACTGTCATATGAGGAAAGATTGAAAGGCTTGTATTCACTGGAGTTTAGGAGGATGAGGAGGTATCTTATAGAAACGTATAAAATCATAAAAGGACTGGACAAGCTAGGTGCAGGAAAAATGTTCCCAATGTTGGGCGAGTCCAGAACCAGGGGCCACAGTCTTAGAATAAAGGGGAGGTCATTTAAGACTGAGGTGAGAAAAAACTTTTTCACCCAGAGAGTTGTGAATTTGTGCAATTCCCTGCCACAGAGGGCAGTGGAGGCCAAGTCACTGGATGGATTTAAGAGAGAGTTAGATAGAGCTCTAGGGGCTAGTGGAGTCAAGGGATATGGGGAGAAGGCAGGCACAGGTTATTGATTGGGGACGATCAGCCATGATCACAATGAATGGCGGTGCTGGCTCGAAGAGCCGAATGGCCTCCTCCTGCACCTATTGTCTATGTTTCTATGTTTCTATGTCTCAAAGTCCAACTTCAATAGCCATTACTCCTTGGGGAAGGTTAGGACGTATATTTCACGCACTCACGACACACTTAAGATAGTAAAAACAATTAAGATTATTAAGGGTTTGGACACGCTAGAGGCAGGAAACATGTTCCCGATGTTGGGGGAGTACAGAACCAGGGGCCACAGTTTAAGAATAAGGAGTAAACCATTTAGAACGGAGACGAGGAAACAGTTTTTCTCACAGAGAGTTGTGAGTCTGTGGAATTCTCTGCCTCGGAGGGCGGTGGAGGCAGGTTTTCTGGATGATTGCATGAATGGCGGTGCTGGCTCGAAGGGCTGAATGGCCTCCTCCTGCACCCATGTTTCTATGTTAAAAAGCTGGAGTAACTCAGCGGGGGCAGGAATGGGTGACGTTTAAGAAGGGTCTCGACCCAAAACGTGCGATTTATCCAGTTCCCCTGGATGGCCAATGACTTGTTAAAGGCTGATGGGCAAGTTGGGTACTTGATCGAGAGGTCTATCTGAAAACGTTTTTTCTCACCTCAGTCTTAAATGTCCTCCCCTTTATTCTAAGACTGTGGCCCCTGGTTCTGGACTCGCCCAACATTGGGAACATTTTTCCTGCATCTAGCTTGTCCAGTCCCTTTATAATTTGATGTGATTTATATTTTTAGATGATTATAATGTTATATTTTGTGTCTATCCTCTGGATAAATCACATGCTCTCCTGGTGCAGCATCAAAGGTGAAGCTTGGAGGACATGCAAACATAACTGGACTCCTTTGGATTTCTCTGTCTTCAAGAGTCTGGTTAGTTCTGCTTTCTCTCTGCGCTGATGATCTGGACACAATGGTAAACATGACATGTAGATGCAGGGCAGACATGCGTTTAGCTACCAGTGGGGTCCAAGTTTACCATTGTTCTACACAATTAGTTACACATTATTAATGGCTCTCATTGTAAAATATGAACTGGGTCATTTATCTTAAAAGACAGCAAACAATAATTACATTTTAAATGCGTAAGACAAAGAGATAATAGAATAGATAATTGAGTATAGAAGTTGGGATGTAATGTTAAAATTGTACAAGGCATTGGTGAGGCCAATTCTGGAGTATGGTGTACAATTTTGGTCGCCTAATTATAGGAAGGATGTCAACAAAATAGATGTCAACAAAAATCTGTACAGAGGAGATTTACTAGAATGTTGCCTGGGTTTCAGCAACTAAGTTACCGAGAAAGGTTGAACAAGTTAGGGCTTTATTCTTTGGAGCGCAGAAAGTTAAGGGGGGACTTGATAGAGGTTTTTAAAATTATGAGAGGGATAGACAGAGTTGACGTGGAAAAGCTTTTCCCACTGAGAGTAGGGAAGATTCAAACAAGGGGACATGATTTGAGAATTAAGGGACTGAAGTTTAGGGGTAACATGAGGGGGAACTTCTTTACTCAGAGAGTGGTAGTGGTGTGGAATGAGCTTCCAGTGAAGGTGGTGGAGGCAGGTTCGTTTTTATCATTTAAAAATAAATTGGATGGTTATATGGATGGGAAGGGAATGGAGGATTATGGTCTGAGCGCAGGTATATGGGACTAGGGGAGATTATGTGTTCGGCACGGACTAGAAGGGTCGAGATGGCCTGTTTCCGTGCTGTAATTGTTATATAGTTATATGGTTATATGGTTATAATATCCCAGATACCAACCAACCGGACATGCTAGAGGCAGGAAACATGTTCCCGATGTTGGGGGAGTCCAGAACCAGGGGCCACACACAGTTTAAGAATAAGGGGTAAGCCATTTAGAACGGAGACGAGGATACACTTTTTCTCACAGAGAGTTGTGAGTCTGTGGAATTCTCTGCCTCAGAGGGCGGTGGAGGCAGGTTCGCCTGATGCTTTCAAGAGAGAGCTAGATAGGGCTCTTAAAGATAGCGGAGTCGGGGGATATGGGGAGAAGGCAGGAACGGGGTACTGATTGGGGATGATCAGCCATGATCACATTGAATGGCGGTGCTGTCTCGAAGGGCCGAATGGACTACTCCTGCACCTATTGTCTATTGTCTATTGTCTGTTGTCTATTTACTCAATGGCATTTTCTCTGCTGAATGAAATCCCAACCATGATACTGAAGATGTTGAATTAGACCTTTGCTGTCATGGTTACGCAGCTTTTGTATTTTTCTCTGCGGCATTCTACTTTAGTTTAGCTTAGAAATACAGCGCGGATACAGACCCTTCGGCCCATCGAGTCCATGCTGACCAGTGATCACCTCGTACGCTAGTTCTCTCCTACACACACTAGGTTCAGCTTACAGAAGCCAATTAACCTACAAATCTGCACGTCTTTGGAGTGTGGGAGGAAACCGGAGCACCCGGAGAAATCCCACGCAGACACAGGGGTGAATGTACAAACTCCGGTGATAGACACAAAGAGCAGGAGTAACTCAGCGGGACAGGCAGCATCTCTGGAGAGAAGGAATGGGTGACTTTTTGGGTCGAGACCCTTCTTCAGGTCTCGACCCGAAACGTCACCCATTCCTTCTCTCCAGAGACGCTGCCTGTCCCGCTGAGTTACTCCAACATTTGGTGTCTATCTTCAGTTTAAACCAGCATCTGTAGTTCCTTCCTACCCATACAAACTCCGGGTGCTCCGGTTTCCTCCCACACTCCAAAGACGTGCAGATTTGTAGGTTAATTGGCTTGGTATAAATTATAAATTGTTCAGGGCGTGTGGTATTAACGTGCGGGGATCGCTGATTGGCGCGGACTTGGTGGGCCGAAGGGCCTGTTTCAGTGCTGTATAGAAACATAGAAAAATAGGTGCAGGAGTAGGCCATTCGGCCCTTCGAGCCAGAACCACATTTCAATATGATCATGGCTGATCATCTAAAATCAGTACCCCGTTCCTGCCTTCTCCCCATATCCCTTAACTCCGTTAGCACTAAGAGCTAAATCGAACTCTCTTGAAAACATCCAGTGAATTGGCCTCCACTGCCTTATGAGGTGGAGAATTCCACAGATTCACAACTCCCAGTAAAAAAGTTTTCCCTCATCTCAATCCTAAATGGCCTACCCCTAAATCTTAGACTGTGACCCCTGGTTCTGGACTCCCCCAACATTGGGAACATTTTGCCTGCATCTAACCTGTCCAATCCTCAAAGTATTTTATATGCATCTATAAGATCCCCTCTCATCCTTCTCAATTCCAGTGAATACAAGCCCAGTCGATCCATTCTTTCATCATGTCAGTCCCGCCATCCCGGGAATTAACCTGATGAACCTACGTTGCACTCCCTCAATAGCAATAATGTCCTTCCTCAAATTAGGAGACCAAAATTGCACACAATACTCCAGGTGCGGTCTCACCAGGGCTCCCCTGAATAACTGCAGTAGGACCTCCTTGCTCCTAAACTCAAATCCTCTTGCAATGAAGGCCAACATGCCATTAGCTTTCGTCACTGCCTGCTGTACCTGCATGCTTACTTTCAGTGACTGATGTACAAGCACACCCAGGTCTCGTTGCACCTCCCCTTTTCCTAATCTGACGCCTTCCTGATCTTGCCACCAAAGTGGATAACCTCACATTTATCCACATTATACTGCATCTGCCATGCATCTGCCCACTCACCCAACATATCCAAGTCACCCTGCAGCTTCATAGCATCCTCCTCGCAACTCACACTGCCATCCAGCTTTGTGTCATCCGCAAATTTGGAGATGTCTCTAAACTAAACTAAAAAAATCTCCCAATCTATCTACTGTACATAATAGACAATAGACAATAGATGCCATTCGAGCCAGCACCGCCATTCAATGTGATCATGGCTGATCATCCACAATCAGTACCCCGTTCCTGCCTTCTTCCCATATCCCCTGACTCTGTTATCTTTAAGAGCCCTATCTAGCTCTCTCTTGAAAGTATCCAGAGAACCGACCTCCACCACCCTCTGAGGCAGAGAATTCCACAGACTCATAGCTCTATGTGTGGAAAAAGTGTTTCCTCATCTCCGTTCTAAATGGCTTACCCCTTATTCTTAAACTGTGGCCCCTGGTTCTGGACTCCCCCCAAAATCGGGAACATGTTTCCTGCCTCTAGCGTGTCCAAACCCTTAATAATCTTATATGTTTCAATAAGATTCCCTCTCATCCTTCTAAACTCCAGAGTGTACAAGCCCATTCTCTCAGCATATGACAGTCCCGCCATCCCGGGAATTAACCTTGTGAACCTACGCTGCACTCCTTAAAGAAGCATTGTGATGAACTTACGGCGATGAGTTGGTAGGAGTTGTTCATCATGGCAATCAGCATGTTGAGCAGGACGACCAGGGAGATGACATTGTAGGTTCCAAACATGGTGGCTCCCACAAACTCGGTGAACTCATGCCGAGCTTTCACATTGGTGACGTACAAATTCAACAGGCCAAAGACTGACCAAAACAGCGACTGCAGTGTCTCGAACAACCTGCAGAAGAGACAGATATGTGATATACCCATAACCTTAACAGTATCCGGACTCACGGCAATGAACATTAGCAGAGTGAATCAGCAGTAAACTGCAGGAAAGCACCACACAACACTCTGAAAACTTTCCGAATTACAATCAGGGCAGCACGGTGGCGCAGCGGTAGAGTTGCTGCCTCACAACGCCAGAGATCCGGGTTTGTTCCCAACTACATGTGCTGTCTGTACGGAGTTTGTACGTACAGGATTGAGGGGGGATCTTATAGAAACTTACAAAATTCTTAAGGGGTTGGTTGGACAGGCTAGATGCAGGAAGATTGTTCCCGATGTTGGGGAAGTCCAGGACAAGGGGTCACAGTTTAAGGATAAAGGGGAAATCTTTTAGGACCGAGATGAGAAAAACATTTTTCACACAGAGAGTGGTGAATCTGTGGAACTCTCTGCCACAGAATGTAGTTGAGGCCAGTTCATTGGCTATATTTAAGAGGGAGTTAGATGTGGCCCCTTGTGGTTAAAGGGATCAGGGTGTATGGAGAGAAGGCAGGTACAGGATACTGAGTTGGATGATCAGCCATGATCATATTGAATGGCGGTGCAGGCTCGAAGGACCGAATGGCCTACTCCTGCAACTATTTTCTATGTTTCTATGTTTCGATGTTCTCCCCCTGACCTGCGTGGGTTTTTCTCCGAGATGTTCAGTTTCCTCCCAAATTCCAAAAACATACTGGTTAGTAGATTAATTGGCTTGGTGTGAATGTAAAACTGTCCCGAGTGTGTGTAGGATAGTGTTAATGTGCGGGGATCGCTGGTCGGTGCGGCCTTGATGGGCCGAAAGGCCTGTTGTCGGCGCTGTATCTCTAAAACTCTAAAACTAAAACTAAGAATATTATTGATCAACAACACCATTCTAAAATGTTGACTTAGTTTGCTTTTTAATGAGTTTGCTGTGGTGCGATCATGTTTGGTTGCTGGGTTTGGTTATGTTATTAATCACCGTTTAATTCTGTTAAGACAACAACACAATCGCAAAGCAACACTAACGTTGCCACAGCTTCATCCTAATAACCAGGTGGCAGGTTCTTCGATAACTAAGCATTGCTAATCTGGATAGAGTGGATGTGGAGAGGATGTTTCCATTCATGGGAGAGTCTGGGATCACAGGTCACGGCCTCAGAATTAAAGGTCGTTCCTTTAGGAAGGGGATGAGGACGAATTTCTTTAATCAGAGGGTGGTGAATCTGTGGAATTCTTTGCCACAGAAGGCTGTGGAGGCCAGGTCAATGGATATTTTTAAGGCAGAGATAGATAATTTTCTTCTTGATTGGTGTATGAATGAACTGCAGAAATAGACACAAAATGTGTCTAAACCTCTGAAAAGGGTCTCAACCCGAAACCTTCTCTCCAGAGATGCTGCCTGACCCATTGAGTTACTCCAGCATTCTGTGTCTCTCTGTGATTCTTGATTAGTACGGGTATGAGGGGTTATGGGGAGAAGGCAAGAGAATGGGGTTAGGAGGGAGAGATAGATCAGCCATGATTAAATGGTGGAGTTGACTTGATGGGCCGAATGGCCTAATTCTGCTCCTATCACTTATGAATTTAGACTAGTTTGAAGATACAACATAGAAACAGACCCTTCGGCCCACCGAGTCCACACCGACCACCTGTTTATATCGGTTCTATGTTTTCCAATTACCCATCCTCTCTCTACAAACTAGGGGCAATTTACAGAGGGCCAATTAACTTACTAACACACATGTCTTTGGAGTGTGGGAGGAAACCAGAGAACCTGGAGAAAACTCACGGGGAGAAGGTACAAACTCCATACAGACAGCACCCGTGGTCAGGATCGAACCTGGGTCTCTGGCGCTGTGAGGCAGCAACTCTACCGCTGCGCCACCGTGCCGCCCAGTAAAGGAATGGAATGAAATAGCTTATTGTCACATATGACAAGGCGCAGTGAAAGTTTTTGCTTGGATGGCCAAGGTTTGCAAAAATGGATCACATGTAGCAAAGAGGAACAAAGAGGTCCTTCTGTAGTTGTACAGGGCCCTAGTGGGACCACACCTGGAGTATTGTGTGCAGTTTTGGTCCCCTAATTTGAGGAAGGACATTCTTGCTGTTGAGGGAGTGCAGCGTAGGTTTACAAGGTTAATTCCCGGGATGGCGGGACTGTCATATGCTGAGAGAATGGAGCTGCTGGGCTTGTACACTCTGGAATTTAGAAGGATGAGAGGGCATCTTATTGAATCATATAAGATTGGTTTGGACATGCTAGAGGCAGGAAACATGTTCCCAATGGTACACAAAAAAGCTGGAGAAACTCAGCGGGTGCAGCAGCATCTATGGAGCGAAGGAAATAGGCAACGTTTCGGGCCGAAACCCTTCTTCAGACTGATGTTGGGGGAGTCCAGAACCAGGGGCCACAGTTTAAGAATAAGGAGGAAGCCATTTAGAACGGAGACGAGGAAACACCTTTTCACACAGAGGGTTGTGAGTCTGTGGAATTCCCTGCCTCAGAGGGCGGTGGATGCCGGTTCTCTGGATGCTTTGAAGAGAGAGATAGATAGGGCTCTTAAAGATAGTGGAGTCAGTGGATATGGGGAGAAGGCAGGGACGGGGTACTGATTGGGGATGATCAACCATGGTCACATTGAATGGTGGTGCAGGCTCGATGGGCCGAGTGGCCAACTCCTGCACCTATTGTCTATTGACATTTCTTACAGCTCTGTCTCTACCATGATACTGCGACTTCGTACCTTTGGATTTGCAGCATCCAAAAGAGAAAACCTTACCTTTCCTATCACACACGGACAACATGCTGTTAATTGTTCCGCTGGCTCACTGCCGTTACTCATACACTTCAGATCGCAATTGTTATGCTTAAGTGAGTCTGGAGATTTGACTTTTCTTTAGCGATGGATGGGAAGAGACAAAATCTATCCCGTAACAACCTTATAGCAGGAGAGACTCACAGGCGGACTCACAAAATAAGGAGTCAGATTTAGTTCAGTTTATAGTGTTGTTTACCAGATACAGCGTGGGAACAGGCCCTTCGGCCCATTGAGTCCGTGCTGACCAACGATCACCCTTATAGATCTATCCTGCACATAATTCACAGAGGCCAATTAACCTGCAAACCTGCACTACCTTGGAGCGTGGGAGGAAACTGGAGCACCCGGCGGAAACCCACTCAGGTCACGGTGGGGGGGAAGAAATGTGCAAACTCCACACAGACAGCACCCGTGGTCAGGATCGAACCTGGGTCTCTGGCGCCAGAAGGCAGCAAACTCTACCGCTGCGCCAACGTGCCGCCCTTTAGGAAATCGTATATCTTACACTCACAATAAATGTGTACGCCCCACCCACAGATGTGCGGTCTATGTTTCATAGTGTGGTCCTCTTTAATGGAACGGAGGGAGGTCTTTACTTTTCATTGGGGTCTTTGATGCGGCATTAAGCAGACATTAACCGACATGGACTTGGTTAGGCGAGATCGCTGCAGTTACATGCCGTTGATCCTGTCCTCCAGGTCCTCCAGGTCCCTCAGATTGCCCGACTTGGGGTTGCTGAGCATCCCGCTCGGGGGCGGTTGCAGCTTCCCTCTTCCCATCAGAACCGCCCCCTCCATCGACTCCTTTAAGTCGAGACTTAAAACTCATCTGTACTCTCAAGCCTTTCTTGACGTCCTCTGAGGGAGGGCTATATGTATGTATTTAATCTTAATCCATGAACCACTGTTGTATAACGTCAGTACCTCCACCAATGTAAAGCACTTTGGCCAACGAGAGTTGTTTTGTAAATGTGCTATAGAAATGAAAGTGACTTGACTTGACTGTTCTGGCGTCGGGCCAAAGTGGGTCGATGTAACTGTTAACAGCTTTTAAAAGAAACTTTACAACGTGGTAATGGATAAACATGAACTAATGCAGTTTACAGAGGATGACGATGGTTTCAGTGTATAGTTTAGACTTTGCAATCGTTAGCAGAATAACATCATTGATTGTCAGAATATAAACAACAGAACACGCCAAGAATTTGCGCCTACTGTAAGTAACGGGAAAATCTGCTCTGGCGCATGCTTTTAAATCACAATTTAATATCTTCATAATACATCTAATAATTACATGTCACGCCTTCAACTGAGTTCTCAAAAATAAAGTACAAATAGATACATGTGGAATTTTGACTATTGTTAGTCTATAGTTTAGTTTAGTTTAGTTTCGTGTAGTTTAGAATAGCTTTATAGCCCTGTCCCACGGTACGAGTTCATTCCAAGAGCGCTCCCGAGTTTAAAAAAAAATCAAACTTGTGGTAAGCACGGAGAACGAACGTAGCGGGTACGTCGGAGCTCGGGGACGTCTCTTAGCGGCTCGTAACGCGAGCGGCAGGTACTAGGGAAGACTCGCTAACGGCAGGTAAGCACGGGAAGACTCGTGAAGATTTTGAAAAACGTCCACGAGAGCCCCGAGTACCGACGAGCGGCCATTACCGTAAATCTCCAAGTTCGAATCAGGGCAAACTCGGGAGAACTCTTGGAATGAACTCATACCGTGGGACAGGGGTTTAGAGCGCAGTTTAGTGAAGATTAGTTTAGTATAGGTTAGTGTTGTTTAGTTTAGTTTAATTTGGTTTAGTTTTGTGTAGTTTAGTTTAGTTAAGTTAAGTAAGTACGTTTATTGGCCAAGTATTCACATACAAGGAATTTGCCTTGGTGCTCCGCCCACAAGTAACACAAGTTAGTATAGTTTAGTTCATTTTAGATTAGTTTAGTTTAGATTAGTTCAGTTTAGTTTATTGTCACATGTACTGAGGTACAGTGAAAAGCTATTTTGTTGTGTGCTAACCAGTCAGTGTAAAGAAGGGTCTCGACCCAAAACGTCACCCATTCCTTCTCTCCAGAGATACGGCCTGTCCCGCTGAGTTACTCCAGCATTTTGTGTCTACCTTAGCGTAAAGACGATGAACATGATTACATTCGAGCCGTCTACAGTCTACACTGTTGGAGAAGAGCTTTAAAAGAGCTGAGCGATTGTAATGAATGGTTACTGATTCACTTCTGGGCGCTATCTTGGCTGGGCGCCATCTTGGCTGGGCGCCATCTTGGAACTGGTAAAAGATCTTCTTGCAAGGAATTCAATGTTATAAGAATTTCATAATGATGGGTTGAGACCCCAAATTGTGATCTGAATTGTAAACAAAGTCAACTGCAGAAATTTGAAAATAAAATTGTCATGTTGTCACTTGCGGGTGGAGCACCAAAGCAAATTCCCTGTATGTGAATACTTGGCCAATAAACCTATTAACTTAAAACGTAAACTTAAACTTAAAAATAAACTTATAAATGATTGGTTATGATTGGCAAGTTGGGAATTGTATTTAAAGTTTTCACAGCAGGTAAGCAAAGATAAATCTGCATACTGTCCCTATAGTGCATCTATTGTGCTGATGTTTTGGTTTAGAGATACAGCATAAAAACAGGCCCTTTGGCCCATCGAGTCCATGCCGACCAGCAATCACTCCGTACACTAGTCCAACACACTAGGGGCAATTTGCAGAAGCAGTGCCGGATTTAGATGAAGAGAGGCCCTAAGCTGTTCCACTTGTGAAGCCCCCAATGACCGAACAGCCATGGCGGCCAAATCTCCCACAATTCAAAGCGAGGGAGAAAGTGCCCAGCACCGACCAGTTGCCGTTGCAGTGCGCATGCGCAGGGCGGCCGATGATGTGCTGGCCGTGGTTGTGCGCATGTGCAAGGCGGCCTGCCGTGCCGGCGGATGAGGAGCGAGTGGAGCCCGGCGGCCCGGACACGGATAACGGGGGGAGATGGAGAGAGAGAGAGAGATAGAGAGGGGGGCCGCCCAGGGTTGAACGGTAGGTGTTCTGCCTTGGCCGGAGGCCCCCCTAGACCTCGAGGCCCATCAATTTTTTCGGGGGGGCCCCTAGAAAGTGGGGGCCCTAAGCTATAGCTTGTTTAGCTTATACGTAAATCCGGCACTGTGCAGTAACCAATTCATTTACAAACCTGTACACCTTTGGATGGAGGGAGAAAACCTATGTGGTCACGGAGAGAGTGTACAAACTCTGTACAGACAGCAACTGTAGTCAGGATCGAACCCGGGACTTTGGCGCTGTAAGTCAGCAACTCTACCGCTGCGCCACCGTGCCGCCCGAATGTATAGTGTGATTTGACTGGATAATGGGCACAACAGGCTTTTCTCTGTCTCTCTGTAGACGTGACAATAAATAAAGAAAATTAAACTAATCCGAACTAAACTAAACTTGAAGGAAACCCACTTGGTAACGGGAAGAACGTGCAAACTCCACACAGACAGCACCCGAGGACAGGATGGAACCTAGAACTCTGGCGCTGTGGCAGAGCAACTGTACCAGCCGCGCCACAGTGCCGTGATCTACATTTCCTTATCTACAAAGTGTTCGATAGAGCATGTCAGGGGAGATTACAAAGACACACAAGACCTCGGGTGCTGTCACTGTGGAGTTTGCACATTCTCCCTGGGACCGCGTGGGTTTCCTCCGGGTGCTCCGTTTTCCTCCCACATCCCCAAAACGTGCGGGTTCGTAGGTCAAATGTAAATTGCCCCCTTGTGTGTAGGGAGTGGATAAGCAAGTAGGATATCATAGGAATCAATGTACAGGGAGGAAGTAAAACAACTAGTGGACTGGGGCGGCAAAAATAATCTAGAATTAAATGTCGACAAAACGAAGGAGATGGTTGTCGACTTCAGGAGGGCGTAGCCAAAGCATACACCCCTCAACATCAGTGGCACTGCAGTGGAGAGAGTGGAGAGCATAAAGTTCCTCGGTGTGCAGATTACAGACAGCCTCACCTGGTCCAGGAACACCACTGGGACCGTCAAACGGGCCCATCAGCGACTGCACTTCCTGAGGAAACTAAAACAGGCCTCACTCCCCACCAACATCCTCAGGACTTTCTACAGGGGCACGGTGGAGTCTGTACTCACGTACTGCATCAATACGTGGTACTCCACCTGCAACTGCTCGGACAGGAAGGCTCTGCAGAGGGTAGTGAGGGGAGCAGAGAGGATCATTGGTGTCTCCCTACCCTCGGTACAAGAACTGTTCCAGAGCCGCTGTCTGAACAAAGCTCAGAGAATTGCTAAGGACAAACTGCACCTCCTCCACACACACCTGGATCTCCTGCCATCAGGCAAGAGATATCGCAGCATCTAAGCCCGGACTACAAGACTGCTAAACAGCTTCCTGCCACAGGCTGTGAGGCTGCTAAACAGTCACTCTGTACTCACAGTCACCTGATTCTGCGGCTGGCACAGACACTTTAATAACTGGCACTGGCCACTCAAATCAGCTGCCCCGGACATTTTTATGATTGGTTTATTGTATTTTAACGTTGTGCTTTACCTGCTTTTAACTATTTATTTATACTGTTCCATCAGGGACTGGATTGTTTTTAGTGTTATTATGTGTGAAACGTTTTAAATTTCATGTGCGATGCTCCGGTATTCCCTGGGAAACGTCTTTTCATTTTGCACTGTGCAACTGTTGCTTGCAAGATGACAATAAAGGTTGATTGATTGATTGATTGATTGACTAGTGTGGGAAGGGGTGTTAGCTGGTTGGTGTGGACTCGATGGGCCGAATGGCCTGTTTCCATGCTGTATCTCTAAACTAAACTAAACATTCCATGGCATTGTTAAAGGTACATCTTTCTTCCAGCAATGCCGGTCATATTAACTGGAAATATTTGGAGTTCGGAGTTTGTACGTTCTCCCCGTGAACTGCGTGGGTTTTCTCCAGGTGTCCGGTTTCCTTCCACACTCCAAAGACGTACAGGTTTGTAGGTTAATTGGCTTTGGTATACAGTAAGTGTAAATTATCCCTAGTGTGTGTGTGTGTGGGAAAGTGTTAGTGTGCGGGGATCACTGGTCGGCACGGACTCGGTGGGTCGAAGGGCCTGTTTCCCCCCTGTATCTCCAAACTAAACTGAACTAAGACTAAATTTTGATCTTCCTAATTCGCACTCAATAACATATCCTGTTTAATATTTCCAGTGTAGTCAATACTCCGTGAATGTTGTAGTTCTACAGAAACCTGAATAGAAACCTTTGACAACTTTGGACAACTTTTAACAGTGATTCAATAGACAATAGACAATAGGTGCAGGAGTAGGCCATTTGGCCCTTTGAGCCATTCAATGTGATCATGGCAGATCATCCCCAATCAGTACCCCGTTCCTGCCTCCTCCCCATATCCCCTGACTGCTATTTTTAAGAGCCCTATCTAGCTCTCTCTTGAAAGCATCCAGAGAACCTGCCTCCACTGCCCTCTGAGGCAGAGAATTCCACAGACTCACAACTCTCTGTGAGAAAAAGTGTTTCCTCGTCTCCGTTCTGAATGGCTTAGCCCTTATTCTTAAACTGTGTGGCCCCTGGTTCTGGACTCCCCCAAACATCTGGGACATGTTTCCTGCCTCTCGCGTGTCCAAACCCTCAATAATCTTATATGTTTGAATAAGATATCCTCTCATCCTTCTGAACTCCAGAGTGTACAAGCCCAGCCGCTCCATTCTCTCAGCATGTGACAGTCCCGCCATCCCGGGAATTAACCTTGTAAACCTACGCTGGTCTCCCTCAACCTTGTGAACCTACGCTGCACGTATTTAAGAGTGAACTCACGTAGAGAAGGCGTTGTTTTGAATCTCGCACCGTATTCCCTTGCAGTGTTTGGGCTCCTCGGACGCGCTGGTCTCGTAGTAGAAGTAGAGCTGGTTCAGACCGTTGGCGAAGGCGAGCAGCACCAGGCAGTAGATGAAGAGGAACTTGAGGATATCCAGCAGCATCCGCCCCAGCGAGATCTGCAGTGGCCCCAGGTGGGAGTTGGCGGTGAAGAGCGAGATCAGCCGGAGGGAGCTGAAGATGTTGGCGATGGCAAAGAGAGCCTCGGCGATCAGCGTGGGGTGCCACATCTCCCACTCCTCCCGCGGCCGGGAGCCGTTGTACTTCAACACAAACCGTACAAAAAACAGTCAGGTCATGAACATCCAATAAACTGGCCAAGCCGACCGCCACTTTCGCCTTCATGCCCCTGTCCCACTTAAGTCACCTGAACGGAAACCTCTGGAGACTTTGCGCCCCACTCAAGGTTTCCGTGCGGTCCCCGGAGGTTTTGTCCATCTCCTTACCTGCTTCCACTACCTGCAACCTCCGGCAACCACCTGCAACCTCCGGCAACCACCTGCAACCTCCGGCAACCACCTGCAACCTCCGGCAACCACCTGCAATCTCCGGGAACTGCATGGTAACCTTGGGTGGAGCGCAAAATCTCCAGAGGCTTCATAGAAACATAGAAAATAGGTGCAGGAGTAGGCCATTCGGCCCTTCGAGCCTGCACCGCCATTCGATATGATCATGGCTGATCATCCAACTCAGTATCCCATCCCTGCCTTCTCTCCATACCCCCTGATCCCTTTAGCCACAAGGGCCACATCTAACTCCCTCTTAAATATAGCCAATGAGCTGGCCTCAACTACCTTCTGTGGCAGAGAATTCCACAGATTCAGCACTCTCTGTGTGAAAAATGATTTCCTCATCTCGGTCCAAAAAGACTTCCCTCTTATCCTTAAACTGTGACCTCTTGTTCTGGACTTCCCCAACATCGGGAATAATCTTCCTGCATCTAGCCTGTCCAACCCCTTAAGAATTCTGTAAGTTTCTATAAGATCCCCCCTCAATCTTCTAAATTCTAGCGAGTACAAGCCAAGTCTATCCAGTCTTTCGTCATATGAAAGTCCTGACATCCCAGGAATCAGTCTGGTGAACCTTCTCTGTACTACCTCTGTGGCAAGAATGTCTTTCCTCAGATTTGGAGACCAAAACTGTACGCAATACTCCAGGTGTGGTCTCACCAAGACCCTGTACAACTGCAGTAGAACCTCCCTGCTCCTATACTCAAATTATTTTGCTATGAATGCTAACATACCATTTGCTTTCTTCACTGCCTGCTGCACCTGCATGCCTACTTTCAATGACTGGTGTACCATGACACCCAGGTCTCGCTGCATCTCCCCTTTTCCTAATCGGCCACCATTCAGATAATAGTCTGCTTTCCTGTTTTTGCCTCCAAAGTGGATAACCTCACATTTATCCACATTATACTGCATCTGCCATGCATTTGCTCACTCACCCAGCCTATCCAAGTCACCTTACAGCCTCCTAGCATCCTCCTCACAGCTAACACTGCCCCCCAGCTTCATGTCATCCGCAAACTTGGAGATGTTGCATTCAATTCCCTCGTCCAGATCATTTATATATATTGTAAATAGCTGGGGTCCCAGCACTGAGCCTTTACTGAGTTTGTATACTAATCTTTTATGTGGGTTTGACCTTGTCGAAACCCGTTCAGGTTTCCCAAGTGGGACAGGGGCATTGGAGATACAGAGTGGAAGCAAGTTCTTCAGCCCGCCCAGTCCCCGCCAACCAGCGATCACTCCGACATACTCACGCTGAGGACCATTTACAATATTACCGCGGCCAATTCACCTACAAGCCTGGACGTCTCCGGGCATGTGGGAGGAAACCGGAGCACCCGGAGAAAACCCACGCAGGTCACAGGAAGAACGTAAAACTCCTTTGCAGGTAGAACCCATGGTCAAGGTGGAACCCGGGTCTCTGGCGCTGTGAGGCAGCAACTCTACCGCTGCACCACCGTGCCGCCCTTAGCAAAGGACACTTGGGCAGGGACGTAAACAGGAATGGTTCAGAGGGCTACGGACCAAATGGGAATAGTGTAGATGGGGCAATTTATGAATGGGTTGGGCTGAAGGGCCTGTTTCCGTGCGGAGTAACTCAGTGAGTTTGTGACTCTTATCCATGAACCTGTCCAAATGTCTTTTAAATGTTGTTATAGTGCCCGCCTCAATGACTTCCTCGTTCCATACAACCCACACAACACAGGCCAATAGAGAGTATGGCAGTGGTGTGGCACGGTGGCGCAGTGGTAGAGTCGTTGCCTCACTGCGCCAGAAACCTGGGTTCGATCCTGACTACGGGTGCAGTCTGGACGGAGTTTGCACCCCACGTGGGATTTGTCCCGGTGCTCCGGTTTCCTCCCTCACTCCAAAGACGTGCAGGTTTGTAGGTTAATTGACGCTGGTAAAAATTGTAAATTGTTCTGAGTGTGCGTAGGATAGTGTCATGCCCCTGTCCCACTTAGGAAACCTGAACGGAAACCTCTGGAGACTTTGCGCCCCCACCCAAGGTTTCCGCACAGTTCCCGGAGGTTTTTGTCAGTCTCCCTACCTGCGTCCACTACCTGCAACCTCCGGCAACCACCTGCAACCTCCAGGAACCACACGGAAATGCTCCAGAGGTTTCCATTCCGGTTTTTAAGTGGGACAGGGGTATTAGTGTGCGGGGTGATTGCTGGTCGATGCCGACTCGATGGGCTGAAGGGCCTGTCTCCGCTTCAGCTGATCAGCTGCATGAAAGCTTTACCCAGCACATGCTGTAGCTGAATGTTTCTGCTCTTGCCCCGAAGCTGTCTGTTTCTGCAGCGAGCAAACTTCAAAACCAAGATCACTAACCGCATGCTGATTTTTTGACTCATCCCAGAAGGAGATAAATGGCCGCAAGAAATTATCCGAGCAAAGACACACTCACGGAAGTAAAAATAATTCTTTGCAGAGTTGCTCAGTGTTCTTATCTTATCGAGGTGCAAAAAATCGTGAGAGGAATAGATCAGGTAGATGCACTGAGTCTCTTGCCCAGAGTAGGGGAATCGAAAACCAGAGGACATAGGTTTAAGGTGAAGGGGAAAAGATTTAAGAGGAATCTGAGGGGTAACCTTTTCAGAGAAACATAGAAAATAGGTGCAGGAGGAGGCCATTCAGCCCTTCGAGCCAGCACCGCCATTCATTGTGATCATGGCTGATCGTCCCCTATCAATAACCCGTGCCTACCTTCTCCCCATATCCCTTGACTCCACTAGCCCCTAGAGCTCTATCTAACTCTCTCTTAAATCCATCCATTGACTTGGCCTCCACTGCCCACTGTGGCAGGGAATTCCATAAATTCACAACTCTCTGGGTGAAAACGTTTTTTCTCACCTCAGTCTTAAATGACTTCCCCTTTATTCTAAGACTGTGGCCCCTGGTTCTGGACTCGCCCAACATTGGAACATTTTTCCTGCATCTAGCTTGTCCAGTCCTTTTATAATTTTATATGTTTCTATAAGATACCCCTCATCCTTCTAAACTCCAGTGAATACAAGCCTAGTCTTTTCAATCTTCCCTCATATGACAGTCCCGCCATCCCAGGGATCAATCTCGTGATCACAAGGGTGGTGTGTATGGAACGAGCTGCCCGAGGAGGCAGTTGATGCAGGGACTAACCCAACGTTTAAGAAGCAATTAGACAGGTGCATGGATAGGACAGGTTTGGAGGGAATTGGGACAAACACAGGCAGGTGGTTCTGAAGATAGACACAAAAAGCTGGAGTAACTCAGCGGGACAGGCAGCATCTCTGGAGAGAAGGAATGGCTGATGTTTTGGGTCGAGACTGAAAGACTGAAGAAGTGTCTCGACCCGAAACGTCACCCATTCCTTCTCTCCGGAGATGCTGCCTGTCCCGCTGAGTTACTCCAGCTTTTTTGTGTCTATCTTCGGTGTAAACTGGCATCTGCAGTTCCTTCCTACGCAGGTGGTTCTGATACAGCATCCAGAACATAGTGGGAAAGGATTCCTCCATGCTCATATGTACCAAACCCAAAATAAAACCAACAGTCACGCACAAAATAATTCTGATCCGTTGACGTTAATGGAATGGAATGTCAGGACCACAGCATCGTTACTGATTCACATATTTACCACGCTTGCCCATGGTCAAGCTTGTATTCTGTTTTTCGGAGCGTTGTGCTATATTTATTCCCAGCATTATTTGTCCATTATATGGTTGGGTGGCACAGTGTCAGAGTTGCTGCCTGTCTCACAGCGCCTGAGGCCCGGGTTCAATGCTGACCTCGGCTGCTGTCTGTGTGGAGTTTGCACGTTCTCCCCGTGACCGCGCGGGCTTCCTCCGGGCGCTCCGGCTTCCTCCCTCGTCCCAAAGAGGTGCGGGTTTGTCGGCTTTAATTGGCCCTCTGTAAATTGTCTCCTAGTTTTTGTCGGGAGTGGATGCGAAAGTGGGATTATCATGAACAGGTGATCGATGGTCGGCGCGGACTCGGAGGGCCGAAGGGCATGTTTCCCATGCTGAATCACTAAACGCTGTATTGGATATTCACGCAGCTTGGGAAGAACAACCCTGGGTCTCTTTCCGAAGGTTTACGCCGTTGCAAGGGAAAGTGCCCGGAAAGGGGGGTGGTTCTGGTGGGAAGGGACAAATTGACCAGGGAGTTACGGAGGGAGCGGTCTCTGCGGAAAGCCGACAGGGGAGGAGATGGGACGATGGGGTGGGATCCCGGTGGAGGTGGCGAAAATGTCGGAGGATTATTTGTTGTATGCGACAGCTGGTAGGGTGGAAGGTGAGGACTAGGGGGACTCTGCCCTTGTTGCGAGTGGGGGGATGGGGAGTGAGTGCAGAGTTGCGGGGTATTGAAGAGACCCTGGTGAGAGCCTAACCAGAGCAACTAAACATGGTGTTTCCTTGGAGAATTTAGGCTTAAGGTGAGAGGGGAAAAATGAATATGAACTTTTTCACACTGAGTTTGGCGGTTGCATGGAATGAGCTGTCAGAGGAGGTAGTAGAGGCAGGTACTAAAATATTTAAGACACTTGATCAGGTAAATGGATAATTCATGTTTAAGAAGGAACTGCAGATGCTGGAAAATTGAAGGTACACAAAAATGCTGGAGAAACTCAGCGGGTGCAGCAGCGTCTATGGAGCGAAGGAAATAGGCAACGTTTCGGGCCGAAACCGAAGGGTTTCGGCCCGAAACGTTGCCTATTTCCTTCGCTCCATAGATGCTGCTGCACCCGCTGAGTTTCTCCAGCAACTTTGTGTAAAATGGATAATTCAGTTCAGTCCAGTTTAGTTTATTGTCATGTGTACCGGGGTACAGTGGATAGCTTTAGTGGCGTGCTAACCAGTCAGCGTAAAGACAATACATGATTACACTCAAGCCATTTACCGTGTTTAGATAGAAACATAGAAACATAGAAACATAGAAATTAGGTGCAGGAGTAGGCCATTCGGCCCTTCGAGCCTGCACCGCCATTCAATATGATCATGGCTGATCATCCAACTCAGTATCCCGTACCTGCCTTCTCTCCATACCCTCTGATCCCCTTAGCCACAAGGGTCACATCTAACTCCCTCTTAAATATAGCCAATGAACTGGCCTCAACTACCCTCTGTGGCAGAGAGTTCCAGAGATTCACCACTCTCTGTGTGAAAAAAGTTCTTCTCATCTCGGTTTTAAAGGATTTCCCCCTTATCCTTAAGCTGTGACCCCTTGTCCTGGACTTCCCCAACATCGGGAACAATCTTCCTGCATCTATCCTGTCCAACCCCTTAAGAATTTTGTAAGTTTCTATAAGATCCCCTCTCAATCTCCTAAATTCTAGAGAGTATAAACCAAGTCTATCCAGTCTTTCTTCATAAGACAGTCCTGACATCCCAGGAATCAGTCTGGTGAAGCTTCTCTGCACTCCCTCTATGGCAATAATGTCCTTCCTCAGATTTGGAGACCAAAACTGTACGCAATACTCCAGGTGTGGTCTCACCAAGACCCTGTACAACTGCAGTAGAACCTCCCTGCTCCTATACTCAAATCCTTTTGCTATGAAAGCCAACATATCATTCACTTTCTTTACTGGCTGCTGCACCTGCATGCCTACCTTCAATGATTGGTGTACCATGACACCCAGGTCTCGCTGCATCTCCCCCTTTCCCAATCGGCCACCATTTAGATAATAGTCTGCTTTCACGTTTTTGCCACCAAAATGGATAACCTCACATTTATCCACATTATACTGCGTCTGCCAAACATTTGCCCACTCACCCAGCCTATCCAAGTCACCTTGCAGTCTCCTAGCCTCCTCCTCACAGCTAACACTGCCCCCCAGCTTAGTGTCATCCGCAAACTTGGAAATACATGATAAAGGGAATAATGTTCAGTGCAAAATAAAGCCAACAAAATCCGATCAAGGACGTTGAGGTCGGCAAAGTCCGATCAAGGTCTGAGGGTCACCAATGGGGTGGATAGGAAAGGTTTGGAGAGATATGGGCCAAACTGCTGACTAGTGTGGATGGGGCACCTTAATCGGCATTGGTTGATTTGAGCCCAGGTTCCTGTGTTGTAGGGCTCTGATATTTCTATGGTGTATATGTACAAGCCCAGATTACTGACTAAATCCATCATCCACTATTTGAAGGAAATTTAAATAGATTAATAATTTAATAAGGCGGTAGGAAGGTAAAGAGTGTATAAAGACACTGAATATTAGTGTGCTCATTGCCGACAGTGTTGGCTGAGCTATGATTATGACTGAGCAAACAGTAGTACTGCCTTGTGGAATTATCAGGCGCGGTATGATGGCGCAGCGGTAGAGTTGCTGCCTTACAGCACTTGCTGCGCCAGAGACCCGGGTTCGATCCCGACTACGGGTGCTGTCTGGGCGGAGTTTGTACGTTCCCCCCGTGACCTGCGAGATTTCCTTCGGTTTTCTCGGCTTGTAGGTTAATTGGCTTGTTATCAATGTAACGTTGTCCCCAGTGCGGGGATCGCTGATCGGCGCGGACTCGGTGGGCTGAAGGGCCTGTTTCCGCGCCGTATCTCTAAAGTATATTTCTAAACCAGAGCGAAAGCTGTGTCAGTGGACACTTTCATATGAAAAACCCGGTCTCGTTAGGAGTATCACGCCGAGATCCTCACATCTTTGTCCTTGGCCTCCTGCAAGTTCCCGACACTAAACCTCGCTGGAGAATGCTGGAAAGGTGTGAGATACAGCTGTAGCCGGAGGCACTTTCTCTCCGGCTGTCCCCAATAGCAGAGCTTAAACTAGCGACCTGCAGCATTGCCCGTGGCAACTCGCAGCGGGGGCGTGACTAAGACAAGGAAAAACAAAATCTAAGGCATACAAGACATCTTCCAGTGAAGATGATTCAAATGTTGAAAAAATATATCAATCAGCAAATAATGGGAATGTATGCCCAATAGTTATTTGTGATGAAGATAAAATATGTCGGTGAATAGACAGTGATCTGTCACAGAGTCACACAACACGGAAACAGGCCCTTCAGCCCAGCTTGCCCCTGTCGACCAACATGCCCCATCTACGCTAGTCCCACCTGCCTGCGTTTGTCCATACCCCTCTCAACCTTTCCAATCTACAGTATGTACCTCTCCAATTGTCTTTTAAATGTTGTTATACAGTTGTATCTCCCTCAACCTCCTCCTCCAGCAGTTTGCTCCGTACACGCACCAGTCTCTGTGTGAAAACGTTGCCCCCAGGTTCCCATTACATCTTTCCCCTCTCACCTTAAACCTATCTCCTCTGCATCTTGATGACTCTGTGTATCTACTCTATCTATTCCCCTCATGGGAATTGGACAGGCTAGATGCACAAAGCTGCTGGGTTACTCCAGCAATGTGTTTTTCACGCAGAGAGTGGTGAATCTCTGGAACACAGAAGGTAGTTGAGGCCACAGTTCATTGGCTATATTTAAGAGGGAGTTAGATGTGGCCCTTGTGGCTAAAGGGATCAGGGGGTATGGAGAGAAGGCAGGAACAGGATACTGAGTTGGATGATCAGCCATGATCATATCGAATGGCGGTGCAGGCTCAGGGCCGAATGGCCTACTGCTGCACCTTGTTTCTATGTTTCTATGGTCTTGTACATATAAGATCACGGTCTTATATTCTACAACAGGGGTCGGCAACTCACGGCCCCCGGACCGAATGCCACCCGTAACCCGAAATCATCCGGACCGCCGAGCGCTTCCCCGAGCGCGGTCGATCTCCGGCTGTACCGCTTCCTGCGCAAAGCCGCCGGCACGGCCGCCCACCTTCTATCGACACGTAATAAGAACGAACTGCAGATGCTGGAAAGATCGAATGTAGACAAAAATGCTGGAGAAACTCAGCGGGCGAGACATGCAAGGATTGCATGAGGCTGCCTCACCCGCTGAGTTTCTCCAGTTGGATGATCACCCATGATCACATTGAATGGCGGTGCAGGCTCGAAGGGCTGAATGGCCTACTCCTGCACCTATTGTCTATGTTTCTATGTTTCTATGTTTCCAACATTGTGTCTCCCTTCTGTGAACACGTGATTTGATGCCTGCCATCTGGAGCGGGATGGAGGTGGGATCCATGCGTACACGTGATGGATGTGGCCCGCCATCCGCTCACAGACATGTGTCCCAGCCCCTATGTAGAACAAGGTTGCCCACCCCTGCTCTATAAGATCACCCCCCATCCTCCTGCGCTCCAAGGGATAAAGTCCCAGCCTTCCCATTCTCTATATTGGAATGCCAATATATATAGGATGGCTCTTCCTCCTAGCCAAAAGAATGTAGACTCAAGGAACTGCAGATGCTGGTTTCCCAAAGAAAGACACAAAGTGCTGGAGTAACTCCACCTCCACCCACTGGCAAGGCGTTCCTGACTACTCTGTGTAAAAAATACATGCCCCACACATCGCCAGGAAACTTTCCCCCTCTCACCGTATATCGGTCACGGTGGCGCAGCGGTAGAGTTGCTGCCTTACAGCGAATGCAGCGCCGGAGACCCGGGTTCGACCCCGACTACGGGCGCTGTCTGTACGGAGTTTGTACGTTCTCCCCGTGACCGGCGTGGGTTTTCTCCAAGATCTTCGGTTTCTTCCCACAACTCCAAAGACGTACAGGTTTGGAGGTGAATTGGCTTGGTAAATGTAAAAATTGTCCCTAGTGGGTGTAGGATGGTGTTAATGTGCGGGGATCGCTGGTCTGCATTGTCCAGCGATCCCCGCACGCTAACACTATCCTACACACACTCGGGACAATTTACAATTTTACCAAAGCCAATTAACTTACAAAACAGTACGTCATTGGAGCGGAGGAGGAAACTGGAGCCACCAGTAGAAAGCCCACGCAGGTCACGGGGGGAGCGTGCAAACTCCGTATGGACAGCGCCCGTGAGCGGGATTGAACCCGGGTCCCTGGTGCTCCACCGCGCGCGCCTTCACTGTTCGTAATAGCTAGCTGGAATTCCTATGTTGAAACTTCTGCTGATTACTCACCTTCACATAGGCAACGATCTTCAGTGAGATGGTGGCCAAATACAAGGAGTTCATGGCAAAGTCCATCAAGTTCCACCAATCATGAACGTACTCATTAAATCCACCGTCCCACATTTCCTTGATCTCAGCCCAGATAAAACCTGCAAGAGAAGGAATTCTTTTATTCACGTTGATAAGTGAGAGGAGGAAAAGTAGGCCCATCATGTTTACTCATGACTGATCTGTCTCTCCCTCCTAACCCCATTCCCCTTCCTCCTCCCCATAACCCCTGACACCCGTACCAACCAAGAATCGATCTATCTCTGCCTCCACAAAGATCCACTGACTTGGCCTCCACAGCCGTCAGTGGCAATGAATTCTACAGATTCACCACCCTCTAGAGAAATTCCTCCTCATCTCCTTCCTAAAGAACCGTCCTTTTATTCTAAGGCCGTGCCCTCTGTTCCTAGACTCTCCCACTAGTGGAAACATCTTCTCCACATCTACTCTATCCAGGTGTTTCACCATCTATTATTTATCTACATTTCTGAGACTTTACACTTTGAGAGTTTATTGTTTAGAGATACAGCGTGGGTACAGGCCCTTCGGCCCATCGTGTCCACGCTGTTCATCTATTCCATTGTTCTCTACAATACTACAAACCTCTATTCTACACACACTAGGGACAATCTAGAGAAGTCAATTAGCCTACAAACCTGCACGTCTTTGGGTTGGGGTTCATACCTAAGTCTAATTGGCCTGTCCCACTTACGCAACTTTCTCAGCGACTGCTGGCACCCGTCATAGGTTGCTGCAGGTCGCCGAACATTTTCGACATGTTGAAAATCCAGCGGCGACCAGAACAAGGTACGCCTCTTTGGGCGACTACTCACGACCATACAGGCTTCACCCCGCGACATGTCACCAGGATGTTGCTTGTATGGTCGTGAGTCGTCTCCTCAGTCGCCCAAAGAGGCGTAACATCTTTCTGGTCACCGCTGGATTTTCAACGCGTTGAAAATTTTCGCCGACCAGCGACGGCCTATGATGGGTGCCGGCAGTCGCCGAAAAAGTTGCGTAAGTGGGACAGGCTCATTAGGAGCACCTGTCCTATCCATGTACCTGTCGAAATGTCTCTTAAATGTCATGATGGTACCTGCCTCAACCACCTCCTCCAGCAGCTCGTTCCACCCCTCAGGTACCTATTAAACTTCCCCCCCCCCCCCTCACCTTTCCCGTGGTGGATAAAAATGCTGGAGAAACTCAGCGGGTGAGGCAGCATCTATGGAGCAAAGGGATAGGCGACGTTTCAGGCCGAGACCCTTCCTGTAATGGGACGACTAGATCTGTGCACGATATTTCAACAGTGGCCCAACCACAGTCCGACAGAGATGCAACAATAGATTGCCATGAAACAATATACGACTGTATAAATACATACTCGATCAGTGTGGGTGTCGGGAGTTGTGGGGAAGAGGCAGGGGAATGGGGTTGAGAGGGAAAGACGGATCAGCCATGATTTGAATGGCGGAGTAGGCTTGATGGGCCGAATGGCTTATTTCTGCTCCTATGACTCAGTTTAGTTTAGTTTAGAGATACAGCACGGAAACAGGACCTTCGGCCCACCGAGTCCGTGCCGACCAGCGATCACCCTGTACACCAGCACTATCCTACACACACTCGGGACAAGTTACAATTTTCACCAAAGCCAATTAACCTACAAACCTGTGGGAGGAAACCGGAGCACCCGGAGTAAACGCACGCAGTCACAGGGAGAACGTACGCACTTCAGGCAGCACCGGAAGTCAGGATTGAACCCGGGTCTCTGGCGCTGTGAGGCAGCAACTCTACTGCTGTGCCACCCTGCCGACTTATGAACTTATGATATAAAGAAGGGTCCAAGAAGGAACTGCAGATGCTGGAAAATCGAAGGTACACAAAATTGCTGGAGAAACTCAGCGGGTGCAGCAGCATCTATGGAGCGAAGGAAATAGGCGACGTTTCGGGCCGAAACCCTTCTTCAGAAGGATTTCGGCCCGAAACGCCGCCTATTTCCTTCGCTCCATAGATGCTGCTGCACCCGCTGAGTTTCTCCATATAAAGAAGGGTCGTTTTCTTGTGCGGGGATCGCTGGACGGCACGGATGCGGTGGGCCGAAGGGCCCGTTTCAGCACTGTATGTCTAAACCAAACAAAGTCATAGGAGCAGACGGAGGCCATTCGGCCCATCGAGTTGTGCCGACGTATGAAAGGGGGAGATATACACAAAATGCTGGTGTAACTCAGCGGGACAGGCAGCATCTCAGGAGAGAAGGAATGGGTGACGTTTCTGGTCGAGAACCTTCTTCAAACTGAAATTTACGGGGACGGGAAACGAGAGATATAGACGATGATGTAGAGAGATATAGAACAATGAATGAAAGATATGCAAAAAAGTAACTTTAATAAAATAAACAGGCCATTGTTAGCTGTGTGTTGAGAATAAAGGAGAGGCCATTTAAGACTGAGATGATAAAAAACTTTTTCACCCAGAGAGTTGTGAATTTATGGAATTCCCTGCCACAGAGGGCAGTGGAGGCCAAATCACTGGATGGATTTAAGAGAGATAGATAGAGCTCTAGGGGCTAGTGTAGTCAAGGGATATGGGGAGAAGGCAGGCATGGTATGAGAATAGAAGTTGAGTATAGAAGTTGGGATGTAATGCTAAAATTGTACAAGGCATTGGTGAGGCCAATTCTGGAGTATGGTGTACAATTTTGGTCGCCTAATTATAGGAAGGATGTCAACAAAATAGAGAGAGTACAGAGGAGATTTACTAGAATGTTGCCTGGGTTTCAGCAACTAAGTTACAGAGAAAGGTTGAACAAGTTAGGGCTTTATTCTTTGGAGCGCAGAAGGTTAAGGGGGGACTTGATAGAGGTTTTTTAAATGATGAGAGGGATAGACAGAGTTGACGTGGAAAAGCTTTTCCCACTGAGAGTAGGGAAGATTCAAACAAGGGGACATGACATGAGAATTAAGGGACTGAAGTTTAGGGGTAACATGAGGGGGAACTTCTTTACTCAGAGAGTGGTAGCTGTGTGGAATGAGCCTCCAGTGAAGGTGGTGGAGGCAGGTTCGTTTTTATCATTTAAAAATAAATTGGATAGTTATATGGATGGGAAGGGAATGGAGGGTTATGGTCTGAGCGCAGGTATATGGGACTAGGGGAGATTATGTGTTCGGCACGGACTAGAAGGGTCGAGATGGCCTGTTTCCGTGCTGTAATTGTTATATGGTTATATGATTATATGGGTTATTGATTGGGGACGATCAACCATGATCACAATGAATGGCGGTGCTGGCTCGAAGAGCCTCCTCCTGCACCTATTTTGTATGTTTCTATGTTGGGTGAAAACGAGAAGCTGGTGCCACTTCGGTGGGGGAGGGACGGAGAGGGAGGGAATGTCGGAGTTACTTGAAATTAGTGAAGTCAATGTTCATACCGCTGGGGTGTAAGCTGCCCAAGTGAAATATGATTAAGAGTTTAAGAAGGAATAGCAGATGCTGGAGAAACTCAGCGGGCGAGGCAGCATCTATGGAGTGAAGGAAATAGGTGACGTTTCCTGAAGAATGGGGTTCGACCCGAAACGTTGCCTATTTCCTTCGCTCCATAGATGCTGCCTCACCCACTGAGCTTCTCCAGCATTTTTGTCTACCAAGTGAAATATGAAGTGCTGTTCCTCCAGTTTGCACTGGACCTCACTCTGGCAATGGAGGAGGCCCAGGACAGAATGGTCAGAGTGGGAATGGAAGGGGGATTTGAAATGCTGAGCCACCGGGAGATCAGGTTGGTTAAAACAGACTGAGGCTCAGTTCAGGTGTTCAGTGAAACAACCACTCCGGCAATGGAGGAGGCCCTGGACAGAAAGGTCTGAGTGGGTAGACACAAAAAGCCAGAGTAACTCAGCGGGACAGGCAGCATCTCTGGAGAGAAGGAATGGGCGACGTTTCGGGTCGAGACCCTTCTTCAGATTGGTTAGGGAGAAGGGAAGAAATTGGAGGAGCAGCACCTAATATTCCGCTTGGGCAGTCTGCACCCTAGCGGCATAAACATTGAATTCTCCAATTTCCGGTAGCCCTTGCTGTCTCCTCCCCTTCTCAGCTCTCCCTCAGCCCTCGGGCTCCTCCTCTTCCCTTTTTCTCTCTTCTCCCCACCCTCCCCACCCACCTTAGTCTGAAGAAGGGTTTCGTCCCGAAACGTTGCCCATTTCCTTCGCTCCATAGATGCTGCCGCACCCGCTGAGTTTCTCCAGCACTTTTGTCTACCGGGGAAAGGAACGAAGTGGTTGAAGAGAGACATACCCAGCACCCACGGCAATATCATCCACTCGACGATAGTCGGGGGCGGCCCCTGCATGTGGAGGTCGGTCTTGACGATGTGCTGGGAGGCCAGGAGGAGCAGGAAGAGGAAGGTCAGGTAGGAGCCCGTGTGGCAAATGAACTTGATGAAGGGGTTCTTGATGAAGAGCCCCAGCCTGCTCTTGGGAGCCGCCAGGTAGACGGCGGAGAGGACGGGAAAGAGGAAGCCGATGGTGACGCAGGTCAGAAGCTTCACCGCCCAGTGTCGCCGGCGCCATCCCGGGAAGCCGTCGTACCACAGCGTGGCCAACAGCTGCTGGCAGTTGGGCTGGGCAACAAACTGCGGAGAAAATCAAAAATGAGGACAGTCCATTCAAACACCATATAGACAATAGACAACAGGTGCAGGAATCGGCCATTCGGCCCTTCGAGCCAGCACCGCCATTCAATGTGACCATGGCTGATCATCCACAATCAGTACCCCGTTCCTGCCTTCTCCCCATATCCCATGACTCCGCTATTTTTAAGAGCCCCATCTAACTCTCTCTTGAAAGTATCCAGAGAACCGGCCTCCACCGCCGTCTGAGGCAGAGAATTCCACAGACTCACAACTCTCTGTGAGAAAAAGTGTTTCCTCGTCTCCGTTCTAAATGGCTCACTCCTTATTCTTAAACTGTGGCCCCTGGTTCTGGACTCGCCCAACATCGGGAACATGTTTCATGCCTCTAGCGTGTCGAAACCCTTAATAATCTTCATCATTTTTTACTATCTTAAGTGTGTCGTGAGTCCGTGAAATATACGTCCTAACCTTCCCCAAGGAGTAATGGCTATTGAAGTTGGACTTTGAGACATAGAAACATATGCAGATGCAGGAGGAGGCCATTCGGCCCTTCGAGCCAGCACCGCCATTCATTGGGATCATGGCTGATCGTCCCCTATCAATAACCCGTGCCTGCCTTCTCCCCATATCCCTTGACTCCACTAGCCCCTAGAGCTCTATCTAACTCTCTCTTAAATCCATCCAGTGATTTGGCCTCCAATGCCTTCTGTGGCAGGGAATTCCACAAATTCACAACTCTCTAGGTGAAAAAGTTTTTTTCTCACCTCAGTCTTAAATGACCTCCCCTTTATTGTAAGATTGTGGCCCCTGGTTCTGGACCATTGTAAAGACTGCCATTATACATACAGATCAGCTATTATGGGTGGTGGAGTGGTAGAGCTGCTGTCTTACAGCTGCCGAATGGCCTCATTCTGATCCTATGACATGAATTCATCATTTCCAATATAGGGGTGAATACTATAATATTCTATAAATCAAATGGAGTATAGGTGAATGTGAGCCATGATTGTACCTATCTATTGTATAATTTGTGTGATTGGTGCAAAACAAAGAATTTCACCCTATCCAGCTACATGTAACAATAAAGTATTATTTTATTGCACTCATCAATGGCGGAAACGAGGGTTCTGTCACCACAACTGACAGGTCAAAGACATTTTGTCAAACCTCTAATGAAAACATTAAGAGTGTTTTCCTTCCACATGTATGGTCTGAACTGCTGAGTATTTCCTGTTTTTATTATCTGTAAGTTCCTGGTATATTCTGTCAAAAACCTTAAATCTTCACCCTGTGATCCTCCAACATTTTGTTAACTATTTCTCTCAAAGCTCTCGTTGTAAACCTGTCGTGATTGTATATACCTCCGTTACATCTCCTGTGTTCCATGGAGAACAAGCCTGCTCTCAAGGAAAGGCACAAAGTGCTGGAGTAACTCAGCTGAGGTCAGGCTGAGAACATGGATCGGTGGCGTTCCAGGTCGGGACCCTTCGTGAGTTTTCACCAATGTAGCACATCATCTCTGAATAAAAGGATGTACCTTTAGAAAGGAGATGAGGGGGAATTTCTTTAGTGAGAGGGTGGTGAATCTGTGGAATTCGTTGCCAGGGATGGTTGTGGAGGCAAAGTCATTCGGTATTTTTAAGGTGATGATTGATAGATTCTTGATTAGTGCGGGTGTCAGGGGTTATGGGGAGAAGGCAGGAGAATGGGGTTGAGAGGGAAAGATAGATTAGCCATGATTGAATGGCGGAGTAGACCCAATGGGCTGAACATGCACATTCACACACACACACACATGCACACAAACGTACACATGCACAGGCACACACACGTTTGCACACACATGCATATGTACAGACACACATAAGTTCACACTAATGCATACATACACACGTATACACAGACACATGTGCACACACGTGCATATCCCCACACACACATACTAACACACACACACACACGTACATACACTCACGCACACACACGCGCGCACTCACAGACATACTCACACACATGCAAAAACACACACACGCACACTTACACATACATGCACAAACACACACACACACACACACACACACACACACACGCACACTCACAGACATACTCACACACATGCAAAAACACACACACACACACTTACAAATACATGCACACACACACACACACACACACACACACACACACACACACACACACACACACACACACACACCACACACACACTGACATAGTTGGGTACCATACTGGTGCAGGCAGGCCCAGTGTGCTGTACCAGGGGGCTGTACCAGGAGTAGGCTTTCCCCGCTCCTGCCACCTACACCAGTCAGACCCCACCTACCTCTTTCTGGTGGTACTTGATTGCCACCTTGAGCTTAGCGAGGTCGTGGCACTTCTGTGGGTCCAGCTTTTCGCTCTGGTCATCGCGGTGGTTCAAGATGATCTCCAGCTCGTGAGAGCTCCGTGCCTGGTCCAGGAGGTCCTTGGCGAAGAGCTTGCACTGCAGCGACAACTCCTCGTACTCTGCCTTGAACTCGTTCTCCACCTTGCTGAGCTCCTTCAGCTCCCAGCCCAGCTGGAAGGCGGTGAGGATGGGGTCCTCGCTCGACAAGGCGATGAGCGACGGGCTGGCCAGCGCGCGGTAGATGTTGAGCCGCGACCTCGA
This sequence comes from Leucoraja erinaceus, assembly GCF_028641065.1. Taxonomy (NCBI): domain Eukaryota; kingdom Metazoa; phylum Chordata; class Chondrichthyes; order Rajiformes; family Rajidae; genus Leucoraja; species Leucoraja erinaceus. Next base: position 5,807,322 of record NC_073388.1, read on the forward strand.
GTGGCGGAGGCTGTCCACCTCCGAGCTGGAGACGCACTCCACGCAGTTGCACCTCACCTGATGCGGTCGGGGGATGGAGACCCCACCGTGTACCAGCAGCTTGATGATCTCATAATTATTGGTGTGCGCGGCAAGCATTATAGGCGTGATGTCCGGGGTGAACTCTGAGAACTGGGCATCCATGAGTAAAGGAGGAACCTGTGGAAAATAAAATATATATATTAGAACAGAGAGCCCTTCAGCCCACAATGTCAGTGTCAAACATAATCATTCAAAGTTCAAAGTAAACTTTATTGTCAATTCAAATAAATTGGATTGAAATTGCGTTTCCCCATACTCCAAATGTGCAAGTAATATTTATAACACAGACAGACAATATACCAATAAGATAGACAGTATACATTATTTAAAATATTCACAGTGTGCCAGACTGTGGTAAAATTTTGAGGTATGTTATTAAAGTGCAATAATAAAGGTGCAATATAGAAAAGTGCAAATAGCATACTGCAGACATTGAGTTAAAGTTAAATGTTCATGGAATTTTCTTGAGCGTGTTGAGTAATCTGATGGCCTGAGGGAAAAAGCTGTTTTTGAATCTGGTGGTTTTATTACTTTATTAGCCAAGTATGTTTTGCAACATACAAGGAATTTCATTTGCCAAGTCAGTCGTACCAATAAAAAGCAACAGAACACACAAAACACATTTTAACATAAACATCCACCACAGTGACTCCTCCACATTCCTCACTGTGTGATGGAAGGAGAAAAAATAGTTCAATGTCTTCCCTTCTTTCTCCTCCAGTGGTCGGGGGCCTCGAGCCTCCTGTTGACGGGATGATCTTGGCTCCCGTAGCCGGCGGTGGGCCTCCTCGACGGGGCGATCAAGCTCCTGCATTGGGGGGGAATCTCAGCTCCCCCGCGCCGGGCGATCTAACACCAGGTCGGGGCTGTTTGGAAGGTTGTACAGTTTTAGAGCTTCCCGACTCGGCCTCTCCCGAGACTGCGAGCTCCTTGATGTTAAAGCCCGCAGGCCGCAGTTGGAGGGTCGATCCCAGGCAAGGGATCGGCTCCGATGGTAAGTCCACGCTCCTGCGTTGGGGCTTAAAGTCAGTCCCGAGTCCATGATGCCGAGACCAACACATCTCAGCCTCAACATAGACACAAGATCCTGGACGCTCCTGCAGGCAGCATCTGGGAAGCTAAACGTTTTTGGGTCAGTCTCCGAGATGTCCATGATGGAAGAGACCAGACTGATTCCTCTCATAGACCTCAGTTTAGGATAGACACAAGATTACTGGAGTACAGGCTCATGCGGGACAGGCAGCATCTCAGCTGGATAGAAGGAATAAAACCGAGATGACGTTTTTTTCACACAGGGTGGTCGGACACAGCCTTCTCCAGACTGATGTCAGGGGGCATGGCGAGTGTTACATAGATAAGGAAGTGTAAGGTGTGAAAGCAGGACAGAGGGAATGGAGATCAAGAAAAATGTAGAATAGATCATTGTTGGGAAAAGATAAACAACAAAGCAAACAGAAAAAATGTAGTCGGAGACAGTAAGACTGGTCGGAGAACTGGAAACTCCGTAAAGACGGCACCCTTGGTCAGGATTGAACCCGGGTCTCTGCCGCATGCAAGCTATTAATCAATAGGTGTCTGCCACTATCAAAGCAAAAGAGCCTAATAGCCCTGTCCCACTGTACGAGTTCATTCCAAGAGCTCTCAAGAGTTTAAAAAAAATCAAACTCGTGTTAAGCACGGAGAATGAATGTAGCGGGTACGTCGGAGCTCGGGAACGTCTCTTAACGGCTCGTAACGTTAACGGCAGGTACCCGGGAAACGCGGTAAGCTCGGGAAGACTCGTGAAGATTTTTCAACCTGTTGAAAAATGTCCACGAGAGCCCCGAGTACCGACGGGTGGCCATTACCGTAAATCTCCGAGTTCGAATCAGGCAAACTCGGGAGAACTCTTGGAATGAACTCGTACAGTGGAACAGACAGGGATTTTACCTGAAGTGCTATAGATAGACAGATATTGATATAGGATTGTTTTGGTCAGTTGACCAGTGACCAAGGGAATGTGTGGGTGAGGGGCAGCATCATGCAATGAATCATGTGATCAAACTTAGAAGAACATATCCAATCATAAGGCCACAGGACCAGAAGACATAGGAGCAGAATTAGGCCATTCGGCCCATCAAGTCTATTCCGCCATTCAATCATGGCTGATCTATCTTTCCCCCTCAACCCCATTCTCCTGCCTTCTCCCCGGAACCCCTGACATCCGTACTGATCAAGAAAACACCTTACTAATCAAGAATTCTCAGAGCTAGTTAACCACACAAAGGACAAAGCATGTTATCTCATTAACAAGGGATTGTGAATAGTGACTCTTTCTTGCAGGTTTCCACACAACACACGCGACACGGTGGCGCAGCGGTAGAATTGCTGCCTTACAGCACTTGCAGCGCCGGAGACCGGGGTTCCATCCTGGCTACGGGTGCTGTCTGTACGGAGTTTGTACGTTCTCCCCGTGACCTGCGTTTTTTTTTTCTCCGAGATCTTCAGTTTCCTCCCACACTCCAAAGACGTACAGGTTTGTAGGTTAATTGGCTTTGTATAAGTATAAATTGTCCCTGGTGAGTGTAGGATGGTGTTAATGTGCGGGGATCGCTGGTCGGTGCTGGCTGGGTGGGCAGAACGGCCGGTTTACGCGCGGTATCTCTAAACTAAACATTTAGCAGAATTTTATTTTTATTTCTTCGTACAATGTCAGTTGACGAGAACAATGTTTGTTTCTGGGCACTTATTGTGAGTTTTCACGGGCGCAGCGGTAGAGTTACTGCCTCACAGCACCAGAGATCCAGGTTCGATCCTGACTACGGGTGCTGTCTGTACGGAGTTTGTACGTTCTCCCCGTGACCTGCGTGGGTTTTCTCCGGGTGCTCCGGTTTCCTCCCACACTCCAAAGACGTACAGGTTTGCAGGTTAATTGACTTTGGAAAAAAAAAGTGTAAATTGTCCCTAGTGTGTGTAGGATAGTGTTAGTCTACGGGGTGATTGCTGGTCGGCATGGACTAGTTGGACCGAATGGCCCACGTCCGTGCTGTATCTCTAATGGTCTGCACAGAGTAATGACAGCAAACAATTTATCAGCATTTGTAACATTAAAGATTTATATAATCAATGTCAAGATATAAATAATGAATATGCACAAATCCTTAACAAATCTCAATTAATTTAAATCATCTTACTCATTTTCCAGTTGCAAGAAAAAATATGAATATAGAATGACTGCATCATTTAAAAAGGTTTGCTGACGGTAAATTTATTAATGAATTTGGATTATTAATGATGGAACTATGGGAAGGATGGAAGCACGGAGGCGCAGCGGTAGAGTTGCTGCCTCACAGCGCCAGAGACCCGGGTTCGATCCTGACTACGGGTGCTGTCTGTATGGAGTTTGCACGTTCTCCCCGTGACCGCGTGGGTTTTCCCCACAGATCTCCGGTTTCCCCCCACACTCCAAAGATGCACCTCAGAACACATTTTACCAGGACGCATCACAGCTCGGTTTGGGAACAACTCCATCCAGGACTGCAAGAAATTGCAAGGAATTGTGGACCCAGCCCAGACCATCACACAAACCAACCTCCCTTCCATTGTCTCCATTTGCACCTCACGCTGCCTCGGCAAGGCCAGCAGCGTAAACATGGACGAGTCACACCCCGGCCACTCCCTCTTCTCCCCTCTCCCATCAGGCAAAAGGTGCAGAAGTGTGAAAACGCACACCTCCAGATTCAGGGACAGTTTCTTCCCAGCTGTTATCAGGCAACTGAATCATCCCACCACACCCAGAGAGCAGTCCTGAACTATCATCCACCACTTTCGTGAAACGTGGACTATGCTTGATCTGGCTTTACCTTGCGCTAAACGTTATTCCCTTATCATGTATCTGTACACTGTGAATGGGTTGATTGTAACCATGTATTGTCTTTCAGCTGACTGGATAGCACGCAACAAAAGCTTTTCACTGTACCTCGTAAAACGCAACATTAAACTAAACCGAGTCGTACAGGTTTGTAGGTTAATTGGCTTGGCATGAAAAAAAGTGTAAATTGGCTGTAGTTTGTGTAAGATAGTGTTAGTGTGCGGGGATCGCTGGTCGGCACGGACTCGGTGGGCCGAAGGGCCTGTTTCCGCGCTGTATCTCTGAACTAAGCCCGTGAGTGTGAGGTGGCAGCAACATTTCTTCATGCCTACTGATAATAATCAACTCCTGCCAACTCTAGACACATGTTATCACTGGGAAAATTGATGCCAAACTCCCTGAGGGATGCGTTGCAGAAAATGGATCTGCTCTCAATACTCATCACATGTCCCTTTTCCCACTCGCACGGGGAATTTTACATTGGAACAAAACACACTTACGTCTTTAGAATGGGTTTGAATATGGCTTTAATCTAGCAGCAGACTACCAGAGACCATATGCCATACCCCTATCGAAGCTTCTTCATGGTCTGTCTAAACCACCCCTTGCTTATGTTCCGGGAGATGTCACCAAATCCATCTTCTCAGAAAAATAACGACACCGCTGAGATTTGCCATCCACGTTAAGGTGCGGCACGGTGGCGCAGCGGTAGAGTTGCTGCCTCACAGCGCCAGAGGCCCGGGTTCGATCCTGACCATGGATGTTGTCTGTACGGAGTTTTGTACGCTCTCCCCGTGACCTGCGTGAGTTTTCTCCGGGTGCTCCGGTTTCCTCCCGCACTCAGCTTCCTAGGCTAATTGACTTTGGTAAAATTGTAAATTGTCCCTAGTGTGTGTGTGGGACAATGTTAGCTTGCGAGGATCGCTGGCCGATCGCTGGTCACTGAACCGAAGGGCCTGTTTCCGCGCTGTATCTCTAAACAAAAATTTAAACGTTACATTCAAAATATTTATAAGGAAGCAGGGTGGAGTTAGCAAATTTTAATATGCCTCTGGATGCTAAAAGCCTTAATCCATGTTTATACAATAACATCTTAGGTGATGCTGGCTAATCAGTGGTCTTAAGAGATGAAGAGTCATAGTCATACAGTGTGGATTCAAGAACCTTAAGACATAGGTTTAAGATGATGGGGGGGTGGGGGAATTTAACAGGAACTTGAGGGGAAACGAAGGGTGTAAGTGTATGGAACGAGCTGCCGGAGAAGGTGGTTGAGGCAGATGCCATCACCATGTTTCAAAAACATTTGGTTTCCGCCCAACATGCCCCATCTACACGAGCCCCACCTTGTTGCATTTGGCCCATGTTCTTCTAAACCTGTCCTAGCCATGTAACCTGTCCAACATTTAATGCATTTCGTTGTCTCTGTACTGTACACTGACAATGACAATTAAAATTGAATCTGAATCTGAACATGGTTCTTGAGCTGTGAAGAACATGGACATTTAGTTTAGTTTAGAGATACAGCAAGGAAACAGGCCCCACCCAGTCTGCACCGACCAGCAGTCCCCACACACTAGCGCTATCCCACACAAAGTAGAGAGATTTTTTTTAAACCGACCCAGTTAACCTACAAACCTGTACGTCTTTGGAGTGCGGGAGGAAACCGAAGATCTCGGAGAAAACCCACGTTGGTCAAACTGTGTACAGGCAGCACCCGTAGTCAGGATCGAACCTGGGTCTCGGGCGCTGTAAGGCAGCAACTCTACCACTGCGCCACCGTGCCGTCCATGTTAGTGTATATCACCTGGCCAATATTAGGTACCAGCAGCGTGCATATAGGCGTTTCTGAATTGGGCGTGTCGTGAATGGTATCGAATTTCTCTTTTCAAGTGATTAATGAATTGTCTAAAATTGCCGATAATATTGATTGTGCTTGATTTGTCAAAGTGTTGACATTGATAATCCATCAAATCTTGTATTCAATTAGTTCATGCCCTTCCTGATCACAATCTGTTTGACGGTAAGTGCAGCAAGGAACCGCAGATGCTGGATTACACCGAAGATAGACACAAAATGCTGGGGTAACTCTGCGGGACAAGAGAGCGATGTTTCGGGTCGACACCCTTCTTCAGACTCGAGAAGAATTTAGACTGAAGAAGGGTGTCGACCCGAAACATCACCCAATCCTTCTCTCCAGAGATGCTGCCTGTCCCGCTGAGTTACTCCAGCTTTTTGTGTCTATCTTCGTGTTTGATGGTCATTTGGGTGAACGGTACCACCAACCCTTGTCCTTGCTAAGTCAGTAGTTCACCATAAATGATCTGTAGTTGTTGTAGATCTCGTGAACATCTACATGTAGAGTGAATGTATCTCACTGATCTTCATTTGCCAGATTGCAACCATGGCAATGTACTGCCTTTTCTCGGGAGAAAATATGCTACATCTCCACTCTTTTACCATTAGTTTTATTGTGGAGATGCAGCGTGGAAACAGGCCCTTCGGCCCACTGAGTCCGTGCTGACCAGGGACCACCCCATGCACTAGCACTATCCTGCACGCACTACAAACAATTTACACTTTTACCGAAGCCAATTAACCTACAAACCTGTACGTCTTTGGAGTGTGGGAGGAAACCCGGAGCACCTGGAGAAAACCCACACAGTCACTTGAATAGTGTGCAAACTCGGTGCAGGCAGCAGCACCTGTAGTAAGGATTGAACCTGGGTCTCTGGCACTGTAAGGCAGCAACTCTACCACTGTGCCCCCCTAAAGCCCTCTGAAGACACATCTGCATAAGGTTGGCAAGAAACACTATGCTATAGGCATATCTCAGAGATTTGATTTTGAGTTTGGTTTATTGTCACGTGTACCGAGGGACAGTGAAAAGCTTTTGTTGCGTGCTAACCAGTCAGCGGAAAGGCGATACAGGATTACAACCGAGCCGTGCACAGTCTTCCCGCTGACTGGTTAGCACGCAGCAAAAGCTTTTCACTGTACCTCGGTACACGTGACAATATACTAAACTCAAAATCAAACTAAAAACATCTCTGAGATGCCTCTGCACTATTTATTGTTTCTTGTTGACAAAACGTTTCGGTAGATTGGACAAAGTTTTATTAAAAATATTTTTTTTAATTACAATTAAAAATAATGTTGAGGGTATTAAAAATAATGTTGAGGATTTAAATCTATAATATAGATTAGCCAGCACAGGACACATGCGTGAAACATACCGAATAGTGAAATACCTGGATAGAGTGGAGAGGGATGTTTCCACTCGTGGGAGAGTCTTGGATCAGAGGTCGTAGCCTCAGAATTAAAGGATGTTCCTTTACGAAGGAGATGAGGTGGAATTTCGGATAAGGGAAGCGGCCGTTCCAGGTGTCCCATGCCGCTGAGAGGATTCTCCCGACACCAGAGCCCCATCATCCAGCGAGAGGGGCCTGGAACATCAGGCCTCCGTAAAGGCGACTGTGGAGGCCTCAATAGGCCTGACTATGGGTGGACATGGGGATGGGGACTGGGCTTTGTGCCTTCCCTCATAATGGGAACCATTGTAGGGGGATGTTTCTATGTTTAAATTTCTTTATTATTGTTCTGTTGTATTCTTTTTTGCGTGCTGCAATGGCAATCCGCATTTCACTACACCAATCGGTGCATGTGACTAATAAAGAACCTTTGAATTTCATTAGTTAGAGGGCGGTGAATCTGTGGAATTCATCGCCACAGAAGGCTGTGGAGGCCAAGTCAGTGGATATTTTTTTAAGGCAGAGATAGATAGATTATTGATTAGTACGGGTGTCAGGGGTTACGGGGAGAAGGCAGGAGAATTGGGGTTGAGAGAGAAGATAGATCAGCCACAATTGAATGGCGGAGGAGACATGATTCACCGAATGGCCTCATTCTGCTCTTAAACCCTTATGAACTTTCAAGCATAATTTGAAGGGGAGACTAGAACGAAGGGCTTCAAATTCATAGCTGGGGAACTGTACTGAGTTTTGTTGGGAGAAAATATGTTATATCTACACTCGTTCTAAAATACTGTGCACGGTTATACAAGGCAAAGCTTTTATCCCCTTGCATATATCCTTGTTATTGCTCATAAGTTATGCATCGTTTGTCGACAGTGCTGTTACCACCACACATATTAAAGCCGATTGCTTTGAATAATGAACAATAAATGCTAGAAATCTGGAGTATATGGGTCACTAATTGGCTCCGCAATGCGGCCCTAGTTGTTTGCTCAAAACGAGGAGGCCTGGCTGAAACTTTGTGCCTTCCACCACAGTGTACAATGCTGTGGTGGATGTTTGTGTTAAATCTTATTGCGTATTGCGTGTTTTAAGTGTATCGCTGCTGGCAAATTCATTTCACTGCACCTTCGGGTGCATGTGACCAGTAAAATTGACATTGACTTTGACTTTGAAAATCCACTGCAGCCATTTTGGCCTGAGATAATTGAGAATTTACTAATTTATCATAGATGTGGATCTGCAGGGTGTTGTGTATCATAGAGTGAAAATGGACAATTTACGCTAAGGCTGTTCATTTGTTGAATCACGTTTGTAGTAAATCACGTTAGAAAGGACGACGGCTTTTCTATGGACATGCAGCATGGCTCACAAGGAACAGCAGATGCTGGTTTATAGCAAAGATAGACACAAACTGGAGTAACTCAGCGGGTCAGGCAACATCCATGGAGAAAAAAGATGGGCGATGTTTTCGGATCAGGACCCGAAACGTCACCCATCCATTTTCTCCAGAGATGCTGCTTGACCCTTTAGCCCACTGAGTCTATGCCGACCATCGATCGTCTGTTCATACTAGATCGATGTTATCCCAGTTTCTCATTCACTCCTTACGCACACTAGGGCCAATTTGCAGAGGGACAATTAACCTGCAAACCGGCAAGTCTTCGGGATGTGGGAGGATACTGTAGCGCCTGAAGAAAGCCCACGCAAGTCATGGGGAAACTCCGTACAGACAGCACGCGTGCAAACTCCTTACAGACAGCACGCGTGCAAACTCCTTACAGACAGCACACGTGCAAACTCCGTACAGACAGCACGCGTGCAAACTCCGTACAGACAGCCCCCGTACAAACTCCGTACAGACAGCACCCGTAGTCAGGATCGAACCGGGGTCTCTGGGGCTGTGAGGCAGCGACTCTACCGCTGCGCCACCATGAGGTCCTGCTTCCTCACACTAAATTAGTAGGATGTGTCGTATACACGTTGCCAACCAGTTCTTCCTTTCCCAGCAGAATTACTAAGACATCCTGACAGCTTTCAGTGTGAAAAACAATGCGAAAAAGCTGCATAAATGCATTTATATTGCTGATCCATTGAACAGGGAGTCATAATCCTTCTTCGGAAATATTCAAATCATACAATAGCAGAGATTATAATGAACAGAGCAAGTATTGTGGGATTCGAGCCGCTAATTTTATATTCAACCAATTTGATGCATTTGATTTCTTAAAAATTCTAATTACTCCATTCGAGGTCCAGAGAGCATTTGTGCAAATCGCACAGCAGCAGGCTGGGAATTTGAATTCAATTAAAATAATTGGAAAGATTAGCTGCTGAGAAAGTTATTAGAGAGGACTTTTTGTCACAACCCAACTGTTTTGTTAACATCGTCAAGGAGAAGAGGAGGAATTTCTTTAGTCAGAGGGTGGTGAATCTGTGGAACTCATTGCTGCAGACGGCTGTGGAGGCCAAGTTAATGGATATTTTTAACGCGGAGATTGATGGATTCTTGATTAGTTCGGGTGTCGGAAGTTATGGGGAGCAGGCAGGAGAATGGGGTTAGGAGGCAAAGATAGATCAGCCATGATTGAATGGCGGAGTACACTTGAGGGGCCAAATGGTCTAATTTTACACATAAAAAAAATTCAAAGAAGGAAAATTATCACCTTAACTCACGCATTCTGAGCGTTTGCCCGGATTAGGTGGCTTTCATTAGACCTAAAGCGTGAACTAGACTTTGAAAATGCTGCCAAATCTGGCATCCCTTCGAGCCATCACCACCATTAAATATGATCATGGCTGATCATCCAGAATCTGTACCCCATTCCTGCTTTCTCCCCATATCCCTTGATTCTGTAAGCCCTAAGAGCTATATCTAACTCTCTCTTGAAAACATCCAGTGAAATTGGCCATCACTGCCTTCTGTGGCAGAGAATTCCCACAGAGATTCTCAACCCTCTGGGTGATAAGGTTTTTCCTCATCTCAGTCCTAAATGGCCTACCCTTTATTCTTAAACTGTGACCCCTGGTTCTGGACTCCTCCAACATCGGGAACATTTTTCCTGCATCTAGCCTGTCCAATCCCTTAAGAATGTTATTTGTTGCTGTATGATCCTCCCACATTCCAAAAACACATAGGTCTGTAGGTTAATTGGCTTCTGTAAATTGCCCCTAGGGTGTAGGGAGTGGATGAGAAAGTGGTATAACATAGAACTAGTGTTAGATTGTTAAGGGTTTGGACATGCTAGAAGCAGGAAATGTGTTCCCTATGATGGGGGAGTCCAGAACCTGGGGCCACGGATTAAGAATAAGGAGTAAGCCATTTAGAACGGAGACGAGGAAACACTTTTTCTCACAGAGAGTGGGGAGTCTGTGGAATTCCCTGCCTCAGAGGGCGGTGGAGGCAGGTTCTCTGGATGCTTTCAAGAGAGAGCTAGATAGGGCTCTTAAAAATAGCGGAGTCAGGGGAGAAGGCAGGAATGGGGTACTGACTGGGGATGATCAGCCATGATCACATTGAATGGTGGTGCTGGCTCGAAGGGCCGAATGGCCTACTCCTGCGCCTATTGTCTATTGCCTATTGCAAACGGGTCATCGATGGTCACCATGGACTCTGTGGGCTGAAGGGCCTGTACCATGCTGTGTCTCTAAACTAAGCTGAACATTTATTGTCCACTGCCTTTGTTAATTTGGTTTGGCAAGAGATTGCAACATTGGGGGTGTAGCCCAGTATGTTACACAAACTATTTCTTCCCCCCCCCCGCCCACCATTGTCCCCATCTACACTTCACGCTGCCTCGGGAAAGCAGCCAACATTATCCAGGACCATTTTCACCCCGGTCACTCCCTCTTCTCCCCTGTTCCGTCGGTCAGATGACACAAACGCTTGAAATTACGTAACACTTCTTCCCCGCTGTCATCAAACTACTGAACGGTCCTGACATGACCTGAATGAATGAATAAGTTTATTGGCCAAGTATTCACATACAAGGAATTTCCCTTGTTGCTCTGCCCGCAAGTGACAATATGTCCTAGGAGGTCCTATGAGGTTGCTAGAACTCTCCTTCATGCTCGAGGGAAGTTCGCTAGGTCGAAGAAAAATTTTCAACATGTTGAAAGATTTTCCACGAGTAAAAATTGGTCGGCACGGTTCTTTTTGACTCGTAGTGCAGTGGAGTGGGGTCTCTATTTAGTTACAGGCAGTCGAGGGCAGCCCTAGGCAATCTCCTTCGCTGACCGGGCATTTTAATGGCTCAATTGAGTTTTCAGTACCAGGAAAAACCTACCGGTAGGTAAAATGCCCGTTAAACTTTAATATACTTCTTAAATGTGTCCCCATTCCTTCTCCCCCCGCTTCTCTCCACCCCCCCCCCCCCCCTCTCTCTCCCCTTCTCTCCCCCCCCCCCCTCTCCCCCCCCCCCCTCTCCCCTCCTCTGCCCCCCCCTTCCCCCCCCTCCCCCCCCCTCCCCCCCCTTCTCTCTTCTCCCCCCCCCTTCTCTTCTCTCCCCCCCTTCTCTCTTCTCTCTCCCCCCCCCCCTTCTCTCTCTCCCCCTTCTTCTCTCCCCCCCCCTCTCTCCCCTTCTCTCTCTCCCCCCCCCCTCTCTTCCCCCTTCTCTCTCCCTCCCCCTTTCCCCTCCCTTTCTCTCTGCCCCCTTCTCTCTTCTCTCCCCCCTTCTTCTCTCTCCCCCCTTCTCTCTCCCCCCCTTCTCCCCCCTCCCCCCTTCTCTCCCCCCCCCCCCCCCCCCGCGTGTTTGTGCGTGTCTGTGGACTGTGTGTGTGTGTGTGTGTGTGTTACCTGTGTGTGTGTGTGTGTGTGTGTGACAGCGCGCCCCCGTGTGTGCGTGCCCCACCGTGTGCGTGTGTGTGCGTGCGCGCGGTCGGTTGATCCAGCTCGCGGTTTCAATGCGGATGGTCGATCCACCTTGAGACTTTCCAGGCGAGTGCCCTCGAGCTTGAAGGTCGAAGACGCTCATCTGAACTCGTGGATTAGGTTCCCCAAGTGGGACAGCCCCTTAACATTATTATCATTTGTTTGTTCTTTACTTGTACACGTGTGTGTGTACCGTGCCCGACGTAATGTTTGGGACAAAGACCCATCATTTATTTATTTGACTCTGTACTCCATAATTTGAGAATAGTAATAGAAAAATAGTAATAGAAAAAAATCACATGTGGTTCAAGTGCACTTAGTCAGATTTTAATAAAGGCCATTTTTATACATTTTGGTTTCACCATGGTGCCCTGAAATTGGGGGGACTATGTATACACACAGCTGTAATTTCTACATGCTGAAACCAAAATGTATAAAAATGCCCTTTAATAAAATCTGACAACGTGCACTTTAACCACATGTGATTTTTTTTCTATTACAAATCTCAAATTGTCGAGTACAGAGGCAAATATATAAATGATGGGTCTTTGTCCCAAACTTTATGTAGGGCTTATGTGTGTATGTATATATGATTTGACTGCATAGCATGCAAGCGTAACCTTTCACCGCATGTCGGTACATGCGGCAATATTAAACCAATCCCAATATCAAGTTGATGTATTTCACAGCCAAATCCTATCAAGGCTAATAAATCAGCTAAAATCCTATAGCTATATCTACAAGATTACTTTTGAAGGGGGGTGGGGAAGGGGGACGGAGGGAGGGTGGGGGGGGGGGGGGGATGGGTGATTAATATATTGCTAATTGATTTGCTCAGCACAATAAAGGGCCTGATGTGAATTACTTTCATGGCACGGTGGAGCAGCGGTAGAGTTGCTGCCTCACAGCACTAGAGACGCGGGTTCGATCCCGACCACGGGTGCTGTCTGTTCATAGTTCATACGTTCTCCCCGTGACCTCCATGGGTTTCTCCAGGAGCTCCGGTTTCCTCACATATTCCAAAGACGTAGGCTTTGGTGCAATTGAAAATTGTCCTCAGTGTGTGCAGGATAGTGTTAGTGTGCTGGTCGGCACCAACTCGGTGGGCCGAAGGGCCTGTTTCCGCGCTGCATCTCTCAACTAACCAAAAGTAAAGAAATCTTGTGAAAAAATTCTCTGGCATCTTAAACTCACAATGGACAATTGCCAACCAGGGCTATAGGGCATGTTAGCTTGTATCTCCAAACTAAACTAAAAGTGATTAGTTTTAGTGTATTCACTATCGTTCCAATTTAATTGACTGAAATTGGAACCCGACCTTCCCGTTTTCCATAAAATGAAACAAAAAGCACAACATTTGGGAAAATAATTTTGGGCATATGTGACGGACGGCCAATAAACCGATAGGCCTTATACCTCGTGTGTGGGAAATGGATGGGAAAGTGGGATAACATACAACTAGTGCGAATGGGTGATCGATGGCTGGCACGGACTTGACGGGCCGAAGGGCCTGTTTCCGCGCTGTATCTCTGAGGTCTAACGTCCAGTGTGTGGGGAGTGGATGAGAAAGTTGGATAACATGGAGCGACTATGAACGGGCGATCAAACGTGGGTTAGAGGTCGGTGATGGGGCCCTGGTATGTCTCGAACAAGGATTGTTCGACGTACCCTATAAAGAGGCAGGCGTAGCTGGGGCCCATGCGCGTGCCCATAACTACTCCTTGTATTTGTAGGAAATGGGAGGAGTCAAACGAAAAGTTATTAAGGGTAAGGACCAGCTCCGCTAGGCGGAGGAGAGTATTTGTAGACGGGGATTGGTTGGTTCTCTCGGGAATCTTCAACACACTCTGACTAAAAAAAACCGCTGCTAATGATGATTCCTGCAAGCAGTCCAAATGTGATTCCTTTTAAAGGCCAAGCTGTTTCCTGAGATAAGGTTGACTCTGGCAACTAAATTAAATTATTGAGGTCCAAATTATGGTGAATCCCACCGGGCCAGGCTGACACCTACCTCATCGCTCCAGGGCGGCACGGTGGCGCAGCGGTAGAGTTGCTGCCTCACAGCACCAGAGACCCGGTTCGATCCTGACCACGGGTGCTGGTTGTACAAGCATTGTTAAGGGCTTGGACACACCAGAGGCAGGAAACATGTTCCCGATGTTGGGGGAGTCCAGAACCAGGGGCCACACAGTTTATGAATAAGGAGTAAGCCATTTAGAACGGAGACAAGGAAACACTTTTTCTCATAGAGAGTGGTGAGTGTGGAATTCTCTGCCTCAGAGGGCGGTGGAGGCAGGTTCTCTGGATGCTTTCAAGAGAGAGCTAGATAGGGCTCTTAAAAATAGCGGAGTCAAGGGATATGGGGAGAAGGCAGGAACGGGATACTGAGTGTGGATGATCAGCCATGATCACATTGAATGGCGATGCTGGCTCGAAGGGCCAAATGGCCTACTCTTGCATTATTGTCTATTGTATATTGTACAGAGTTTGTACGTTCTCCACGTGAGCTTCGTGGGTTTTCTCAAAGATCTTCGGTTTCCTACCACACTCCAAAGACGTACAAGTTTTGTAGGTGATTTGGTTTGGTATAAATGTAAAATTGTCCCTAGTGTGTGTGGGATAGTGTTAGTGTTAGTGTTAGTGTTAGTGTTAGTGTTAGTGTTAGTGTTAGTGTTAGTGTGCGGGGATCGCTGGTCGGCGCGGACCAAAGAGCGTGTTTCCGCGCTGTATCTCTAAACTAAACAATGTTGCCAGGAATATATGAATTACATGCCTCCTTGGACCAAGATCGGACTTCTCAAAGACATTCACATTGCAAGAGACGCCTGGAGTGTGGCGTCTGTCCGTGAGATTTGTGAAGAGGATCTTATTTAGCTTAGGCTTTAGTAGTTGCAGCATGGAAACAGGCCCTTCGGCCCGCCAAGTCCATGCCAACTAGCAATGGCACTATCCTACACACTAGGGACAGTTGACAATTTACCGAAGCCAATTAAACTACAACCCTGCATGTCTTTGGATTGCGGGAGGAAACCGGAGCACCCGGTGAAAACTTACGTGGTCACAGGGTGAACGTGCAAACTCCGTACAGACAGCACCCGTGGTCAGGATGGAACCCGAGTCTCTGGCACTGTGAGGCAGCAACTCTACCGCTGCACCACTGTCCCAGTTTAATTTAAAGCATGCAATCAGACCCATCGACTCACTGAGTCCACGCTGATCTCCAGTCTCACTAGTTCTACATTATCCCATTTTCTCATCCACTGCCGACACATGAGGAGCATTATTTTACGGAGGCCAGTTAGCCTAGAAGCCCGCACATCTTTGGGATATGGGTGGAAACCAGAGCGCCTGGAGAAAACCCACAGGAGGAACGTGGAAACTCCACACAGACAGCACCCGGGGTCAGGATCGTGCTTAGGTCTCAGACGCTGTGAGGCAGAGGCTCGACCAGCTGCACCACTGGATAACATGTTACTGTATCTGTGGACACAGGGCAATAAATAAGGAGGATCCGGCGTGCTTGGGGGGTGGGGCTGCAGTGTGGGGGGGGGGGGGGGGGGGGGGGGTTTTAGAGGGATGGCGGAGAGAACAAAAGAGAAACCACCACGGGGTGGGGGGGGGAAGAACTTAGGAAGACCCAGCATGGGATACTTTGTTACATTGTCGGCGCCCTTTAAGTAGTGACGCTTTGCATACCTTGCATTCATTCATTCATTCATTCATTCATTCATTCATTCATTCATTCATTCATTCATTCAATCATTGGTTCATTCAATCATTAATTCATTCATTCGTTCATACATTCATTCATTCATTCATTCATACATTCATTCATTCAATCATCATTCATTCAATCATACATTCAAATCATTCATTCATTCATTCGTCTGTTAATTAATTAATTGATCGATTGGATAATTCGTTCATCTAACCAAACCAAATCCTGTTTCCGGAGATGCTCAAAAATATAGCCCCAACTTTGGTGCTTGCTGTTTCAATTTATGGATATCGGGTCCGCTGGGGTCCAATTTCATTCCCAATTAAATCTGAAATTATCAGCAGGACATGTTGGTGATGTACCACAAGAATAGACCATTCCCAATTGCTTTCCCATCAGACGTTTAACATTTATAGGTGAAGTAGACCCCCCTTCCAGTTCCCACACCAAGTACATCCATGTATTTCTAGATGATCAGCCATGATCACGGTGAATGGCGGTGCTGGTTCGTAGGGCCGAATGGCCTACTCCTGCACCTATTGTCTATTCTGGTTCGATCCTGACCACGGGCGCTGTCTGTTCGGAGTTTGTACGTTCTCCCCGTGACCATGTGGGTTTTCTCCGGGATCTTCGGTTTCCTCCCACACTCCAAAGACGTACAGGTTTGTAGGTTAATTGGCTTGGTGTAAATATAAAATTGTCCCTAGTGTGTGTAGGGCAGCGTTAGTGTGCGGGGATCACTGGTCGGTGCGGACTCGGTGGGTCGAAAGCCAGTTTCCGCGCTGTATCTCTAAACTAAACTAAAGCTAAAACAAGAACAAGCGTTCCCCTGTTCCATTCTTTCAGCCCTTGCGCTCAACTGAATATCCTTTGGTATTTCCATCATTCCAATATTTTCCATGTTCTGCTTTCGTACCAAGTGGGCTCAGTTTTTTTTAGCTTTCCTTATCTAAGTCCCACCACATAAAGCATAACAAAACATTATGCAGAACAAAACATACGCAGACCAAAAGAAGTCTAGATATGCCAGTAACTGTTGCTTTTAGAACATAGAACATACGTGTCTGAAAGAACTGCAGATGCTGGTTTAAGCCAAAGGTGGACACAAAGTGCTGGAGTAACTCAGCGGGTGAGGCAGAGAAGGAATGGGCGACGTCTCGGGTCGAGACCCTTCCTTCTCTCCAGAGATGCTGCCTCACCCGCTGAGTTACTCCAGCAATTTGTGGTCCCCCATAGAACAGCACAGCACAGGAACAGAAATACCATGCCATACTCCAAATGCGACCTAACCAACGTCCTATAGAGCTGCAACAAGACTTCCAGGCTCATATATTCAATGCCCCCACTAATGAAGGCAAGCATACCATACGGCTTCCTAACCACCCTATCTACTTGCTCTGCCACCTTCAGTGAGCTATGGCTGTGGACTCCAAGATCCCTTTGCATGCCAATGGCATTAAGGCACTTGCCAAGGGCCTCTTGTATATAGAAACATAGAAACATAGAAAATAGGTGCAGGAGTAGGCCATTCTGCCCTTCGAGCCTGCACCGCCATTCAATATGATCATGGCTGATCATCCAACCCAGTATCCTGTACCTGCCTTCTCTCCATACCCCTTGATCCCTTTAGCCACAAGGGCCACATCTAACTTCCTCTTAAATATAGCCAATGAACTGTGGCCTCAACTACCTTCTGTGGCAGAGAGTTCCACAGATTCACCACTCTCTGTGTGAAAAATGTTTTTTCTTCATCTCGATCCTAAAAGATTTCCCCCTTATCCTTAAACTGTGACCCCTTGTTCTGGACTTCCCCAACATCGGGAACAATCTTCCTGCATCTAGCCTGTCCAACCCCTTAAGAATTTTGTAAGTTTCTATAAGATCCCCCCTCAATCTTCTAAATTCTAGAGAGTATAAACCGAGTCTATCCAGTCTTTCTTAATATGAAAGTCCTGACATCCCAGGGATCAGTCTGGTGAACCTTCTCTGTACTTCCTCTAAGGCAAGAATGTCTTTCCTCAGATTAGGAGACCAAAACTGTACGCAATACTCCAGGTGTGGTCTCACCAAGACCCTGTACAACTGCAGTAGAACCTCCCTGCTCCTATATGGACTCAGTGGGCTGCTCTGTGCCTACTGTACTTACAGGGGTGATTGTGCTTATGTTCGGCGATAAGCCTTGCGGATCTGTATGCAAAAAATGTATTTCACTGTACCTGGGTGTATGGACAAGCTGCTGGAGGAGGTAGTTGGGGCAGGGACTATCCTGATATTTATGAAACAGTTAGACAGGTACATGGATAGGACTGGTCTAGAAGGATATGGACCCAACGCGGGCTTAATGTAGCTGGGACATGTTGGCAAGTTGGGGCAAAGGGCCTGTTTCCACACTGTATCACTCTATGACTCTATGGTACACATGATGATAAATAAACCATTGACCATTAACTACTGACCATTGATCATTAATAGTTGCCAATGAACCTTTAACCATTGATCATTAATCATTGAACCATTGGCCATTGACCATTGACCATGTCGTATCTCCGTCCGTACTGCGGCCTAACATCGTGGAGCTTGCGGTCCCTTTGTTAGGGATCTGCTTCGGGAGCTCCAGCTGCAGTAGCTTCGAACGTCCCAAATTGCGGGAGCCATCGATCTCCCCGTTGCGGGGGGCTCTGAACTCCGATCGCCGACAGCGGGGGGCTTCGATCGCCGACTGCGGATGTTTAGATCATCCCGACCGCGGGAGAAAAGGAGGAGGGTAAAGGTTATTCGCCTTCCGTCGCAGTGAGGTCACCGAAAGCAAGATGGATGCTGCCTGCGCTGGTGGGGATTCGGAGGGATTGCCGTGAGTCCG
Organism: Leucoraja erinaceus; assembly: GCF_028641065.1. NCBI lineage: Eukaryota > Metazoa > Chordata > Chondrichthyes > Rajiformes > Rajidae > Leucoraja > Leucoraja erinaceus. The sequence goes on from NC_073388.1 coordinate 5,825,952, forward strand.
GTGGTCTCGGTGTTGCAGGGCCGTCGCACCACGGAAGCGTCCTGGAGTCTCGTGCGAGTGTGGGCGGCTTTACGACTGTTTGGACAGACAGAGACTGCGGAGAGAGTGACAGCGGTCGGTGCAACACTGGTTACATCACGGTGAAGGAGCGTGTGTGTGTGTGGCCCGGACATTGAACTGATAGCTGTGGGTCTCCGCTTATGCTGTGTGCCCTAGGGATTCTCACATGTTGCTGTGGTGGCTGCTTATGTTTAATCTTTACGTAGTTTTGTATCTTGTTGTTTTTTTTGGTATGACTGTATGGTAAATCAAATTTCACTGTAGCACAGTACACATGATAATAAAGGACCATTGGACTATTGAGCATTGACCAGTGATTATTATACATTGACCAATGACCATTGCCCAATGACCATTGACCATTGCCCATTGACCATTGACCATTGACCAATGACCAATGACCATAACCATTGACCAATGACCATTGACCATTGACCAATGACCATTGACCATTGCCCAATGACCATTGACCATTGCCCAATGACCATTGACCATTGCCCATTGACCATTGACCAATGACCATTGCCCATTGACCATTGCCCATTGACCATTGACCATTGCCCATTGACCAATGACCATTGACCATTGACCAATGACCATTGACCATTGCCCAATGACCATTGACCATTGCCCAATGACCATTGACCATTGCCCAATGACCATTGACCATTGCCCAATGACCATTGACCATTGCCCATTGACCATGACCATTGACCATTGACCAATGACCATTGCCCATTGACCATTAACCATTGACCAATGACCATTGCCCATTGACAATTGACCAATGACCATTGCCCATTGACCATTGACCAATGACCAATGACCATAACCATTGACCATTGCCCATTGCCCATTGACCATTGACCAATGACCAATGACCATAACCATTGACCATTGCCCATTGACCATTGACCAATGACCAATGACCATAACCATTGACCATTGCCCGATGACCATAACCATTGACCAATGACCATTGCTCATTGACCATTGACCATAGCCATTGACCAATGACCATTGACCATTGACCAATGACCATAACCATTGACCAATGATCATTGCCCATTGACCAATGACCAATGACCATTGACCAATGATCATTGACCATTGACCAATGACCATAACCATTGACCAATGACCATTGACCATTGACCATTGACCAATGATCAATGACCAATGACCATTGGCCAATGACCATTGCCCATTGACCATTGACCATTGACCATAACCATTGCCCATTGACCATTGACCAATGACCATAACCATTGACCATTGACCAATGACCAATGACCAATGACCATAAACCATTGACCATTGACCAATGACCATTGAGCAATGACCATTGACCAATGACCATTGCCCATTGACCATTGACCATTGCCCATTGACCATTGACCATTGACCGTTGACCATTGTAGGGTCTTGGCAAATATCAAGTGAATGAATTACCTGTTTCTCTCCACGTGGCTTCCTATGATGCAGCAGGAGTTCGACCGCCCCAACAACCTCCTTCCGTATTGCGTAGAGCAGGGCATCTCCCACATACACGCAGAAGCTTAGGAGCAGCTCCATGATCTCTAGGTTTTCATTCTCAATGGCGATGAGCAGCGCGCTACGTCCCAGCGGGTCGGTGCAGTTGATGTTGATGTTGAAGTAGATCTCGGCTTCCTCCAGACCCTGCTTCACACTGGCATAGTCGCCCTTCTCCACGGCGTTGAGGTAAGCCTTCTCCTCCAGTGACAGCTCAGTCTCCGCACGGACAATCTGCAGCGGGATGCGGTCTATGTACGGGGAATAGTTGGCTTTTTTGTAGTACAGCTGGGCCATTGTTCATTGCTCCACATGGATCCTGTGTTTAAAATGAGACACAGAGATAGTGAGAGAGGGAGAGAATTGCAGAAGTTTAGCTTTACGACCACAACTAATTCAAAATCCACTCTTTGTGGCAATTGAAAGCAACTTTCGTTGAAAGAGCAGAGCCTGCTGATTTACTGTAAAGGAGATATACACAAAATGCTGGAGTAGCACAGAGGGACAGAATCTGGATAGAAGGAATTGCATCTCACCAGAGATGCTGCCTGCCCTGCCGAGTTACTCCAACATTTCATGTCTATCCTCGGTGTAAAGCAGCATCTGGAGAGAAGGAACGGGTGAAATTTGGGATCGAGACCCTTCCTTAGACCAGGTATATGAAGTCCATGGAGAGGAGAGAAGATTGAGGGGGGATTTTATAGAAACTTACAAAATTCTTAAGGGGTTGGACAGGCTAGATGCAGGAAGATTGTTCCTGATGTTGGGGGAGTCCAGAACTAGGGGTCACAGTTTAAGGATTATAGGGAAGTATTTTAGGACCGAGATGAGAAAATCATTTTTTACACAGAGAGTGGTGAATCTGTGGAATTCTCTGCCACAGAAGGTAGTTGAGGCCAGTTCATTGGCTATATTTAAGAGGGAGTTAGATGTGGCCCTTGTGGCTAAAGGGATCATGTGGTATGGAGAGGAGGCAGGGATGGGATACTGAGTTGGATGATCAGCCATGATCATATCGAATGGCAGTGCAGGCTCGAAGGGCCGAATGGCCTACTCCTGCACCTATTTTCTATGTTGCTATGTTTCAATGAGATAGATGTCCACTGAATGGTGCATGTTTGAATTAATCTTGCCGGGTCAACGTTAACTCAAGCGCATCTGGCAGGAGCTCTGACATTTTAGTGACCAGTTACACATCAAGCTCGGAGATTTGTAAATTTCTGTATCACCTTAAATCAGCTGTAACTGAAATGTTGTTTCTTCAAGCAAAGGGAGGTTTTAATTATTGATTTTGCAGAGTTGTAACCGAGCACAGACAAAACAAAGCAGCCAGACATCTTGACAGATGAAAGAATGCAACAGTAATTCTGTCGTCTCGACGGCAAAGAGGAAAGGGAAACTATGGCTCAAAGCTCCAGACACAGGGGTGTACCTAGAATCTATTATAATGTTTTATTTTTCACACAGAGAGTGGTGAATCTCTGGAACTCTCTGCCACAGAAGGTAGTTGAGGCCAGTTCATTGGCTATATTTAAGAGTTAGATGTGGCCCTTGTGGCTAAAGGGATCAGGGGGTATGGAGTGAAGGCAGGTACAGGATACTGAGTTGGATGATCAGCCATGATCACATTGAATGGCGGTGCTGGCTGAAAGGGCCGAATGGCCTACTCCTGCACCTATTTTCTATGCTTCTATGTTTCTATTTAATTTTTAAAATATTTTTATTTTTTATTTTTAATTGTCTACTGTATATCATGTTGTTCTCCTGTATATTTTGTTGTTACCTAGTGTATATCGTCTTGTTACTTGCAAGCAAAGCACCAAGGCAAATTCCTTGTATGTATTGTACACACACTTGGCTAATAAAATGTATTCAATTCAATTCTATTCAATTCAACACATGTCTCTTCCCAATGGATTGGCATTGACAGGGATTTTATTCCTTGGAGCGCAAGAGGATGAGGGATGATCTTATAAAGATGTACAAAACCATGAGAGGAATAGATCAGATATTCGCACAGAGTCTTTTGCCAAGAGTCACAGAGTAACTTTCCCTCACCAGCCAACATGTCCCATCGACACTAGTCCCACCTGCCTGTGTTTGGTCCATATCCCTTTAAACCTGTCCTATCCATGCACCTGTCTAACTGTTTCAATGAGGTCCCTCCTCATTCTTCTAAACTCCAGCGCGTACAGGCCCAGTGCCGACAAACGCTCATCATCATACGCTAACCCAATCATCCCTGGGATCATTCTCGTAAACCTCCTCTGGACCCTTTCCACAGCCAGCACATCCTTCCTCAGATATGGTGGCCAAAATTGTTCACTATATTCCAAATGTGGCCTGACCAATATCTTATAGAGCCGCAATATTACATCTCTGTTTTGGTATACAACCCCCTCTCGAAATAAATGCCAGCATCGCGTTTCCTTTCTTTATCTTTCTACTATCTTACACTCTTATACTTAGTATTATTGTGCTTGGTTTTCTCCTTAAAGTCCTCGTCTAGCTCTTTCTAATTGCATCTGTAACCTTCACTTTAACTACTCCCTGCGGCAGCAAGATGAACATTTTCACTACTCTTTGGCAAAGACGTTTCTCCTGAATCGAATGAATGAATTGAATACTTTATTGTCACATGTGACAAGTCACAGTGTGAAACTCTTTGCATGCAAGTGCAAGGTATGCAAATAGTGGCCACGTAAAGGGCACTGAAAAAGTTACAAAGCACAGCTGCGTCAGGTCCACCTTTGTTCTCCCCCACCCCCCCTCCCCCAACCCCCCCCCCCCCCCCCCCCCCCGCCACAGGGCAGTCCCCCCCCCAGTCCCCCCCACACCTGGTCATCCTTTGTTCCTTCACAATTTTCCCAAATGGATTTAAAGAAATTAAAGATATGGAAAAGTACAAAGAGCATGTAAGGTGTGAAAAGGACAGATCAAAGCAAAACACACTAGTCCTTTATCCCTGGCAATCTAAGCATATTAATTATATAAAATATAGCATCTTGTCTGGAAATATTACAATTTGGTTTGGGAACTGCTCTGCCCAGGACAAGAAGGCTCTGCAGAGAGTAGTGCGTTCGGCCGAACGCACTATGGGAACTTCACTCACCCCCCTGCAGGAACTATACATCAGGAGGTGCAACTCCAGAGCCAACAAGATCATGGGAGACCCCTTCCACCCCAGCAACGGACTGTTCCAGCTGCTACGGTCAGGCAAACGCCTCCGTTGCCATGCTGTGAGAACGGAGAGGTTGAGAAGGAGTTTCTTCCCAGAGGCCACTCGGACTGTAAACTCCTATCTCACCAGGGACTAACTCTACTGAACCATTCAACTGTTTTTCTTTAAATTGCTGGGGGGTGTTTTACCTTTTTTCCTTCCGCCCACAATATTTAATATGTACAAGAATATGTGAGTCTGTTCCATTCTGTTTGTAGTTTGTTTGTTTGTTTGTTTTTTTTGCCCAAAGTTTGTGAACATCGCCACTTTTCATTTCACTGCACATCTCGTATGTGTATGTGACAAATAAACTTGGCTTGACTTGATTTAATACATCGATGAAGTTCCACAAGACATTCTTCCAATATAATCCAACTGTTAGATGAAGATTACATCATCATATCCACCTTATGATCTGTCATCAACAGATTATTCAGCGGCACGGTGGCGCAGCGGTAGAGTTGCTGCCTCACAGCGCCAGAGACCCAGGTTCGATGCTGACTACGGGTGCTGTCTGTACGGAGTTTGCACGTTCTCCCCGTGACCTGCGTGGGTTTTCTCCGAGATCTTCGGTTCCCTCCCACACTCCAAAGACGTACAGGTTTGTTGGTTAATTGGCTTGGTGTAAATGTAAAACATTGCCCCTAGCGTGTGCGTGTAGGATAGTGTTAGTGAGCGGGGATCGCTGGTCAGTTCGGACTCGGTGGGCCGAAGGGCCTGTTTCCACGCGGTATATCTACACTAAACTAAACCAAACAATTGCATTCACTTCACCTGATCCTGAGATTTCCAACACCTCACAATTACTCAGACGGAAAGCTGCCAGTAAAGGCTGGGACAAGAACAAAGCTGTGAAAAGAAAATTCGAGAGCACTTTTTATATAACCTCATGACTGACAGAATAAAAATCAACAACTCTGTGAAAGCTAAGGCTGCCTTTGATCTCAAAAGTCACACCAGTATGCTGAAGCACAAATGGAAAGTCCTGGAAGAACTCTTGCGCAATGAGAAGCAGAACTAATGTGGAAACAAAGAACTGCAGACGGATACAAAATGCTGGAGTAATTCAGTGGGACAGGCAGCGTTTCTGGATAGAAATACTGGGTGACGTTTCGTGTTGAGAACATTCTTCAGACCCGAAATGTCACCCATTCCTTCTCTCCAATGATGCTGCTTGTCCCACTGAGTTACTCCAATCCATTTTCGGTGTAAACCAGCATCTGCAGTCGCTTTCCTACGCAAGGAACTGCAGATGCTCGTTTATACAAAAGATAGACACAAAGTGCTGGAGTAACTCAGCAGGTCAGGCAGCATCACTGGAGAAAATGGATGGGTGACGTTTCGGGTTGGGGCCCTTCTTCAAGCTGAAGGTCTGATTGATAAGTCCTTGATTAGTAAAAGCCCTGTCCCACTGTACGAGTTAATTCCAAGAGCACTCCCGAGTTAAAAAAAAATCAAACTCGTGGTAAGCACGGAGAATGAACGTAGCGGGTACGTCGGAGCTCGGGGACGTCTCTTAGCCCTAACGGCAGGTACTCGGGAAGACTCTTTAACGGCAGGTAAGCACGGGATAGACTCGTGAAGATTTTTCGACATGATGAAAAATGTCTACGAGAGCCCCGAGTACCGACGAGCGGCCATTACCGTAAATCTCCTAGTTCGAATCAGGGGAAACTCGGGAGAACTCTTGGAATGAACTTGTACAGTGGGACAGGGCTTTAAGGTTTCAATGGAGAAGGCAGGAGAATGGGGTTGAGAGGCAAAAAATAGATCAGTCATGATTGAAGGGCAGAACAGACTTGATGGGCTGAATAGAAACATAGAAACATAGGTGCAGGAGTAGGCCATTCGGCCATTCGAGCCTGCACCGCCATTCAATATGATCATGGCTGATCATCCAACTCAGTATCCCATACCTGCCTTCTCTCCATACCCCCTGATCCCTTTAGCCACAAGGGCCACATCTAACTCCCTCTTAAATATAGTCAATGAACTGGCCTCAACTACCTTCTGTAGCAGAGAATTCCACAGATTCACCACTCTCTGTGTAAAAAATGATTTTCTCATCTAGGTCCTAAAATATTTCCCCCTTATCTTTAAACTGTGACCCCTAGTTCTGGACTCCCCCAACATCAGGAACAATCTTCCTGCATCTAGCCTGTCCAACCCTTTATGAAATTTTGTAAGTTTCTATAAGATGCCCCCTCAATCTTCTAAATTCTAACAACTTGATGGGCTGAATGGTCTAATTCAGCTTTTATGTCTTATGGTCATCTAATTTTTATCATGAAATACCTCCATTTGATACCATGGAAACCCAATCAATAGTTTAGTTTAATTTACTTTAGTTTAGAGTATCAGCGTGGCTACTTCAGTCCACAGAGTCCACGTCAACCATCGATCACCCGTGTGTCATCCCACTTATCTATCTTACATATTAGGGGTGTTTCATAGAAGCCAATTAACCTACAAACCTACACGTCTTTGGAACGTAGGAGGAAACCAGAGCTCCTGGAGGAAACCTAGGGAGAACGTACAAACTGCACATAGTTAGATAGCACCCGAGGTCAGGATCGAACTTGGGTCTCTGGCGCTGCTAGGCAAAACCCTACCGCTGCGCCACCGTGCCGCCTGTTTTTTGGCCAACTGGTGTGAAATTCTGTAGGTGACAAACGGGCCCTTTGTCACTTGAGCTGAAAGGGATAGTTTTCTAAAGTTTTTGTTGCAGAACTAGGCCATTCAGCCCATCGGCAGTCTACTCCGCCATTCAATCATGGCTGAGCTATCTATTTTTCCCTCTCAACCCCATTCTCCTGCCTTCTCCCCATAACCCCTGACACCCGTACTAATCGAGAATCTGTCAATCTCCACCTTAAAAACATCTATTGACTTGGCCCCCACAGCCTTCTGAGGTCGTTTTCAAATGCAATGTAAAAATTTATTTGACATATTTGCGTGTTCTGTTCAACATTCATAAATATTTTCATTATAATTGGATTTCTGCTGATTCTGTAGACAAAAGTTAACCAAACCACAGCCCACACATACATAGCAGTTGGTGGGAGATTCCATTGTTGGATCATCTGTGTTTCAAAGTGAAAAGAGGATGGGACAAATAATAGCAACAATCATAAGACAAATGTATTAAAATATAAAATAACATCAAAATATTTAGATTCGGGGGTAAAAAAAGAAAAACTATTTTATAAGCAATGCTTAATATGATAATCTATCTCTCCCCATTCTCCAGCCTTCTCCCAATAATCTCAGATGCTGAGATTATTGGGAGAAGGCTGGAGAATGGGGAGAGATAGATCAGCCATGATTGAATGGTGGAGTAGACTCAATGGGCCAAATGGCCTAATTTAATTCCTTACGACCTTATGAGGGGTGATCCTATGGACATGAACAAAATCATGAGGGCACTAGATAGGGTGGAGGCACAGAGTCTTTTACCCAGTGTTGGAGAATCATGAACCAGAGGACATCGCTTTAAGGAGAGGGGGGAAAGATTTAATAGGAACCTGAGTCATAGAGTCATAGATTAATACAGTATGGAAACAAGCCCTTCGGCCCAACTCGCCCACACCGGCCAACAATGACCCAGCTACCCTAGTCCCACTTGCCTGTGCTTGGTCCATATCCCTCCAAACCTGTCCTATCCATGTACCTGTCTAACTGTTTCATAAACAATGGCATAGTCCCAGCCTCAACTACCTCCCCTGGCAGCTTGTTCCATACACCCACCACCCTCTGTGTGAAAAAGTTACCCCTCGGATTCCTATTAAATCTTTTCCCCTTCACCTTGAACCTGTGCCCTCTGGTCCTCGATTCCCCTACTCTGGGCAAGAGACTCTATACATCTACCCGACCTATTCCTCTCATGATTTTGTAAACCTCTATAAGATCTCCCCTCATCCTTCTACGCTCCATGGAATAGAGACCCAGCCTACTCAACCTCTCCCTATAGCTCACACCCTCTAGTCCTGGCAACATCCTTGTAAATCTTTTCTGAACACTTTCAAGCTTGACAATATGTTTCCTATAACATGGTGCCCAGAATTGAACACAATATTTTAAATGCAGTCTCACCAACGTCTTGTACAACTGCAGCATGACCTCCCAACTTTTCATCAGAGGGTGGTGGGTGTACGGAACGAGCGGTCAGAGGAGGTAGTTGGAGCAGATAATAAAACAGCACTTAAAGCATTTGGACAGGTACATCGGTAGGAAGGTTTAGGGGGATATGGGCCAAACGCAGGCAGGTGGGACCAGTGTAGATGGGGCATCTTGTTCGGCATGGGCTAGTCGGGCCAAAGGGCCTGTTTCCGTGTCATATTACTCTATGACTCTAGTTATAGGGTCCCAAAGACCTTTGTTGGAATGAGATACCAGAGGAGGTAGTTGAGGCAGGTACTTTAACAGCATCTCGAAGTTGGAAAATATTGGAGGGATATGGACCAAACGCGGGCACGTGGGATTAAGCTTAGATGGGGCACCTTGGTTGGTATGGAGGAGATGAACATAGAAACATAGAAACATAGAAACATAGAAACATAGAAATAGAAATTAGGTGCAGGAGTAGGCCATTCGGCCCTTCGAGCCTGCACCGCCATTCAATATGATCATGGCTGATCATCCAACTCAGTATCCCGTACCTGCCTTCTCTCCATACCCCCTGATCCCTTTAGCCACAAGGGCCACATCTAACTCCCTCTTAAATATAGCCAATGAACTGGCCTCAACTACCCTCTGTGGCAGAGAGTTCCAGAGATTCACCACTCTCTGTGTGAAAAAAAGTTCTCCTCATCTCGGTTTTAAAGGATTGCCCCCTTATCCTTAAGCTGTGACCCCTTGTCCTGGACTTCCCCAACATCGGGAACAATCTTCCTGCATCTAGCCTGTCCAACCCCTTAAGAATTTTGTAAGTTTCTATAAGATCCCCTCTCAATCTCCTAAATTCTAGAGAGTATAAACCAAGTCTATCCAGTCTTTCTTCATAAGACAGTCCTGACATCCCAGGAATCAGTCTGGTGAACCTTCTCTGCACTCCCTCTATGGCAATAATGTCCTTCCTCAGATTTGGAGACCAAAACTGCACGCAATACTCCAGGTGTGGTCTCACCAAGACCCTGTACAACTGCAGTAGAACCTCCCTGCTCCTATACTCAAATCCTCTTGCTATGAAAGCCAACATACCATTCGCTTTCTTTACTGCCTGCTGCACCTGCATGCCTACCTTCAATGACTGGTGTACCATGACACCCAGGTCTCGCTGCATCTCTCCCTTTCCCAATCGGCCACCACTTAGATAATAATCTGCTTTCCCGTTTTTGCCACCAAAATGGAAGGCCTGCTTTGTGCTCTGTGACTTTGTCAGTCTCTATATCTGAGCCACCCTTTTAAAGCCACGCTCGACACGAGTTCGGCAAGCAGATGATTCCACGACCAAAATGACAGGAAAATGACAGGATGCACAGAGTCTGATTTGCATGCATTTACATGCATTTAACATCTTATTTGAATGTTATGCAAATGTTCCCTCCACACAAATGCGAAGATTGATCAAACACCTCTGAACCTCAAGCGGAAGGAACTGCAGGCTCTGGTTTAAAGCGAAGATAGATACAAAATGCTGGAGTAACTCAGCGGGACAGGCAGCATCTCTGGTGAGACGAAATGAGTGACTTTCGGGTCGAGGCCCTTCATCAGTCACGTCACTCATTCCTTCTCTCCAGAGATGCTGCCTGCCCCGCTGAGTTACTCCACCATTTTGTGTCTATACCCAAGTGGCCTTTACACCAGCAAAACCCATCCTATGATTTCAAAACAGTCACATTCTTTCAATGTAACATACACGTGGATATGTGCACTCAATATAATCGTTCTGTTTCACATAGAGCTGAAGGAAATTACTAACGGGTCCAAGATTTGGAGCCTGAAATGTAAGCTGAAAAAATGAATCAACAAGGTCGTAAATGATAGGAGCAGAATTAGATCATCCGGCCCTTCAAGTCCACTCCACCATTCAATCATGGCTGATCTATCTCTCCCTGTTAACACCATTCTCCTGCCTTGGGTGTCATGGTACACCAGTCATTGAAAGTAGGCATGGAGGTGCAGCAGGCAGTGAAGAAAACCAATGGTATGGTAGCATTCATAGCAAAAGGATTTGAGTATAGGAGTAGGGAGGTTCTACTGCAGTTGTACAGGGTCTTGGTGAGACCACACCTGGAGTATTGCGTACAGTTTTGGTCTCCTAATCTGAGGAAAGACATTCTTGCCTTAGAGGGAGTACAGAGAAGTTTCACCAGACTGATTCCTGGGATGTCAGGACTTTCATATGAAGAAAGACTGGGTAGACTCGGCTTGTACTCGCTAGAATTTAAAAGATTGAGGGGGGATCTTATAGAAACTTACAAAATTCTTAGGGGGTTGGACAGGCTAGATGCAGGAAGATTGTTCCCGATGTTGGGGAAGTCCATGACAAGGGGTCACAGTTTAAGGATAAGGGGGAAATCCTTTAGGACCGAGATGAGAAAAAACATTTTTCACACAGAGAGTGGTGAATCTCTGGAACTCTCTGCCACAGAAGGTAGTTGAGGCCACAGTTCATTGGCTATATTTAAGAGGGAGTTAGATGTGGCCCTTGTGGCTAAAGGGATCAGGGGGTATGGAGAGAAGGCGGGTACAGGATACTGAGTTGGATGATCAGCCATGATCATATTGAATGGCGGTGCAGGTTCGAAGGGCCGAATGGCCTACTCCTGCACCTATTGTCTATGTTTCTATGTTTCTCTCCCTATAATCTCAGACACCCGTATTAATCAAGAATGGGTCGTAAAAATATCCATTGACCTGGCCTCCACTGCCATCTGTAGCAATGAATTCCACAGATTCGCCCCCCCCACTGACGAAAGAAATTCCTCCTCGTCTTCCCAAAGGAACATCCTTTCATTGTGATTTTAATTCCCCTCTCTCGTTCCAGTAAAGATTTATTGACCTTTTCCTTTGCCAGTTTCCGTAATGGGCTGCGGTTAAAATGAACACACTTTACTCAACATTTATGTACTGGTGACTAATGCTTGCCATTAGCTGCTTTGGAAAACTGTTATTCTTCCCTCTCCCCATTGTCAGCTCCCGACCTCACTATCACTCACCGTATTGCCCCCAATTCCCCTTGCTCAGTTACAGTGTAGTTTATTGTCACGTGTACCAAGGCACAGTGAAAAGCTTTTGTTGCGTGCTAACCAGTCAGCGGAAAGTCAATACATGATTACAACCGAGCCATTTGCAGTGTACAGATACATGATCAAGGGAATAACGTTTAGCGCAAGGTAAAGCCAGCAAAGGATAGTCCGAGGGTCACCAATGAGGTAGATAGTAGTTGAGGACTGCTCTCTGGTTGTGGTAGGATGGTTCAGTTGCCTGATAGCAGCTGGGAAGAAACTGTCCCTGAATCTGGAGGTGTGTGTTTTCACTGCAGTGCTGTTTATGTGGTTTGTGTTTTCACACTTCTGTACCTTTATGTCATGTATGTCATGTTGTTACTTGTGGGCGGAGCACCAAGGCAAATTCCTTGTATGTGAATACTTGGCCAATAAACGTACTTACTTACTTTTGCCTGATGGGAGCGGGGAGAGAGGGAGTGGCCAGGGTGCGTCAGTAACAACGTTTAGCCGGAATTCCCCGCACTGCTTGCTGAGCAACGGGTGCCTGGTCCGAGGATCGTCCCCTCTCGCTCCTGAGGTTCGGGACCCGGAGAGGGAGGTGGAGGGAGTCGGTGAGAGTCGCTGGACAAAGGGACGGTAAGAAGGAACAGGGGGGGGTCTCACCTTCCGTGCCCTCAAGCTCGGCTGCGGGAGGTGCCCCCTGGTGCACGAGGGTTGAAGGTGTCCGGGCGAGGGGAGGGTCGACGGTTCGTGGGACGACCGGGACGGAGGTGACGGCTGCAACGGGCCTCTATGGCCAACTGCGGCCGGCACGGTGGTGCAGCGGTAGAGTTGCTGCCTTACAGCGCTTGCAGCACCAGAGACCCGGGTTCGATCCCAACTACGGGTGCTGTCGGTATGGAGTTTGTACGTTCTCCCCGGGACCTGCGTGGGTTTTCTCCGAGATCTTTGTTTTTCTCTCACACTCCAAAGACGTACAGGTCTGTACGTTCATTGGTTTGGGTTTGTATACTTTGGATAAGTGTAAATGGTTCCTAGTGTGTGTAGGGTAGTGTTAATGTGCGGGGATCGCTGGTCAGGGCGGACTCGATGGGCGGAAGGGCCTGTTTCCGCGCTGTATCTCTAAACCAAACTAAACTGGGCTCATTGGGTCATATCTATGCATTACGTCCTTAATCAGGGATTTTACTTATGTCGGGCAATAATAAATTTAGAAGAAGGGTTTCGGCCCGAAACGTCGCCTATTTCCTTCGCTCCATAGATGCTGCTGCACCCGCTGAGTTTCTCCAGCAATTTTGTGTACCTTCGATCTTCCAGCATCTGCAGTTCCTTCTTGAACAATAAATTTAGTTTAGTTTAGTGTAGAGATACAGCGAGGAAACAGGCCTCTCAGTCCACCGAGTCCTCGCCGACCATCGATCCCCGCACACTAACACTATCTTACACACAGTGGGGATGTTTGTACGTTCTCCCCGTGACCTGCGTGGGTTTTCTCCGGGTGCTCCGGTTTCCTCCCACACTCCAAAGATGAACAGGTTTGTAGGTTACTTCGTTTGGTTACATTGTGAATTGTCCTGGGTGAATGTAAGAAAGAGATGGCTGGTCGGCGCAGACTCAGTGGGCCGAAGGGCCTGTTTCCGCACTATTTCTCTACACTAAACTAAACTAAACTAAACTAGAGGAATCTAAAATCATGAGGTGCACACATAAGGTGGACGATCATGGTCTTTTTTCCCTGGGAAGTCTAAAACCGGCAGGCAAGGGGAATGATTTAAAAGGGACATGAGGGACATATTCAACATAGAGGGAGGTGGATCGATGAACAACCTAGCAGAGGAAGATGTAGAGGGGACTACAAATACAATAGACAATAGATGCAGGAAGAGGCCATTCGGCCCTTTGAGCCAGCTCCGCCATTCAATGTGATCATGGCTGATCATCCCCAATCAGTACCCCGTCCCTGCCTTCTCCCCATATCCATTGACCGCTATCTTTAAGAGCTCTTTCGAACTCTCTCTTGAGAGCATACAGAGAATTGGCTTCCACTGCCTTCTGAGGCAGAGAATTCCACAGATTCACAACTCTCTGGGTGAAAAAAAAATTTCCTCATCTCCGTTCTGAATGGCCTACCCCTTATTCTTAAATTAATTTGTTTAGAAGATTTTTGGACAGGTTCGTGGATAGAAATGTTTAAAGCAGTGTAGGGCAAATGCAGGACTAGCTCAGATAGACATCTTGGTCAGAATGATAGACGGAAAATGTTGGAGTAACTCAGCGGGTCAGGTAGCATCTCTGGAGAAAAGGAATAGCTGACGTTTCGGGTCAAGACCCTTCTTCAGACCCTGAGAAAGGGTCTCGAACTGAATCGGCAACCATTTCATTTCTCCAGCGATGCAGTCTGTCCCGCTGAGTTCCTCCAGCATTTTGTGTTTATCTTTGGTGTAAACCAGCACCTGCAGTCCCTTCCCTACACTCTTGGTCAGAATGGACAAGTTGGGCCAAAGGGCTTGTTTCCACGCTTGTGACTCTATGAATGACAGAAATCATTTCACACTGTAATATTTTTTTCTAATTCTCAACTGGTATTTTATTAATTTCACAAGATATTTAAATGGCTGTTTTTTTTATTTCATTTTTCTGGAAACCAATTTACCAAAGTTCCCATTATCTCAAGCAGCTACTTAAATTAATTCAGTGCCCAGAAGTTAATAAGCCTTGCACAAAAAAGCTGGTGAAACTCAGCGGGTGCAGCAGCATCTATGGAGCGAAGGAAATAGGCAACGTTTCGGGACGAAACGTTGCCTATTTCCTTCGCTCCATAGATGCTGCTGCACCCACTGAGTTTCTCCAGCATTTTTGTGTATCTTCAGGTTGAGGTTAATAAGCCTTGGTTGGTAGCAAATTGTTGATTTCAGTATCAAGAAATGCCTCCTCAGTTCAGTTTCAGTTTTGTTTATTGTTGCGTGTAACGAGGTACAGGGAAAAGCTTTTGTTGCGTCGTGCTATCCAGTCAGTGGAAAGACAATACATTCATGGGTGTACCCTGTAGGGCAGGGGTGGGCAACCTTGTTCTGTATAGGGGCCGGGACGCAAGCCTGTGAGCTGATGGCGGGCCACATCTATCACGTGTACGCATGGATCCCGCCCCGGATGGCAGCATCACATCACATCACGTGTTCACAGACGGTGCGAGCGGCCATGCTGGCGGCTTTTCGTGCGGGATACGGTACAGCCAGAACTCCGCGCTCGGCCCCGCTCAACGGCGGGTGGATGATTACGGGGGGGAAAAAAATCCACCTGCGGGCCGGGTGATTTTGGGTTACGGGCCGCGTTTGGCCCAGGGGCCGTAGGTTGCCGACCCCTGTTGTAGGGATGGAGTTTCAAGAGTGTGGAGCGATTGTCGTATGTGATTGTAGATCTGTTACTGTGGCCACCACGCAAGTAGTCGCCTGGGCTGGGGGCCATCTGGGACGTGAATATAGAGCATAGAACAGCACAGCACAGAACAGGCCCTTCAGCCCATCATGTCTGTGCTAAACATGACGCCAAGCCAATATAATCTCCTCTGCCTGCACGTGATCCATATCTCTCCATATCCATGTGCCTATCCAAAAGCCACTAAAATCCCTCTATTGTATCTGCCCGTTGTATTGCAACCTTGTCGTGGTCGGGGAGCTTATGTGTCTCAGTGACCCCAGCGATGCCAGCGGGAGGTTCGTCTCCTGTTAGGGTCTCCCATGCTGGACAGGTCGAAGGGTAGAGGCGAGACGAAGAGCGATCCACTGGTCCTCCAGGTTGGAGGTTGAGCACAGGGCTAACAACCCTGTCTCATCAAACAAATATGTTACAGAAACAGCAACTGAAGGAATCAACAGCACTGAGTGGAGGACCTTCGTTGCTGCCCTACACACCAGGAGGCATAATAGGCAGTATGTAACTTGACAATAAACCTAATTTGAGGGAGGACATTCTTGCTATTGAGGGAGTGCAGCGTAGGTTTACAAGGTTAATTCCCGGGATGGCCGGACTGTCATATGCTGAGAGAATGGAGCAGCTGGGCTTGTACACTCTGGAGTTTAGAAGGATGAGAGGGTATCTTATTGAAACATACAAGATTGTTAAGGGCTTGGACACGCTAGAGGCAGGAAACATGTTCCCGATGTTGGGGGAGTCCAGAACCAGGGGCCACAGTTTAAGAATAAGGGGTAAGCCATTTAGAACGGAGACGAGGAAACACTTTTTCTCACAGAGAGTGGTGAGTTTGTGGAATTCTCTGCCTCAAGAGGGCGGTGGAGGCCGGTTCTCTGGATACTTTCAAGAGAGAGCTAGATAGGGCTCTTAAAAATTGGAGTCAGAGGATATGGGGAGAAGGCAGGAACGGGGTGCTGATTGGGGATGATCAGCCATGATCACATTGAATGGCGGTGCTGGCTCGAGGGGCCAAATGGCCTACTCCTGCACCTATTGTCTATTGTCTATTGTAAGTAAGTAAGTATCTGCCTCCCTTGGTGTATTTCGAGGTATCCACCATTCTATGGGTTAAAAAAACCGCACGCTACCTTTAAACCTTTGCCCTCTTGTCAAGGAATCAAGGGATATGGGGAGAAGGCAGGCACAGGTTATTGATGATCACAATGAATGGCGGTGCTGGCTCGAAGGGGCAAATGGCCTCCTCCTGCACCTATTCTCTATGTTTCTACGCTAGTCTTTTGACATTTCCTAAAGGATCTGACTTCTCCACCCTATCTACATGGAGTTTAGTTTGGTTTATTCTTGTCTCGTGCACAGTGCAACGTTTTTTGTTGCTTGCTATCCAGTCAGCGGAAGGATTACACATGATTACAATCAAGCCGACCACAGTATACAGATGCAGGATAAAGGGAATAACGTTTAGTGCAAGATAAAGCCCAGTAAATCCGGATCACAGATCTCTACATTTAAATACAATTAAAATTATTATATCAAAATCGCAATCACAATAATATTTTATTAGCCAAGTGTGTTTTGGAGGACATACGTGGAATTTCATTTGCCAAGTCAGTCATGCAAATAAAAAGCAATGGAACACACAAAATACATTTTAGCATATAATATATTTTATATAATATATAATATACAGGCGACTACTTGCGTGGTGGCCACAGAATATATTATATTTTATAAATATGCCTAAATTAAAAATAGATTTAAAGATTACAGATCCAAACCTGTTCTATCCATGTACCTGTCCAAATGTTTCTTAAATGTTGCAATAGTCCCTGCCTCGACAACCTCCTCTGGCAGCACGTTCCATACACCCACCACCAGCTAGAGAGCAATGATCCAATGAGCTAGACGGTGGGCCAGGATTCCTCTCTAGCTGGTGGTGGGTGTATGGAACCTGCTGCCAGAGGAGGTAGTCGAGGCAGGGACTATTGCAACATTTAAGAAACATTTGGACAGGTACATGGATAGAACAGGTTTGGAGGGATGTGGGCCAAACGCAGGCAGGTGGGACAAGTGTGGATGGGACATGTTGGCCGGTGGGGGCAAGTTGGGCTGAAGGGCCTGTTTCCACACTGTGACAATAGAAAAGGCCACTGTCTTGAGCGGTCAGGACTGATAGCGTTTCACAAGCCCCCATCTTCTCGCCCTTAGCCTACACTTTGTAGTTTAACCCCACCCCTTCCCCTTCATCACAAAGGAGACAATTACTTACAAGCGTACAGGAATAAAACCAACTTTGTGAACTTGGGCAAGCCATTTAGAACGGAGACGAGGAGACACGTTTTCTCACAGAGATTCAGATTCAATTTCAATTTCAATTTGAGAGAGTGGTGAGTCTGTGGAATTCTCTGCCTCAGGTGGAGGCAGGTTCTCTGGATGCTTTCAAGTGAGAGCTAGATAGGGCTCTTAAAGATAGCGGAGTCGGGGGATATGGGGAGAAGGCAGGAACGGGGTACTGATTGGGGATGATCAGCCATGATCACATTGAATGGCGGTGCTGGCTCGAAGGGCCGAATGGCCTTCTCCTGCACCCTATTGTCTATTGTGAGGGAAGGAACTGCAGATGCTGGTTTACACCGGAGATTAGAGACAAAAAGCTGGAGTAACTCAGCGGGGCAGGGCAGCATCTCTGGAGAGAAGGAATGGGGGTGACATTTCGTGTCTGAAGAAGGGTCTCGACCCTATTCCTTCCCTCCAGAGATGCTGGCCGGCCCTTTTTTGAGTCACCCCACCTTATTGTGTCTACCTTCGCCAACAACAAGAAAGTTGCTCCACCCAGTGGCTTGCTTGCGCGGCTGAAACAAATCTTGCTGAAATAATTGCGGATGAAGTGCGTGGCGTGTGGTGTATGATCTACTCGCGGTGTACAGC